>NW_024003042.1:0-9019 GCF_014805625.2 Glossina fuscipes
AATAATTTGATCACATGGTGCTCGTTGAATTTTATGGAACTAAATCTAAATAAATGTAAGAAACTTTCTTACGTCGATTCGTTCACAGATTTAGGCGTTCTATTTGACCATTATGTTACGTTTTAATTTGCATATTGAGCTCTCGTTAACCAAAGCTAGATCCGCGCTTGGTTTTATAAAAAGGTCGATTGTGTGGTCTCCTTCCTACATGTGCTGTGTAGATTCAATATAATCTGTTCAAAAGCAATTCTCGCTGTTTGCCCTTAGGAAATTGGGTTGGGCTCTCTTCCCCCCTATGAAAATAGCTTGCTTCTGGTATTCTTACCATGCCGTCACTTGAGAAACAGATTGTTCTGCCTTCCTCTCGTCTCTCGTTTCCTTCTTAATCAAAGTAATAGATGGTACTATTGACTCGTCCGCGTTACTTAGTGAGATAAGCTTTAATGTCACTAACCGCTTCTCTAGGCACTTTATCTTGATTAAGCTTAGTCAATGTAAATACAATTATGAGCTGTTTAACCCGCTCAGAGTTCTTTGCAGAAACCTAAACGATGTCTATCACTTATTCTCATTATTAAAGCAATTTTGCTTTATACCCGCGCTTTAGCTTTGCCGTACTTAACTAACTAACTTGCATTCTTAATATCTCATTTTTTTTTATTTCGAAAATTATATGGTGTTGCTAACGTGTCTGTTGCCAACAAGCTTATGCATGTTTGCCATGGTTTAAGAGTTCCCTTGCAACCTTGATCTGTTCTTGTTGCGGATGTGCTTCTGTGTCACATGTTTTCTTTTTTTTTTCTAAATAAATATTTATGCATGAATTATTATTTTTAAATTACTTTGTTTTTATTATTCTTCTTTTTTCATATCTTCCTTTATAATTTATACTAGTTTTTAAAACAATTAGTACAAGATTCACTTTTAAGATGTTTTTGAATTCGACTGTTAATTTTGTTTAGTTGAATTGCATGTACAAGTAGCTAAAATAAAACAAAAGTAAATGCATTTCAATAAAAAGGTCTAAAGGTATGTCAACGAGAAATTCACTTATCCCTTCTACTTATCGTTGCTATTATGACTAAAAGATTCATAAAGATCTCCGCATTTATCAAAGCAGTCGAAAACATCATCATCACTATCAGGTGGCGAAATTTCTGCAGGCGGTGGTTTAAAGTAAACTTTAGATTTACTACTAAATCGTCGTCGACCGCTATATTTAAAAAAATTCTCAGCCGCTCTTTCGCCTATAATTGAACTCAAGTGTTCTTGAGTTACGTCGAAAAATTTGCTATCAGATTGACTTTTTAAAGAACGTTGACATGGTGCGTAGATCAGTATGCCTTTGGTATTATTGATAGCAGTTTCCTTTCCCGGTTCATTACCAAAAGTAGTTGTGGAAGATACGACGGCGCATTCACTTTCTTCAGAGCTGTACTCTGGTAGGCAGGACGACTTGTGACGACGAGAGATGGTTGACGAATCCACTTTTTCGCAAGGCGACGATTTCGACGTGGAGGAAACAGCTATTGTCTTTGGCATTCTCTGTTTCTTGGGGATATTATTATTATTATTAGCCGATGTTTCTTCCATAGAATTCGCTGCATTGTAATCAGTTGTAAATTGTCTCTTTCTAGCGATATTATTTGATTCCTTTATGGCTGTGGAATTGTAAACACATTGCGCTTTCGCAAAATTGACACTTGTTATGGAAATATTGGAATGGTTCTGAGAGGTGAAATTCCCACTATAGTTTGTAAACATATTAGGTGCTTCTGCTGCTGCCCCTTCTTCTTTAGATGTATTCATTGCTATGGGTCTTTGTCTGTTTTTTAATTTAAGCGTGCTTGCGTTCGAAATTTTCGTTGGGAGAGTGTTTTCTGAACATTTGGTCGGCTTCAGTTTTATGCATTTTTGTTCTTTTTCTGCAAGAAATATTTTGGATGGCAAGTCATCATCTGTCATGGAACTTTCGTCACTATCATAATTCGCAAGCTCTTTCGATTTTTCCGAAACCGAACTATTTGATGGAATCGCTTTAGTTGCATTCTTACCGTCAACTTTTTGCTTTGCATTACAATACTCTTTCTCCTTCTTGTGTTCACACTTTTTCGCGGATATTTCAGGTTTTTCATTTTTTAATTTCTCATCTCTCTTGGTTGATTTCTTTGGCGAATAATTTTCTACAAACCACTCCTCAATAGAAGTATCGGTTAAATTCCTGTAAGATGAACAAACACACAATCCATATATATTGTAATTAAATTATAATGCATTACTGTAATTATCTATGGATTGCCTCTATATGGCTATGCTAAAATTAAGGATACGTTTATACCCGTACTGGCTAGATACACTTTGCTAACGATTTATATATACGGTAGATAACTAGCTACATATATGAATTGTATGGTTCCGTTTAGGTAAGAAGAAATTGGATATTACATAAACCGAACTTTCTATTATTTATCATAAAATGCTGCAATCAGACAGTCCCCACTACTCTTGAATACAACCTTCTAAAACGAAGTTTCAGAGAGTCAGTCTATAAGTAATTGGCCATGGATTGACTCCCTTGATATTTAATCTGCTAAAGCGAATCTTTGAATTGAATTATTTCAACAGACGGACTGACAAGTGGCTTTCGCTACACGGGCTAATAGATTATATGTAGAGCATGTAATTCGTGAACGTATTCCTACTGTTGGTATAAAAAAAGAAATTAAGAGAACTTACTTGTACTTTGTGCACAATTTGAAACGGCTGTAGCAATTATTGTCGCATTCTCTTTTATTGGGTTTAGGATCCAGGTAAAGTTTGCTGGTTTGGTTCAAGCGTCGTTTACTTTTACGCTTTGAATTCGTTGGGGTGCCTGATGATGACGATGACGAATTCGCAATACATTCTATAAGTCGGTGATTGCAGCCAACATGAGATAATTGGCACTGATAATTATGGCTCTGCGCACGACATCTAGTTGGCGTGAATAGCATACAGCATTTTTTATAGGGGCTTACTATTTTGGACCGAAAATGATGAGGTTTTTTGCAGTCAGCATCAGAATCGGAAGAGAGTGATCGTTCTCTACCGCGATTACGCTTACGGCGGAGTACTTTATGACGTTTTGCTGCCATCGACCTTGGTTCATCAAGACAATGAGCGCGATAATTGGCCATTTTCATCATTCGTCGAGTTCTGATAGCTTTTAAATGCGATTCGTAAAATTCTTGATGGCAACCGTATTTTTCATGTAATTTTTTTCGTGTGCTTTCTACTCTACAATATGTTTTAATCATCATAGTGGAACTGGAGACGCTTTTAACGCGCCGAGGTCGACTAGACCGTATGTAACGAGCTGTCTCACCCGAATGCAAAGAATCTAAATCTGTTTCTGGATCCACTACCTTGCCGCCTTTTGGCAAAACGGCAGTTGCATCATGAAGTTCTTTAAAATTCTCCTTAGCCATATTGTAATTTTTTAACCAACTTCCAACTTTCTCTTCGATTTTTTGAGTATCAAAGGTATTCAGGATTTGCTCAAGACCAGACTCTTTCATTTGACGATTATGCTCGCTGACAATAGGCAATGTTTGATTAACAAAGTCCACCAATAAGTGTCTATCTTCATTATCAGAGCCATCATCTTGAATGGAAACTTCTGGAAAGCGTCCGCTCTTATTGAAGATCATCCTCAGACGGCTGCAATTGGTCATATTATTTAATACTTCCGGTTCTATTTCTTTATTAGTGGCGTCCTTATCTTCAATAGATGCGCAATCTTCACCGGAATTCGACCCCACGTCACTTTTAAATTCATTTTCAATATCAACAAGATTTATTTCTTTTCCGTCTTCATTTTTCATAAGTTTCTAAAATAAGACAGGAAACATGTGAAAAAAATTCAACCTCTTTGGATTAGTTTGACTTCAGTACAACAAGTCAAACCATATCATGTATATGCGAGATTAAGAATCATCAAATCGACCGTCTCAACAAATTTTTAATTGGCGTATATATCGCCACAACTAAAGCCGGTTACCGCTTCAACTGGCATGTCTCCTAACGGACATTTATCTCGCCAAAAAGATTTTAAATAATCATTTACTTACTTCCAAAAAAGCAGCCCACATTTTGGAGCGCGTATAGCTTAAATGTGTCAAATCCTCGACATTAAACGCCGGGGTAAGCATTTTTTCAACTTAAATTCTTTGCTTTAGATGCAATTAGTCTGTCAACTTGTAAAAAATTAGAAATGATACGAGAGTTGCCATATTTGAAATCGTCTTTTTTTGTAGTTGAAAGAACGGAGATGTTATAAAGAATTAAGCTTTTTATCGTTTTTTTACATAAAACTTACTCTATCTGAACGTAAATAAATGAAAACGTAGTAACGACTGCCACAAACGTTCGCGATCGTCACGAGCCATACAAAATTCTCGTTTACATGCGATAAAAAGAGTCACTTTGTAATGGTAAAACTTGTACTAAAAGGAAAAAGTAATTAATTAAAATTCAAAAGAGAACGTCTGAAGTCAAAATAAATTCTTTATAGAATTCATTGTACAAATGCAATTTTATATACACTTAATACAAACATGCAAAGTAATTGTTTGTTTCTCATTGTGCGAAGTAATAAAATAGATAGCACTTCTTCTACCACGCATTGCTCAACATTTTATTTAAAACATGTCAAAAATTAAATTTTATTTCATAATTAAAAACTAATAATACTATTTTAAAATTATTTTTAAACCTTTCATAAAAATCAACTGTTTGAACAAATACACTGAACGGGAATATCGCTTATTTTGATAAATTCGTTAAAGAAAATTATAAAACTGCCTTTGATTAAAAATATTTCTTTAATTAATAGTTCTGTCGTTTTAGTTTAAACTGTTATATATAAATAAGTTATTCCTGAGTGTATTTTGTTATCACCCTGAGCTTTAGCACGTAAGAGATATATATATTTATTATATTATTTATATATATATATATATATAAATATAAATATAAGAAAATTTGTTCTCACAGTATACGTAATATTTGGTGTAAAACTAGCTCTTAAAATCTAAACTTACAATTTTACAAATAATACACAAAAAAAAAAGAGAAAACAACGTATTTTAGAATACTTTTCAATCAATTTAACCTTGTTGTCATTCGTAGTCGATTTATGTTAGAGGAAGTGCGTGTTTTCTTTTCGTCTGCGATTTTTTGATTGTTTCAGTGTTTTTGCGTATTTAGCTCGGGTCTTCCCAGAGTTTTTTGTTAAAACTGATTACCGCGGATACCGTACGTGTTTCCTCTAAATATAATAAAAAAAATCTATAAAAAAAAAGAAAGATAAATAAAAATAAAAAATTGAAAACATTTGGCATTAGCCTCAGTAGTTCCTAAACCTTTTCAAGTGACTGGTTATTTCACAAATAACTAAATAATAGACAACCATAAGGCATAATGGCCCGGAGGCCGCCAGATAAAAACTCGAATAGATTTCATCTAGTCGAAATCTTTAGCTAATCTATGTGCTATTTCCGCTAAACTGCATGAAAAACTGAACTCAGTTAGAGGCGTAATTTATGCCCCATGCTTGAAACATGTGCCGGAAGATGAAATTGTTCGCGAAACGGGCAATCAAGGAGTGGCTGAAGTATATAAATTCACCAAACTAAATGGCGACGGAAAAACTCGCTCTCCTACAGGAAGAAATATTTTAACTTTTGATCACTATCGGTTACCGCGAACAGTTGATGTGGCGTGGTATAATTGTAAGATAGAACTCTACATTCCAAATCCCATGATGTGCAAAAACTGCCAACGCCTGGGTCGTACGGCAAAAAGACGCACCAGTGCTGCATCTTGTGCTATCTGTGGTCTTCCTCCACTTCCTAAAAGCTGTACGCGTACTTTCTGCATAAATTGTAATGATCAACACTCGGCGTTAGACAAATGCCGACGTTTTGTACAGATGCGTGAAATTCTAAAAATCAAAACAGAAAATTACTGTAGCATGGGCGAAGCGCGACGCAAATACCTGGAAATAAATCCATTTGTAGCCCAAGGAATTGGCAAAAGTAATACCTACGCTGCTGTTGCCTCGCGAATCGAGCCTAATAAGCCTTTAATTCCAACTCCTTCCAATGAAAAATCTGTTCTGCCATCAACCAAAAATTATATCGTGAAACCATTTCCATCACCCGCCAAAGATAATAGGGAAAAATCAAAACAACAGCAAATATTGAAAAAACTAGAGAAACAACACGTATGCTAAAAGTTAATTAACTAAATTTCCCAGAATCACCAGCTCTCAACTCTAGTCAACAAATTACAAGTTGTAATGAATCCAATTTTTCATCCCTTAATCAACCTTTAATTTCAAATTATTCACGTGCGCCCACTCTTTACACTTAAAATGTACGCAAGCACCTAAGTACAGATTATTCTGGTAAGAACAAATTATTCTCGCAAAATTCCTGTAGGGACCTTCTCGGCGGAAACCCTGATATGGCAAGTTAACCCACAAACCACTCCGTATCAATGTCATTACAATTAAATAAAATTTTTAAAATTCTACAATGGAACATTAAAGGGTTTATTAATAATTTTGATGAACTGCGTACACCCATAAATAATTTTAATCCAACCTTTATATTCCTTCAAGAGACCCATTGCAGAAGCTCTCTTAATTCTATTCCACCAATATCATACACTGGATACTTCACGAATACTGATTGCAATTCATTTTCCAAACAAGGAGATGGTGTTTTTATAAAATCAAGTATACCTTACAAACGCATAAATTTAAGCTTATACATACAAGCCGTAGCGATACAAATAACCTTAAACATAAAATTTACAGTGCCTTCACTCTATATCCGCCCTTCATAGTCGTTTTCTCAGCAAGAACTCTACAATTTATTCTCCGTACTTTCCTCCCCATTAATTATATGCGGCGACTTTAATAGCTGGAAGCATCTGGGGCTCAACAGTGAACAACACTCGTGGTACTGTTTTAGAAAAGGCATTCATTCAAAGCAATCTCTGCATTTTAAATGATGAAAAAGCGCGGCACTTTTCAACTCATCACACCTTTTCACATATTAATTTAACATGTTTCTCTCCGTCTCTTCTTCCTTTGGTTTTCTGGTCTATTTCTGATGATCTACATAATAGTGATCACTTTCCAATCATAATCGATCTTAAACTTTTAAAGTCCTCTGTTACTCCAGCAAAGCAGGCCAAATTTCTGCTAGATAAAGCGGATCTGATCAATTACTCCAAACAGGCCGAGTCATTTCTGAATTCAAAGCCATTTAACGGGAATTGCAACCATGATGCTGCTATTATGTCTAAAGTGATTCGCACGGTTGCTCATCTCTCTATTCCTCAATCCAACAGCTCTTTTAAACGAGCTAGGCTTCCTTGGAAGAACAACATGCTTTCGTTATTGAGGAAAACCAAAGTGGATCGCTTTAAAATATGTCCTGATCGTGATCATATGTTATTATACAAAAAGGCAAATGCTCTATTCAGAAAGGAATTACGAAAATCAAAGGCACTTCGTTTCGAATTTTTTTCGAAAAGAATTCACAGAAACACATCAATGAAAGTTGCCTGGAGCAAAATCAACAGACTCAATGGGACTTCAAATCTGAACGAAATTTTTGCCATCTGCACTCCCAGTGGAATTTACCTGACGGAGAAGAGATTTCTAATTACTTTGGACATGTGTGGTGCGAATATTCCTTTGACAGCAACTTTTCCAGTGCTTTCATTGAAAACAAAAGGACTCCAATTTCTCTTTCAAATACTATTGACAGATGCGCCATCTTCCTGAAAAATTGCATATCTACCTTAGAACTTGAAAGTATTCTTTCCAAATCGAAGGAGAGGACATCTGGTCTAAGCATCTCCTACCAAATGATCAATGCTCTGTCTAATTCAACTAAAAAGAAATTAATGGACCTGTATAATACGGTATTTTTAACTGGCCATATAACCTACATGTGGAAACTGCCAGCAGTTGTTCCAATTTCAAAGTCAAAAAATGCCTCTTTAAAGTATTAGAAAAGATTATGGCATTTAGATTATCTTGGTTTCTTGAGTCCAAGAACCTAATAACAAAGCAATAAGTTGGTTTCAAGCGGGATAGAGGGTGCATCGACGCTTTTTTACATATTGATTATTTTACAAGCAAAGCAATTTCCGAACGGAATCATGTAACAATTCTCTCAATTGATTTCAAAAAAGCATTTGAGAGAGTTGGTCTTCATCTTATTTTAAAACTCTTGAAATTATGGAATGTTGGACACAAATTCTTCAACTACATCAAATCATTCATGTCGGATCGGCGATTCAAAATTAGAATCAAAAATCATCTCTCTGATTCATTTCCGCTAATGAATGGCATTCCGCAAGGATCTCCTCTTTCTGTCATGCTTTTCCAGATCGCCTTCAACGAAATTAGCAAAATTCTTTGCCGTGTATCGAGAGTCGCACATTGTCTCTACGCCGATGATGTATACATTTTTACAGAAGGAAAAGATAGCACGAAGGCAATCAACATCCTCGAATCTATTGGACGAGAGATTTTCGCCTGGGCAAACTCATCAGGGGCTAAAATTTCCATACACATTTGTCGAAAGCAGATATGCGATGCAGGAATCCTACTACTAATGCATATTAATGACTTACCAGTACTAAACGTGCAGGCGCTGCATATTCTCGGGCTCACGTTTTCAACAAATATCATTGGAAAGCGCACTGTCTCCGGTTAAAAAATTCTATTTTAACAAGGGTGAACTTCATACAGTACGTTGCTTGGAAAAGCCATGCGCACATTCACACTGTTGCTTATCTTACCAAAATGCTCGTTTTAAGCAAGATTGACTAATAATGTATGGCAATAGCTACAAATCTAATATCAACATCCTTAAATCGGTTCATCGCCAAGCCGTCAGAGCAAGTTTTTATGCTTTTCGGACGACACCCATAAATAATATTATAATTGAAACTG
>NW_024003043.1:0-6101 GCF_014805625.2 Glossina fuscipes
TGAAGTCACATCATGAGTATAGAGAAAAAAATGTAATGTAATTTGACTCAACTGTACTTATTAGTACTATTTTTGATGAATTTCCTAAAATATTTACTTCTATTGAAATGAAATAATTTATTTCTACTGCTACTACTATCAATCTATGCTAAAGATGAAAGTGGGCAATCAGCCATGAGCATCAACAATAATTTATGTATTGGGCTAGATTGGCAATGCCATTGCACACACATTGCATAAAATGCAATGTTTGACTACGTCATCGCGTCTGTTCACGGCAACAGTCCATTTGATAATTGAATCAATCAATCAATTAATCGATCAATTCGACCGGCATCGCTTATCAGTACCGCTTGATAATAATTGAATAATAGGTTAAGTAAAAATGTTTTCACTTGCTATTTAGTTGCTACTGCACCCTCCTATCGATGATAGCTAGAAAGGAAAGTAACTGCGGGAATTAAGTACTGATTATTATTACCTTTCATCTTAATTCGAATTTTATAAATTTTGCTTATCTGATAAACTAAAAAAAAAATTTTCTTTTCAATTTAATTTCTCAAATTATTTAAATTTTGTTCGACATATCGAGCGAACTTTTACACAAAATTCCATTTGTTTTTTCTCATTTTCCCCTTTTTTTTTTTTTTTTTTTTTTTTGTTTTTTTTTTATATCTTATATTACTTAAAGGTATAAAGGTATATGAAATTTATGCGAACGTATGCTACACATAGAAGACTTTGAAATAGATTTATTAGAAAATGATTCTGATTCGGTCCGTCTACTGGCACAAGGACGAATACTTTTGAAAATGGTTCGGAAAGCACTCTCTCTCATATGCAATATAATGTCTTAAGTTTAAAAGATTTATTATTAAGTCAAGTACTGCAAACAGGTATTTAACAGTATTTCGTGCCGATTATATGAATTTTATATGTTTTTCTTTTGCTTGTTTGCACAAGCATCTGTGTTTAATGCAATTACATGTTTGTTCTTGACATTGATAATGAAAATGTTTTTTTGTTTTGTTTTTTTTTTTTTTTTGATTTTTTTGTATCATCATCAATTTTTAAAAGAATTTTTGTAATAAATTTGTGAAAAAAAAAAAAAAAAAAAATATTAGTTAAATATATTTTTAACGTCATGAATATCGTCATGTCTTTCTTGCTTATATTAGAGTTTTTATAAAACCGTTCAAATTTGTTTTAATCCGTTGCTCTAGCACAAGTGTGACTGTTTTCTCTTATCTCTAATTTTAGAGTCTTCCACTTATGGTAATTAAATCCCGATTGCTACTTAAAACGTGATAAAGTAATGCTAACAAAACAAAAACAATAAAAAGGTTTTAAACTTAATAGCATTGAATAATGCGTCTATTCAATGTAAATCCCTTTTATCGGATTTCTATTGTAAGTACAAATATGATAAACATGCCATAAGTATTTATTAAGGGACGGCGTCTTTACGTTTTCGTTGCGCGTTGATTTACATTGACGTCCAAGACGTTAAGCTTTACATTTTCGCTTTTATACGCTACAATCTTTTTCGGCGTACAAGTTTATGCATGCTTATGCTCCTAAACTAATTGCATGTCCGACTTTCTAGTGAAAATTGTTATTTTCTACGTATGCGTATGCATTACGTTACGTATAACGTCTGCTTGGCTTTAGTTTTTGTCTGAAGTCGTGATGTAAACTTGTTCATCGAGAGCAATGACGGTCAAAATGAAATTTAGTCGATAAATATGATTTGGAATACGGAATATTTTTGCCTATAGTTGGTATATATTTTTGACTTCTTACTTCTTTGCATCGTAGCAACGCGAACTTACAGTATAGCGAATATTCTCCTAAGAGATACTATTGTTTACTTTATTGAAATGACTGTAACGTGTTGTTGTTATCATATAATCAATGAAACTTTATCCCTTTTGTATGCCCGCACCGCAACTAAGCTCATTTAAATTAAAGTTTTTCATATAACAATTATGCTCAGGATCCATAACCCATATGTAATTTTTTTAATCTGAACAAACTGACGATTGAATTTAATTCTATTTTCCATTTCTTTAAGTCGTGAAAATCATTATCTTAGGATCTGTCTTGCCATATAAATCCTATCCTTAAAACTCGTTGAATGTCACTAGCGCAATGGGTTGGTTGAATGTGACTTACGGGCTGAGTACTCGATCGGTAAAATATAATACTAGCCGACCTAGCGTACATCTGCCACTACGCGCTGCCATACCGTGAAGCATTCTGAATTGTTTTCGAACATCAGGCATGGTAAGTAGATTTAAAATCCATCACTGCAGTATACACGGGCTGCGGCCACACTTTTCCGGTATACGCACACACACGCATGCGAATTTAAGTTAAGAAGAGCAGCGGCTGCGTACCAAAGTTCTTGCCGCTACAAAAAGTAGGAAGAGCTTCGGGTCGTTCGTGAAACAATTGGAAACCAATTTGCTGCATCGATTCTGATGCTTGTCAATAACGATCAAATAATATCCGATCCGATTGATAAAGCTAATGCGGTGGACGAAAAATTTGCTTTAAACTCCAACCTATCGCATAGCAATCAATCACTGCCACTGTTTGAAAGCGTAACATGCTCGACGCTTCTATTGTTCATTCGATGGCATTTCAGACACAGTTCTAAAAAACTGTCTTGAAACACTGGAAAGGAATTTTTTGAAATCTATTAATCTTGCATATTTGCTGCTGTTAGAGAAGTACTCCTACTATATACATATATTTCATGTAGATTTTAAATGAAAGAGTTTAATAAACACAGTATTGTTTCGCTTCCTTTCTACAAATTTGCAACCTATTCATATGAATAGTAATCTGCCTAAAAATAGGCAATCTAATCTTTGAAATTAATGTCTTATTATTGTTGTGCTTTTGCCTGTTATATTACAAGTGATTTTTGTTGTTGTTAATAATGTGCGAAAGATCCCTCAATCTCAAAAAAGTAAAAAAAAAAAAAAATTGACCGCTGGATGTTAATGATTATCTACACATAAAACGTTTGCCTTACTTATGCAATTTTTGACGTGACCTCTTGGAGAGCATACAAAACTTGATCGAGGTCTGCCTCGTTTTTTAGCTTCTCTACTCATTGTTATACCTTACACAACTTGTTAAGTTTGTACGCATGTATGTAACATCCAGAGGAACTTGAAGTAGACTTAACTTACAGTATACCGCTCGATTCGGAATCATTTTCTGAATTGATTTAAGCTTGTGTGTTCATCTGTCCGTCTTGTTTTTGATACACTGAAGTGTGTTGCGGATGAACGCGAATGACAATAGTACGAATCGGAACACTTTTTAACCATTTTCCCAAAAATGGCCATATGCGTAGCGGTGTAGGGCAATTAATGTTGGGACCTGAGTCACATTTGTATTTTTACTTGTGATCATTGTGCTACACAGCATTGACGTTTTCATCTGTAAAAGAGAAGTTTTCGTGTTTTTTGGATTGAAAAGAATCGATGAATTTTTTTCCACTAATAATAATAAGATTGCACGCTATCGTACAATCAGACATATCTACGCCAGCATCCTTCACTTCACAGGTAGCTTTCTTTTTTACGATTGCCTTTCCTTTCCTTTCCTATATCCTTTACATAATCGTAACAGTTCTTGCAACTTCAATAAAACCACATTATAGCATAATATTGGAAGATTTGTGATACATCTCTAAATACGAAAGGTAATCAGTCTGACCAGACTCTAATCCAAGATTTGAAACCAGCTATTCCTAATTGAATGAATTAAGATAAGTATGAAAACTTGATTCCCCACATCACTGTTATCCTAAAAACGACTAAAAAAAGGGGGAAAAAAAAAAATTCCCATTCTCTAAATCATGTGTTGGGCATGGTAGATTTTTTCTCATTTCGTGGATCTGTTGCAGTTTATGAGTAACGAGCAAAAGAAAAAAAAGCAAGTAAGTGGGCGTAGTAGGCGTGGTTTTTGACATGACGATAACTTCATTTTTACAGCTAGGAGAATATTTACAACAGTCCATACGCAGACTGGCGTGCTTATCTATTTAGAATTTGTTTTGGGATTTCTGAAGCTTCCCTTTGTTTTGATAAAATGAATATTCCATGCCAACCTTGTATGGTGGGTATGAAAATAGATAAGCCCACGCAAACGAAAACATACTTCAAAATTGCTTCAAAAATATTGTGCATAGTTTCTGGCTTTTACGCAAATATAAATAATGCACTCATACAGAGAACGTGTGTTTCGCGCCCCGAAGTAATAGGTGAAAAAACATATATCTACTTTTAGGCTAATTCGGTTTAATAATGAAATGCATTCTTCCGCAAATTATTTTCCGATAATAACTGCAGTACAGTCATCCCACTTTCTTCGGCCCTTTAACCTTGCGATATTTGCATGGCTTCGTAACCGCTTTTCTTCGCATGTATCGTTATTTTTTGCTTATATTACTAGAAATTTTCGAAAACGTAGTTTTAACTAAATTCAATCTGATTGCAAAAAAAAAGAAACACTTCTCACGCATGACAGTTGACTTTGTTATGCGACTTACTTTTACGGAGTGTAAGAGCAAAGCAGTAAACAAGCGCTTACTGAACTTGATCAAAACGTTTTCATACCGTCCATCACTTGTGATAAAGGGTGTATTAAGTTTGTGAGGTGAGGACATATGTAACACCTAGAAGGGCTTAAAATTGACTCACCGATTGATTCGTAGTCATAATCCAAATTGGTCTAAACCTGTCTGCCCGTTTGTCCATCTGATGACTGTCTATGTGGATTTGTGTTCAAGCTGCAGATCGCAATTTTTAAGATATTTTTACTATGTTGTGTGGCCCCGAAAAGGTATAAGTTCAACAAGGAACGTTGAAGCACCTTTAAATCGATCTCATTATTTATGCTTAGCAAAAATAATTATGGAATTCTTTATGGGATCTCCCTTTAAATATTTGCAATGTTAATATAATCCTTCCCTGTGAATAATCAATAAACTAAACTAATCGTTTCACATTCGAATTACGTATAATACTCGGCTAGTGGGGTTAAATCAAAAAAAAAAAAATAAAAAAAAATACGAATTAAATCGAATCTTAATTTTTTTTTCGTTTTAATTATCCATTACTTTATCGGTACTTGATGAATGCCATCTATCGTTTAGTGACGCAGTTATCAGGAGAAGGAGAATAAATGTAACAATGTGTCTAATTAACTGTTGTTGTCGTATGGCGCTGCCAGGGTAAATGAAATTTTCAAAATTAATATACATAACAATAGAGAAAGAAAGCTAACAAACACACGAACCACAATTAAAAATTATTTTCGCAAAATGAATACGTAAGTCAAGCACGCACTTGATTGCATTATCAATCAAGTTGAGGACAGACACTGTGTCATAATATTTTCTCTTAGTCTATTAATAATGAATAAATAATACACTTTTAATTTATTTATCTTTTTTTTTTTTACACATCATGAATTTTATTAAATTTTTATCAGTAATGTTTTGTTGTTATTGTTGTTCTTGTTTTTTTTAAAATATTTTATTTGTGTTTTAATTAAATATCTTTAATTAGATATGAATAACTACAAGAGAGATTTAATAAACTTACACACTCACACATATGTATAGTTGTAGTTGCATAGTAAAGGAAGTTTCTTGTTTTTAATGAAATGAAATAAGTTTATATGTATGCAAGGGAGGATGGGTGGGTGGGTTGTATGGGCTGTATATATATATATATATTATATTTATATATATATACGTTTTGAAATGACGACCACACAAGTAAATTGTGTAGACGAAAGCGGGGCCCTGTGTGTGTGTACGTGTGTGTGTGTGTGTGTGTGTGTGTGTGTGTATAGGGTATATCTGTGGTAATGATAATAAATTACATCCGTAATTTATTCGAATATTTAATCAGTGCACATAATAAGTTTCTTTTGTTAATTTTGTAATTTTAAGATTTTTATTTTTATATTTTTATTTTACGCAGAGTTTTTAAATATATTTTAACAATTTGTTTATTTCTTTTTTTTGTTAGAGATACAAAAAAAAAAAAATAATATATATATATATATATATA
>NW_024003044.1:0-2474 GCF_014805625.2 Glossina fuscipes
GCCATTGCGTATTCGCATGTTAGCTATTGTTTTGGAGACTTTACTGAGTGCCCATTGTATAACTTGATCGACTTTTAAGCATTGTAAACCGCTTTGTTTATAACGTCAAACTTAGGGATCACATCGCTTTCGTCCTTGCTTTCCTAAAATTGTCTTTTCCCGATTATTTATCTTATTTACCTCTACTAGATCGTTTATTGTCGGTTCTCTTTACGCGTGAAATATATCCGTGTAGCTAGGTAATAGGCCTAAAGCTTTATAATTACTTAATAAATGAATAAGTGAAATGAAACCGAAAATGATTTTAATTTTAAATCCGCGAACGCTTAAAAAATTGAATAAAGTCTTAACACTTTACATTATATGGTGCGCGTGGTTGTCTGCTTCCATTCTTAGACTAAAAAAAAGTCCATAGTTCCAATCTTCCTTCCATTGTAATTCGAGAATAACGAGCACGGCAAAGACAAAAATTCGGTTGTGGTCACAGCTTTTGTATCCGCCCGTTTTATCTTACAAAAAGGAAAAAATAAACGAAAAAAGTTTTGAAACAGTTACTGTGTTAAATACGGGTTTTCACCATTATATTTTATGCTGCACCGTAGCCGCAGACTTTGATCGATTTGGCGGGCAAGAACTTCCTATGTTTTTCCCGAATTTGAAACCGAGATCTTAATTTTTATCATAAACGTCCCCAAGCTCAGAGAGATACAGGCAGATATGCTTAAATGGATTCAAAATTTGTTATTAATTAAAAACATATATAAAAATTTTCTAGACTAAAGTCGTAACCCAAATTTCGTAAACAGTAATAGACACACACAAGTAGGCCATAGCTTAATTGAATCTACTTCACGCCATCTTCCTAAGATGAGTCCTTACTCAGCTGAAAAAGCTACATTTATCTCGATTTACACATTCCCTAGTTCAAGCAAACATAGAAAAATTTTATTGTTTCGGCCGCGTCAGTTAGTGAAGCATTCCCAATTTTAGAAGGACTTATCTAAGGGTTTTCTGCGATTATTTATATGAAATTCTAGATCGATATACAAACATATAAAAACGAAATTCAGGGCAATGTTTTTCTTTACTTTAAAAAATTCAACCTCTCCAATTTTTGTGAATTTCAATCATAGATTAAATCGTTTCAAACGAAGTTGGATAGAAATTATTTTCCAGGACGTTAAGTGCACGCCCTATCTCACAATCGGTATACCAAATTGGGCATGCCGCTTTCATTCGTTAGTGATTATAAAAGCATTTTTACAGAATATAAAAAGATTATTTAACGTTATGCGTTGAAACCATTTATATTAGCTTTTATACACAGGCAATTATACAAATTTCCAAACGTTCATAAATAATGAAAATCTTTCGCAATAATAAGCAGTTCTGCCTGTACATATTTACATAAGTAGAAAAGGGTAGCTATGCGTCCAATTTGTTTACATGATACAACCCTACCACTCAATTTAATCGCCAGAGTAACCGAATAAGCAACCATTCAATAGTACAGAGCGTGTGTTCAAGTTAAAACACATACAGTTACGTGCCTGAGTCTGTCAATTGAAATTATCCAACAAAATCACACAAACACATCAAGTTCTACGGTATTTATAAAGCTAAAACGGAAAGTGATTGGTGGAATGGATGAAAAATACATGTGTGAAGGGACGTTCAATGCGTATGTTGTGACGAAACTACCTTACTGCGAAAACTGATACAAAACTTTGAAAATACATGAAAATATTTTAACGATGAATTCGAACGTAACCATAGCTTTAAAATCATCAGTACGACGACGTAGCATTCAGTTTGGGAAACAACAACATATAAAGATAATCTGGCAACGCTGTAATCGAGTGTAAACGTCTTTCATCTCACCCACGAATAAAATCTATAAAATTCTGTAAAATTACGTAAATAAGGCCAAACATGAATGAATGAATAAAAATAAACGCTCAATGAAATAATTTTCCAAGAAGAAGTGCTCGCAAGAAACCACTCACGTGTAAAGCTAATGTGCTGGAAGTGATCATTTGATCCCCAGAAGCTTACCTTAGCTTCTTACTTAGACGCACTCATTGACCTTAGAAGACCAGCCATATCTTGGATGCCCGAGGCGATGTCCCCTTGTTTCGGAAATATAAGCTCAGAAAGTCTATAAGGCAATTGTTTCATATATGCTTGTCTCAATCATGTGTACTGTTGGTAAGACATACAGACAGTGGAACAATTGCAAAACACATGCAAGTAAACAAGGAACATGACGATGTACCAAGCAGGTATAATCGAGAGACAATTGTAATGACAACAGCAACTATATCACCAACGAAGTAAACAAAAACTACCATTAAATAAATAACAATGAATGAGAGAGTGGACGGAAATTTTGATAATATTGCATTGCGTGTTTCAACCGTGTCGGAACAGTTATGTTTTACAGCTGCATAAGTCGAGTAGTAGACGGTCAATTC
>NW_024003045.1:0-584 GCF_014805625.2 Glossina fuscipes
TAACGCGGGAATTTTCACGTTATACTTCATCATCAGATAGTGAAATTTAAATTAATACAGACGAACAAGAATATATGTTCTTAAGTTAAGAAAATAACAAGAAGATAACGCGTTATACGGAGTCATTCCTATAATGCGGAACTAACCTGCCGGGGGTTACTCTCATAATGTGCAAAATCTCTCCGTTATCTTGATGATTATTTTAGCGGTTAAAAATGGAATACATTTTGTTCTCCGATTATTAGCTTTTAGAGTCAACAATAAATCTCGTCTTGTCGCAATTAACCTATTGCGGAAGGATTAAAGAGATTAATTTGTTTTAAATGGTTGGACTCAAATAAAACAGTGAAAGCTTGGAAGTCCTTTCGTCAGCGTTTAGATTCGTTAAATGAAAAGTTAACTTACATGATATGATTTCTTAACATTTCTTAACATTCTAGTTTATAAAGAAGATGTACTGTGAGGACCCAAAGTCGTTCCTCGTTTTGGCCTCACGGATTCTCCGTCTCTGGTGAGGGGAAGGGAGTGCTAGGTTAAGGTAGGATAAGAATAAAATAAGAATAGATTAAGATAGGATAGGAATA
>NW_024003045.1:594-1401 GCF_014805625.2 Glossina fuscipes
CTATGCTGACAATCTCTGATCCAAATTTGTGTAGCCGTGCTTTGCATTCATTCAAATCATATTTTCAGTTAATAAGGCCAAATGAATCGTCTTTGCAAAAGAAGAAGAGATTCTAATGTTACTCCTCTTCTCATTTATGGTTCTTCTATTCCGTTTGTTAGAACAGTCGACTTCTTAGGCTTTGTTCTACATACGACACTCTCTTCTGCTGCTCACATTGATAAAATTGCCAAACAATCTTTTCAATTTATTAACGTGCTGAAATCCATTTTTCTCTGGGCTTGGGGTTTTGACCCCTTTTATATGATTACATTGTATGTCGGATTAGTTAGACCAAAATTAGAACACGCCTCTTTGCTCTTAGTTCAAATAAAGACTTTCTGAACTTATTCAGAATTCAATGGAATTGCCTTCGTCTGATTATTGGCGACATGAATTCTACACACAAGTTTGGAATAGATGGCAAATACTATGTCTCCACAAGAAAGATTTCGTTTACTCGCCAATTTTTCATCGGATAAAATCAGTAACTTGTAGTGTGATCGCATATCGTTATACGCATCTACTTCGAAGTGCGACAGAATTATGCAAATTCAGCATAATTCTTTTGCTAAAGAGAAAAATGAAAATTACGTCGCACTTCACCTGGCTGCGCCTTGCATTACGAAATGCAATACAATACAATTATTATTTGTTTACGTTAGCATAATTTAGTGTAGTAATTTGTGTATGAATTGCCCGGTAAGAATTGAATAAAGTCAATTGTCAAAAAGCAGTCCTCTCCTCCTGGCTGTTCGAGTGTGAACG
>NW_024003046.1:0-2686 GCF_014805625.2 Glossina fuscipes
GAAAATGAAATGCATAAATTCTACTAACTTCCTATACGTTTAAACAAAAGAGAATAGAAACCAAAAACAAAACAAACAACACATAGTTCATCGAAAATTAGGGGATGAAGTGCACTTTGCACACATAGGAGTAACTCTGTATACATGAAGAGAATCCAGACAGTCACCTTTGAGCGACCTCTAAGGTAGGCAAAAGAAAGAAGAACATTTACGAAAGGTGGCAACGAAATGCGTTTTGTTTGTTTTTTACCACAAGAAACGACGAAAAAAAAAAGTAAAAGAAAGAAAAAAGGATTATCTTAAAAAAATTGGACAAAATTAAAAAAAAAAAAACCGTGAAAATTATTAACGACATTTTGGCAAATAACGCTTAAATAGAAAAAAAAAAAAAAAAAAATTGAAAAGAACTGAAAAGGAAAAAAGGTGCAAATTGATGTGCTTACAAATGCATTGAAAGCTAAGCACGAAGTGCCAAGTAAAAAAACAAAAACAAAAGTTTAGAAAAAAGGTCATACGGTGCATTAACATTTGGTTGCGGGAAAAATACTTATTCGTGTTCGGAAATAAAATAGAAAACAATAAAGTAGAAAAAGCGCAATAAAAATGAGGACACTCACATATATATCGGGAAGAATTGACATTGATCAAGGTGAAAAAACGTTGGTCTTTGCAAATGCATCAGTAGCAACGGCATTTGTACACTTGTGTGTGCGCGCAGACAGTTTGGCAAATTAGCGTATGCACCAAAAGCATGTGTGGAAAAAAAAAATCGAATAAAACTATCAAAAGGTACAGTACAAAAGTAAAGTGTTAGCAAAATTGCAGTCAGAATCAAAAGAAAGATAAAAGAGAAAAGGGAGATAAACTACCAAAGTGTTAAGGTCAAGTGAAAGTCAAAAAAAAGGAAAGGAAAATCCGAGTTAAAAGTGTGACGTAAGAACTAAATGATCGTTAGCAATTGCGTGTATGCTTGTGTGCGCGCGTAGACAATTTTGCAAATTGGCATAGGTAATAGTAGCATATATGGAACATTTCTCTTTTTACATATAACAAAAACAGCAAAAATATTAAAAAATACAGGACAAAAGTAAATTGTTAACACCACTTCACTCAGGAACGAAGGGAAAAAAATTCAAGTTGAACAAGAAAAAAAATCAAGATCGAAATTAATGTGCTGGAAAAAAGGAAGGAAATGAAAATCATATACAAAATACCCTCAATAAATTGAACATAATAGTGCGAAAACAGAAGACCGTAAACTTAAACAACCACAACATTCGGCCAATAATGCTTGCATAAAAATTGAAAAGAACTGGAATTGACTAAAGGTAAAGATAGACGTGTTTGCAAATGCATAAAGAGAAGTATGAACGAAGAGTGCGACGTAAGAAGTAAATGATCGTTTACAATTGCTTGTATGCTTGTGTGTGCGTGAAAATATTTTGCGAACTTGCATACGGGATAAAAGCTTTTGTATAAAAATTGAATAAGGAAAATATATTCAAAGCACCGGACAAAACTAAATTGTTAACAAACTTGCACACTGGAGGAAAAAAAAAGGAAAAATTAAAATACCAAAAAATATCTTAAATAAATTTAACATAACACTGCAAATCCCGTGGAAAAGGATATAAACGTAAACAGCCATAATACTTGGCAAATAATGTCTATATAAAATTGAAAGAAGTGAAACTGAGTGATGAAGAAAAATGATGTGTTTGTAAAGGCATTAAAGAAAAGGAACGAACGCAAGTGTGACGCAAGAACCAAGTGATCGATAGGGTTTGTGTGTATGTATGCTTGCACGTGCATGCAAACAGTTTGTGAGTACTCATATGCAAGAAAAGCATTTGTATAAAACTTAATACAAAAAAAGAGGGGAAAACTACATATGAAATTTATACGAAAAAAAATAAAACTGCGGACAAAACCCGATTTTTAATGAACTGCACACAGGAGCGAAAGGGTAATAAAATGCAAGACAAATGAAGAAAGTGGCACCTGTCCCCATGTTAACAAGTGTACACCAATACACCCACACAGGACGATCGCAGTCAATTCTATACCAACGATAACAACAATCACGACGGCAGCAGCAGTAACGATAAACAAACCATTTCTTTTCGTTTAACAAACATAAGTAAACAAGCATTAATAGTTCTCTCATTTTAGGTGCCCAAGTCAACGGCAACAGCACTCTCATCAACTCCGTCCTCATTTGGCCCACTACCAACAACGACAATAGCAACAGTAACACCACCAGTGTGAGCGCAGTCACACTCCAACCGCAGCATTCACTCCAAGAACTCCATCACACATCAGAGTAGCAGCATATACAACAACAACAACCATAATCTCGTCAAACACCAGGGGACAACCAGCGCAACTACAACAACAATTACGGCAACAACAGCAATAACAACGACTAATAGCGGAGTACTTTTCCTTCCTTTTAAGGCAATTAAACTAGTACTATAATAAATTCACGACATAAGTGAAAGTAATAATCAGGAAACTCAGAAAAAAAAACAACAAAAGCAAAATTCCCCTTATCTAAGCCCGGCGGAATGCAATGGCTGTTACCAGCGCTGCGGCGATACATAATTACGTCCTGCTCAGTGCAAACCAGCTGAGTCTGCCGCAATAACTTTCGTTTCGGAACGCAAATCCTGTGGCCAACGACCCT
>NW_024003047.1:0-10268 GCF_014805625.2 Glossina fuscipes
CTCATTTTTCATAGTCATCTCTTTCGGGCGTCCTTATTTTTTTTTTAATTTTATTTGAAACTTCTAATCTATTACGACAGCCTAAGTGTAATTGAACGATTTTACTATGAGAATCATAATTTTTCGATTCTCCGATTACAAGGCGCGCCAAATCTTACTCGTGTTGATTTCCTTTGGGTCCAGAGGTAAAGGCTTTTCTATTCCCTCCAACGCCTAGCTTACCAAATCAAATTATATGAAAATTTACGGTGATAATGGTCACCGTAATACGCTTTTAAATATTCATTTATAAAACATACGTATACATAGGTAGCTAAAATCCGCAGAAGAGAATGAATGTTATATTATGCATTTATGTGTATCATAATGTGGGAAGATGAACTATGCTTTGATGAGAAGCATAGATGTGCCGAAACTCTCACCTCCCAGCGGTGATCCCCGGGCAACGGCTTCGGCCGGCTAAGAAAAGTTTAAGGTTTTGGGCTGCTAACTCGGCGACGAGTTTCTGAGAGATGGTGGAGGGGTTGGCTGGAAGAAGAGCTCTTACTCAATAAGCTAGTTACTACCGAGGAAATATATTGAATGGTATTTAAGTACAATGAAGGTAGTAATCTGGCGAGTGCATGGTAGAGTGCATTAGACTAGTCTGCCATGTTCAGTGCAATACCCGAGACCTATATATCTTGAAGAAAAGTAGTTCACTGATGCTGGCAACCAGGAAAGTATGGAGAATCCGAAGCAAGTACGGTTGTTTTAACAACCGCCAAAGTATGCCATAAGGCTTTGCAAAACAACCTGGGAGCCACGGGGGTCAGGAAGCTCGCCTCACAAAGCCACGTATGCCTGCGGGTATATGATGGACTTTGTCCTTAAGTCGTAATAAATAAATAAATTAATTATACTATTAATGCAAAAAGGAATTGACGGACGGCCTTCCCTTTGGCCGATTGATAGAAAATGTCTGGTAAATTAATTAATACATGCAAAAATGGAAAAGGGATATGACGAATAAGTTTTCCCCTGTCACGGATGCCTGCAGGTAATGGTAATTGGTAATGGTAATTGGTAATGGTAATTGATCAACAGCACAGTGGAAGCCTTATGGCGGAAGCAGTCAGTTGATCAATTTGTGAGTCCTGACTGCTTGGGTGCGGCCCTTCGGGGAGTACTCGTGGTGGTTGTGGTTGGCGAGTTCCTAGCTAAAATGGAACAATTGAGTGCAGCTAGGCCTCGCCATTCACCAGAGTGGGATTTATTGTTCCATACACAATAAACTGATCTGGACTCTGGTGCTGTTTAGGCCCCTACTCTGTGGGGATGGTCTAACTCGCCAGGGGACGTAGTACGCTTAAAAGTGGCTTGGGCCACCGTGGGGTTAAGCCTTTCAGGCAGGAACCCACGTTAAACCCTTGCCACAAATTCTGTATCATAATGTTTACAGTTACCAGAGCCAATAACAAATGATTTTTTTTGTTGTTTTTCAACGTTGTGCATTTAAAGGATAATTTTTCTTAATTCTAATTTTATATTTGAAGCTCCATCTACAATGAATTAGAAAACCGTTGCTATAATCTTGAAAAAAGTTTTCCCATTAAAAGGTGCAGAGCTTGGATGAAGTTATAATTTATATCAAAATAATCCTTCTCTTTCAGTAAATAAAAATTTGAAGAGAAAGTAGCGGAAAGGGACGTGGAACACTCCGCAGCCTCAACGACCTTTTATTTATTTAATTGTTTCCAATCTCCGAACCATTGGCAATTGTTTTCATTAAAAGTTGCAAATTTTCTTGGATTTTTTCACAAGAAGACAGATCAGTTACTTTTTGTTTCATTCGACATCGACTTGTGTTCTGAGTAGTGCGTGTATTGTTTTTCGTCTGTGACTTTTTTAATTGTTTTCGGTGTTTTTCGGTGTCTTTTCATCACAGCGTATATCGGTTATAAAGGACCATTTTATAGACGAGTGGATATCTAGGTAAAATTTAATTCACATCTTTAAACAAATGAAATGTTTTGCAACACAGAAAGCGTAAGTCTTTGTAAGAATTAAAGCAACGGTTGCAGATTATATAAAATATTTTAATTTAAAAGCTTTAGCGAACTTCGAGGTAAATGTATTTCGCCTTTGAAGATGAAGAACAGGCCGTATTGTTTTAACCCGTCCATTCCATATAAATGTATATATGTGTAAGAATGGGGGATTTCCTTTTTTTTACATAAGGTTGGAAACACCCGAACGGAAATTTCAGAAACCCCACGAAGCATGAAATTCTGAATTGGTTAAGCCATGAATTTTGCCAAAGCAAGTGCCCACAAAAAGAGTAAACTAGTCGCAACTCCTTTTTTGTAGGGAACTTTTTGTCGTGAACTTTTGCTCATTACTCATAAATTATAAAAGGTAGAAGGATGAAATATTCTAAATTTAGTTTACGAGGTATCCCACTATTCAGGTTGGAAGATGAAAAAAAACGGCCACGCGTACATAAAGTTATGAGTGGTTAGATTTTAATTTTTTCATTTTTTTGACTTTTTTGACTTTTTCTATTTTTTACTTATAAACTAAATAAGAGAGAAAGTTAAAAAGTTTTCTATATGTACGCCACCATACACTGCTTATCTTAACATATTTTGCCACCCACCCCAATAGGGTGGGAGGTGCAATGTGGAGGATTTATTTTTTCTTAGCAGCACTATTAATATACAAAATTAGAGTTCTTCCGGACAAGAATGCTGCATGCTGCGTCAAGCTGGAAATAATTCAGATAAAGTACTTTTAAACAATTTGTTTTCGGATGGATTCCTGCTTGGGAGGAAAACGTATATAAAAGGAAAGGGAAAAGTTGGGGTCAAGATCATTACTAAATTTATTCTTTTTTGGTGGACTATGAACGTTTTTTTCTAACGTTTCTTCCAAGAAAACATATGGCGACTTTTATCGGTAACTTTCAAGAAAAGTGTAGTTGGTATGTTAACCATATCAGTCCAAAAAAGGGTTTTTAGCATTTTGTTTTTTTTTTTTTTTTTTTGATGGAAGTAAAGGTAGTAGAACAATAATATTCTCTCTCCCGCTCGGGCAGCTTATGAAGCGCAACTTCAAGCATTACGAAGCCTTCTCTCGTTTTATTAATCTGTTGTGCTTAAAATAAACTTACTTATCTAATTATCAACCTATGCTTTCGTTATCATCTAGTATGGTCAGTAACACTATTTTTTTTGAAAAATATTAAAAAGAGAACACCGAACCCATTCTGTCGAAAACTTCATCACAAACTTTTAACCTCTTGCTACATCTTTCTAATAACTCCCAACTTTAAATCCATTGAAAGGTTGTTTCGATAAACCCACATTAACACACAGAAACGCTTTCCAATGACCACAAGCACTCTTTCGAGACATATATTATTGTATTAAAGAAGCTACAAATTAGAGAAATATAAACATCGCCAAGTCGAGGTTTACTTAAAGTTTTCATCCTCTTTAGTTGCAAATACGTTAGGTAGGCAAACATAATGGGGGAGCTGCTTGACATCCGTCGCACAATAAACTTTGTGGTAGGATACTGATTTTTCGAATAAAGCAGAATCAATACAGATGACTACTATTTCTTTACTCCACAGAATTCCATAAAGATAAGTATTATGGAGAAAAGTCGTACTGTGCTCCGAAGGATTATTTCGATTTCTTTAAGGTAACCGCATTTTTGCAAGCTGCATATATATGTAACGTAGTAGAGAACCGGTATCAGACCAGCAACAAATAAAAAAATTAATTTTGTCACGTTCCGATTCGTGTATCTATTAATATCTACTATTTCTGCCTTGTTATACAAACTTCAAATTACCGCTTTGTACAAATTTTTTCCCACTTCGAAAATTAACGACTACAAATTATAATGTAAAACCAGACAAAACTTGTTCTTTGTGCTTTTACTTCAATCAGCTTACAGAATTAAGAGTTCGGTAGACCTGCTAGTGTTATTATTTTTCTTCGAACTTATAGTTCGAAGACTGCACAACTGAAATTGTGTGTGAAACATCTTCATGCCCCTTTAAAATGCTTTGATTTATTAAGCCATTTTTAACTAAGATTAGCGCACGTTTTCTTTATTTAGATTAAGTAAGACATTTTTAGTACAACGGACATTACTAAACGGACAGTACTAAAGTTTATGAACATGGCGAGTTTAATAACGGTAATCTTTGCAAATATAAAAAAAAGAATTATAAATAAAGAAATTCACTATTAATTGTGTAGCTCCAGTACACATCGTGATCCTTTCTTTCCTTTATTTACCTCTGCTACCTGGCTTATCACTTAACCTAAACAAAGGTCTCCTACATTTCATTGGCTTGGTGTATGCCTCCGCAGTGTGTTTTTAACAACTAAGAGTTTGATAAAATACATTTTTTTAATGACTTCGGAGCTTTACTGGATCGCAAGTTGCTATGTCACCGTTATATTAATGCCCCATTTTTGTGTATTGTACAACAAGGCGAAGTGGTTATTAGTTTGGAATATTCCGTTTAAACTACCCCCATACGAATACAAAGTTAAACTTATTCACCTAGAATCGCTGTGAACAAGATGCATAGTCTTAGGGCTTATCCAAAATGATAAAGGGGTATGTGATTTCACCATTTGTGCTTAGTCTGATGTATTTTCACGTCCCGAACCAAAATACTAACAGCTATGACCCGACTAAGCTTTCCCAATGCCGCACAAACTATAAGTTATATCAATGTTTACGTGGTCTGTTCAAATTGCATTCATATCCCGAAACCAAGCTATCACACAAAAACAAACAATGAATTATTTGTTTTCATTTACATGTATAAATGTTTTAATACCTTGTCATTTTTTCCATGTCTTGGATTTCTTCATATTGTTACTACATTTTCCTCTGATCTTAGCAAGGCACATCTAACATTGGTACTTTTCTTTGCCTTGATATTGGTTAAATTTTGACATGTAACTAAGAAGTTTAAATAGATAGAAACGGTTGTCCAGTTGTTCCATAAGTGCGCAGAAAGTGGGAAGATTAAGAGGCTTGAAACAAATACAAAACCAAAGGAGCATATCACGAACACATATGTGCGCACATCAATATATCAGATATATATTCAGATCTTTAATAAGAATCCATAAGAATTCTATATATTTATATAAATTTTTGTAAATGAATAGTTTGTGTACGGTAAACATTATTTTTTAGGGAGCATAATAAATAGATCCAATTTATAATGAAAACAGTTTAAGCCGAACCGTTTGCAATAGCTTTCGTCATTGAACCGAAATCTGTCGTTGCACTAAATCTAATAAAAATATCTCAAGAATTGCGACCCGTACTTTGAGGATAAGAACGCAAGACGGTCAGCTGTGCAGACAAGGTTAGATCCATTCAGAAAGAGATTGACGAAATGATTCACAATCGATCGGTGTAATAAAAACTGGACTTGTTTGAAGTGTTCTGCACGAACTTAATATATCATATACTCATGTACTTAAACAAGAATGTTTTTTTAAATATTTAAAATTCAATTCAGTTTATTTATTTTAAAACATTATGCATTGAAATGAATTGCCATTATTCGCGAAAAACTACCATTAATTCGTTGAATATTTCCCATCAAATAAACTAAAAGCAAAAAAAGGAATGCATTATATACTAATGCAAGAAGTAAATCCGGGATAGTAGCTCTTTTATATATATATTTATGGCAATATGGGGAGAACAAGTCCCATATTAACTTTTTGTTTGGCACATTTATATGATAAGTTTTTTTTTTTTATTAGATGCAGGATACACTGATTAAAGCAGTGAATGGTATGGATACAGGTATCTACACATTATTTGTTTGACAACTAGTCATTAAACTGACATATTTGTTGAATAACGGAAAATCATATTTACATATAGAACCATTTCATTAAACAACTAATTGAAAAGTGGAAAAAATTTTTCAAAACTGTATTTATATTAAATATTTATTTTTCATTTATGTATTTAAGTACATGTGATGAATCAGATCATTTTTGCTAGCACTTGTTGCTTTGAAAGCTTTTATATTAGTGCTTGGAGGTTTTGTTCAAATCAGGCAGAAAATGGTTTGCTTTGAGTAACAAAATAAATTTTGAGCAAATTAGTTGATCTACAAAAATTGTTCTCGAGTGTTTTGTTTACTATATATTTGTTTATTATTATGAAATTAACAGTTCTTAGAGATAATATTCACATCATCCATGAAAATGTATCGAAACTTTTTCGATAAATCGACTCACAATTTTATTCTATTCAAAAATCAATGAATATACCTCTGGACGCAATGGACGGAACGACAATCCTATAACAGAGCAATAGTTAGAAGAAAATTTCTAAAAAGGCTGCGCTGATATCTTGCGTAGTCTTACTACCATCTGGAAATATTATAGAAGGGATCACCAAAGAATAGTTTGACTTAAATCGTTTAAATAGTTCACATTCGTTTAGATCGTAGTTATGTCCCTTTTTAAATCACACTATAGTTAAAATTGAATTCAGGCCATTTTTGTTCCTCACACGCTCTTGTGTTGTAAGGGATTGGAAACTTGGCTAGATAACTGCAAAGTAAAGCTGCACATAACAGTAGTTTTATTAACCTCTACTTGTCGGAGCAATGTGCGACCCTTGACGATTTGGCCAAATCGAGTGCAGAATACATTATCATTCGTAATCTATTACCAATTTTCGATTCCTTCGCTATTTGCACTATGCATTGCGTCTTCTTCTATAGGAAAATTCGTCCGAATTATTCTTCCAAATTATATGAAAAATGCGCTCCAAACATATTCCAAAAATGGAAATTAGTAATTGCGTGTGATTAATATGTTAAGCTTAGCAAAGCTTTTTTAGGAATAATCCCTATACATTCGTAAGAAGTCCCGCCGACTTTTAGCAATGGAATTTTGTAAAGTGTTAAAAAGCGGAAATTTGATGGAAAAGGCAAAAATTTTTGGTTCGTGGTATCGCGTGCTCATATTACGGGCATCGACAAGCTGGAAAGCGAGAGTGACAACTGGAGCCAAAGAACTGTGACGACCTTGAAGAAAAGGGAAGCTGCTTTAAGGGAATTTGGTTAAGGGTGAACCTCTGAACACTTTTCTGTTTAAGTCAAGACTTAAGACGGTCAAGCTAAGTCAAAATTTTGAAGATGTTGAAGATATTAAGATTTCTTATGACATCCTTTAATTTAAAAAAAAATGATGAGCTCAATCAATGTTCGTAGGAGAGAGTTTAGGAAAGGATAAAAGACGGAGACATAAGCTCAATTAAAGATGGACGAACGATTCCACAAACACAATTGGAAGTTCAGCTGGTAGCAAAAGAAAAGAATGTTAGCTAAGAAGCAACTGTAATATGGGAATTGTTAAACTCTTCGCTCAAGTTGTTGTATATTATGGCCCATAAAAGCTTCTGAAAAATTTGAATTAACGTATAAAGTGAAGAACGAACTAAAGAAATAGGTATACTACAAATTTTCGCAAAATATCTTGACCAAACTCGCTAAGTAATTGTATTTCGGTGTAATAACTTGGCGCGAACAATTAGGGCCAAGTTTTTTAACTTGATTTCACATAATTATTCCTATGGAACGTAAGCCTAAAAATGTGATGATGAGAAAAGTTCGTGTTACGTAGGCCTATTTCGATTCGAACCCTATTTTGTATAAGAGTTTTCATGAAAAGCAAGCTTTTATTCGGCATTATAACATAAGTTGCAATACTTTATGACGAAAGTAGGTAAAGAGTAATAAGATCTTTGGACAGGAAAATTAATTTTGCAAAATTTGCACCACGTCGTCTGGTACTCCCTTCCGTATAAAGGCTTCGTTAAAATTTTTGGCATTTTATGATGAAAGCAAACAGAACATTGTACTGAGCCAAGCTGTGTAGGGCGTTAAATTGTTGGCTTGGTTCGTTTGGCTTTCTCTTTGGGCACTTACCATACAGCTTCTAGAATTCCATTGCGTCACACGCTTAAAGTAATGCCTCTTGTTGAGATATTTAATAGAAGTAATTTTCGTCCAAAAATCTAATAGGTTCGCATAGAAATCCACTCTTTTGTTTGTGCTGAAGTAAGCAAATTGACTGATACAATATGCACCGACCGATTACTTGATTAAACCGAAACTTGGGCAATAAACAACAAAACAAAAACGACAAATGTGTGCGACAAAAATGAAAAGCAAGACAACTGAAAATCTTTATAGAAATGCAGGTTTACACAAATTTGAAAAACTTTGCTTTAAACATATTCGCTTGGTTTAAGGTGGCTTGCTTTAAAATGTGCTATCTCTTTTCCAGCAACGAAAAGAATGTGGAACTGCGCCAATTTAGAAAGTTTCTTTTCGCCGTCCAGTTAACTGTTCTTTCGCGACATGTGTACATAAAGAATATTATGCAGAAGATCAAGAAATAAGACCTAAGTGTAACTCTTTCCCCTGTGATATGTGAACTTATAATTAACAATGGCATAAGGCTTTTGGTAGTTAAGGAAATTAAATTTGCCATTCTGTGATGTCCACCTGACGTTGAGATCCCAACGTATTTTCTATTGCATGCAATCTTCAATCCGAAATATTTTTTAGAAAAAACTCATTTTTCCAAAAATAAAATTTTCTGAAGAATAATATTTCCTGTGGGATATTTTTAACATTGGCTTAAAGTTTATTAAAACAATTAAAATAATATTCTTTAATATATAACATTTCGGCAGTTTAGCATATATATATACAAGAAGCTTTTCTCATTCTTCAAACAGCCACTTACTTTTCTGAACACTTAAACTTCTTAACTTAGTTATCTAAACACACTTTCATCAAAGAAAAAAAAAAAATTTTTCAAAGGGAACAGGTTATGCAAAATTGCCTAATTTTTTTCCTATGCTGTTTGGCATATAAATGGTGACGTGAAACTTATGGGGATAAATTATTGCAAAGTTTTGGCGGAAGTTACAAGAGAATCAAAAGGTCGAAAAAAAAACATAAAATAAATAAAAAAGAAAGTATTATACTCTTTGTAGAGAATCCTTGTCGTTTCACCACTTCAAACTGTTATTTAATTAAATAATTATGCTATCGCATTTGGCGGCTGATATGTCGTTGAGCTCATCTATTCTTTTATCCTTAACCTTTAAAAAGAGTTGATAGATATTTTGTTAAATCTTTCCATCGTTTACTTTTTTATTAAAAATAAGTGTGAATTGTTTGAGTGTCTTGTTTTATACGCATGATCGAAGGATCAAGGGTATATGCATTTTGTGAAAACGTTGGCAACGCCAAGAAGGAAGCTTAAGTAACTCCACAAAGTATATATTAATTTGGGGAAAAAGAATCCATTATTTTTTCGGTAGATGGCTGCACTGATAGATAGATTTCTCGTAAAGTATCGATCAAACAAATTTCAGATTTATGCTCGTTGGAAAGGTGACATTTCGCAGTAAAAAAAATTCTTTTGTTGTTTCTTGTTTGGTGCATTCAGTTGTGAGTTACAGCGTGTTAAAAATGGAAGTGAACAAAGAGAAAATTCGGTACATTTTACAGTTTTTCTTTGACAAAGGCGAAAATGCAAGCCAGGCGGCTAAAATTGTGAATGGTGTTTATGGTTCCGATACTGTAACAGCCAATTATGTGCAATTTTGGTTTCGTAGATTCCGTTCAGGAATTTTTGATGTTAAAGATGCACCTCGCACAGGTAGGCCGGTCGTCGAAAATGTCGATAAAATCGGAGAAATGATCGAAGTTGACCGGCATGTTAGCAGTCGTAACATCGCCCAGGAGCTAAAAATCGACCATAAAACAGTTTTAAACTATTTACACAAAGCTGGATTCAAAAAGAAGCTCGATGTTTGGGTGCCACACCAATTAATAGAAAAAAACATGATGGATCGAATTTCCATCTGCGAAGCCTTGGCCAAACGGAATGAGATAGACCCATTTCTTAAACGGATGGTGACTGGAGATGAGAAATGGATCACATACGATAACCCTCTGCGAAAACTATCGTGGTCAAAGAGCGGTGAAGCACCTCAAACGGTGGTCAAACCAGGACTAACGGCCAGGAAGGTTTTGCTATGCATTTGGTGGGACTGGAAGGGGATTATTTATTATGAGTTGCTTCCATATGGCCAAACGCTAAATTCTGATCTCTACTGTCAACAACTGGACCGTTTGAAGATAGCGATTGACCAGAAACGGCCAGAATTGGCCAACAGGAGAGGTGTCGTGTTCCACC
>NW_024003048.1:0-6863 GCF_014805625.2 Glossina fuscipes
TCTCTGTGAACAAAACTCATTTCACTTGTATTAGATTTTATTAATTCAGCTATCGGTAACGAGAGAGCCAAAGTGAACATCCATCTGAGAGGAAAATTAACATATCTCAAAGAAGAGTGGCGTAATTTATCTCGTCAATTTATGCCGATGGCAAATATCCTTGTCAATATAGACGAACTGAGCTTATGGAATCCTATGATGGCAATTAATTTATCGTTAAAGGTGCATCAGCTGGCCAAGTACTTATGCTTCACAGGTTTTTTAGAAAAATTTAATGTGGATTTCTTTTCCTTTCGACCGAATTACACTCTTTCTCCCATCATATTTATTTCTTTTCTTTGTCTCTGCACCATACTCTATGGGCTAAAGCAATATCTTTTCTCCTATCCAAATTAACCTTTGTGAGCAAGGAAACTGCCAGTTCGGTTGTACAACATTCCCAATTTCATTCGAAATTGCCCTAACAAATGGAAAGAGTCTCCCTTTGCTAAGTTCATAATGCGATTATCGGAACCAGCAGAGTTTTGTTTAATTGCTCCGCAACTCCCAGCACGTTTTTGACGGTTAAAAGCACTCGTGATAAAGTTATGTGACTGAGCTAGTGATTCGGCAATAAATTTATACCCTTTTCCTTGATTTTGAAAATGATGATCTAACCAACCTCTTGGCTACAATGATGTGCTCGACCTAATATTATTGTAAACATTAATTAACGTTGCATTTCCTTCTTAAGAAACACGATTTACCTTTAAAATCCACTTTTGCTGCAAAATATTACAAAACACTTTACTTCTCACAGCTTTCATGAGGACGGGCCTATATCAATGCCCAGTTAGAAAGCCTACTAAAGCAACATAATAGTCTTCAAGTTTTTACTGCAAGCACAGTTTTGCCATATTTAAAAACGTTGTGTGAGCTATGTGGAGGCTAGCTTTTATAATTTCTAGAACTGAAGATAAAACTAGCACTTATTTTTCTGTCCACATATGCATGTTACCTACATAAGTTGTTAAGTTCAAGTATAAACAGGTAAGTGAGTACCAAATACTTACAGCATGGAGTAGGAATAGTTTTGCCAACGAAGAGAAAAGCGAGGTTAGGAAGGCTAAAGCGAGACTTGTAGACATGAAGGACGAACATTTATACACTGTGTTGGAAAGATATATTATAAAGCACAGACAATGAGCAGACATCGAAACTGTAATACACGAATACAAGAAAGGACGTATTTTCAATAGTTCTTTCATTTCTATTTCCTATTATTGCATCAATTATTTTGTTTTGTCATTTGGGCTAAGACAGGCCAAAGCTAAAATATATCAGTCCCTCTTCTAACATTATAACTAAATTCAATACTGTGCAAAGACAGAGTAAATACATTTATTTAAACTTTGGGCTTGAATTTGTCGTAGTTTAACTTCGCTTGGTTTCTCCATGACGTTGTTAAAAAAAAAATCTTTATCTATTCAACCTAACCACCTGGAAGTAAGGAGTCGGAAAAAAAGTTGAAAATTGAATCATAACGACAGCTTTTACTTGTAAGACAAGCTCTTAGCAAATAGCATCGCTTTCAGTAGAATTCAAATGCAGAATAAAATTTCGTCCGTCTTCCTTTATCTCCTGGTTATAGTGATGCAAAGTTAAGTTATGTTGATTTTGTGTTTGTATTTCTTATGCAATATTTTTCCTTTTTTACAAAGGTAAAATGCTAACGTTACATGAGACATACTGGGTACAGAAATATTCTCGCCTTTCTTTTTGCTGTTTGTTAATCACAAAAGTAATATCATCTTTATGCGGCGTCCATGACGGCTTCAATTCTTTCATAATTTGTTCGTTTTTTACTAGCTAGTTTTGCGTAATAGTAGCAAATGATTGTCTCCTCTAATCGGGATTTTTGATGAAAAAGAAGAATTATACAATGTGCAAACATTGTCAAAGCATCTAGCTGTTGCTTAGTAAAGCGAGAGGTTTAAAAGTGTAAGACATCAACGATGCGACTGCCTGTCTCAACCGTTTGTAAAACAAATATTTCTGAAATCATTGAATCACTACATTTTATTCACTCTCTCTTTGTGGCAGTTTTTCTATTGAGCTTTTTTATTAGCCAATTCGCTTATAAGGAATCATTTATATTGGAAAAATTGGCGAACGCTGCACTACTCAACACGTTTGGTTGCCTCTGTCTATTGTTAATTCTTATATCTGCAGATCTCAGCAGAAAAAATTTTTCCTGAAGAAGGCTCTTGCACTTGCATTTTTCCAATTATATGGCTACACGTGCGCACAGCGTCTACTAAAGTTGTTGGCTGATGAACAAGAAAAGAGTAAGTTTTACCACTCTCAATCGACTTTGGACAAGCGCGATGCCAGGCCAATTGTGTTATTAGAAAATCTGAAAATATCGATGAGATCTGCATCATATCTGCTGAAGTTAACTACGGACCATGTACCTTGTTTTTTTTTCTTTGCATGAATAATAAATTTGTGATAATTTCTCGAAGACAATTGGATTTCAGTTTAACTTTGCCTTCATCATTTGCAAGTTCCGTGGTGTAGAAACTAACACCACCAATGTACGCAACATAATGCGGAAGAGTTTCGTTTTCATATTCGTAATTAACTGAGAAAAGAAAAGTGATTCCCGGTAAGGTCATCATCTTTAGTGATGATCACAGAAGAAATTTTAGCGTTAAGTAAAAAAAGAAAAATTCAATGTACGTTCGGTAATAATTACCATTAACATTCATTTTTGCGTCTTCATCAAATAAGTTTACATAAAAGCAAATGGATTTCGATGCCAACGTTTGTCTCAGTAAGAAGTAAGTAACTCAAACTATTAGTAGAAATTATTATTCATTCCAAGTTCAGTCCGGCTTTTTCAAAACTTGATAATTAAAGCAAAATCACAGCTTCTAAGAACTGGCGCCATAAAGATGGAGCTCGTTATTACAATTAAATTTCGTTCGATATTTTTTCAATCTCCTTGATGGGCTAAGGCACTTGCACACCCGCTCTCCACTCTTCTCTGCCTACAATTCTTGCTAATAATGAAAGTGTACGCGCGTACCGGGAGAGTGGATAAGAAAAAAAAGAATTGGCTCAAAATGGAAGACTTGCTTTGAGGTTTGTTCTCCGGCATAGCAAGAAGAACAGACTTGTCTAAAGCGAATGTTAATCGATGACTTAAAACGTAGTGTTGTGATTTATCGTCACTTTTGTGGCCTCTACTTAAAACGTCGTGTTTTGCAAAGTGTTAAGCCGCACATCGGCACACTATTTGCAGGTTTTCAATCCCACCAGCCTTTGTATATAGAGAAGAATTTTAAGGAATATATTGGAAAAATCTACAAGTCAATTTGATCGTGTATATGTATAAAAAAGTATAAATGATGAAAGTCGTGGCAACTTAAAGACTATATTTCGCTACTTTTAGATTGCGTTGGTAAACAGTTTCTGATTAAAAATTCCTTCAATTTGAGAGCCACAACCTCTCGGTCAATTTTGTTTACTTTTAAACATTACCTCTAAAAAAGAAAAGGAAAGATTCAATGTTTTAGTTTGAATTTTTTCAATAGCTTGGTTGCAACAAGTTGCGGGCGAAAAAGCGATTGGTTGCGTCTCCCTGCGAGATGCGGGCCTAAGTTAAACGAAGTATAAAAACTTGCATTCCCTAGAAGCTCCAAAGGGATCAGATTTGTAGCTAAAATAAAGATAACTTTGAACTCAAAGTAAAATGATCATATTAAAGTAAAACTAGAATTAAGCGTGAACTGATATTTCAGAACTTGCATATGAAGCAGGTGTGATATTTGGCGGATGTGGCTTAAAAATGATGAGTCTAAAGTGTGCCACCATACAAGTTGCATGAAAATATGCATACCACTATCAGTGCATTTCTTCAGTTGCAAATGCACGTAAATACAAGCTCGGTACACACATCCGTAAACGCGTATAAATGTTTACATGCACCAGAAACTTAAATATTGGTGTTTATTAATGCATATTTTTATTGTTTATTACCACGTATGAGGTTTTATTTGACTTCCGCTAATAAGTTTGTGCTTTAAAAATTAAATTTTTTTAACTATAATATAATTTCTTTCTGTAAGAGAGATTTGAAGTGTCCTTTGCAAGTTTTGATTTTTGCAGTGAGACTGGTGCGTTGGAACAATTGATTTTATAGGATTCACTAATCTACCTGTTACATGTGTTTCAAAAAGTTTTGCAAAAAGGTTTCGCAATACGTCCATAGCTATCAATATATTTCCTAATGGCAGACCTATGTATCTGTAAAAAGTAACTGCGCATTTTTTACTTTAGCTATAGGAGCTTCTATTATGAAATTAGGCCAGTGGAATAACTGTGACCCTCGTAATCGCGCGGCAAACACAACGATGTAATAGCGGCATTATTATATCAGTGTGAGGATATGTGGTGTACAAATGCGCTGTTTGTGTTTGTGTTGGGAAGACTTAACCTAGAACAAATTGTGACAGCCACAGTTATAAAAGAGGAGGATTCTTCTTCGAACATTGTATAAAAGGCTCTGAGGAGTCGTTTCATACGGCGGGCGAAAGGGTTTTTTATTTGTTCAATGTACTTTCAAAGTTTACACTGCTTTCAGTACAATGCTTACAATTTAAAAATTCCGGTTAGTTTTATTGGGATATGCTATTTAAGAAAATCTAACTTTTATATTATCTTTACTAAAAACTTCTAATATCTTTTGATGCGCTGGTAGTTAGTTAGTTTGAATTGTGATATTTGATAATCGTAAGTTCGCAAAGGCGCTGTGCAAACATAAGTTATTCTCATTTGGAGGACATTGAAATGTCTGAATTGGCGTGGCCCAGTTGTTTGGCGGAGAAATTTGCGAAATTTGCGAGGATAAGCGTTGCTTGTCTACCTTGTAGCTCTACAGTAAAAAAACCTATCTGCTGACAATGTTAGAACTCTGTAAAGCAGTTCAGGTGTGCAACTGTGGGACTGTGTTCATGCACTGCTCGCCGATTGCTATAAATATGCAGAGGGAACCAGGCTTTCTAGGCCTTCTATGATATAAAAACCAAGAACATAACACGTAACCTGTAGCCATTTTTAGCCAACCTCTGATGATCACTTGTGACATTGCATTGGAGAATACCGCACTAATCAGTGTAAACGTGGCAACGTAAGTTTTCGCAAAACACATCGGTGGATAGGATGAGGAAGAATTTATGGTTTCGAAGGCAGTAGTCAAACTTTCATTTGATGGTGTGGGCTCCTGATATTAAAGGAAGACCATTGCAATGAGGCCATCATCACTGATAACCGCGTACGTCAAAGTAAGAAAAACTATTGAAATTTCATGGTTAGACAGATAATGATAATAATTTCGCTATTTTGTTTTCTATGCATGAAAGTTGTTGGCCTCTTTCGTTTAAAAGCATTTTGTAATTAATAAAATATTTGATAGAAGCTTGTCTTCTTAAGAACTGCAAAAGACTGTCGGTGTCAGTGCTTTCCTTTAAAGCTCCGTGAAGACAGGGGAATTTTTTTAACTGAGTATTTTTAGAACTTTAGGATTTTTGTTTTGTTTCTTGAAGTTGCAAAAGCAATTCTTTAAAAGCAACGAACAATGAGTATCAAAAGCTTCCGATTAATTCGCGTACATTTTCTTTCTCGCATTTTTTGTCTCTTCTTTAAAAAATTATCCTACATCTTAGCTTCCTAGACAATTTTAAATGATTTGCTTTGTGCATTTATGGCGATTTTATTCACGGACAGGCCTCCAGGAGTTTATGTAAAATAGTTGTGGGCATAATTTTTTATCAATGACAATTGTTTAGTTTAAATATATATCTTTATTCAACATATATTATTCTCTTCAATTTGCATGTTCACGTTTGATTGCGAATGCCCTGTTCAACGTAGTTTTGTTCAATTTAATCACGGGCTTGCATTTCCACAACCATGTTTCTATATAAAGGATCCTAGACAACAATACCGTTGATTACATAATCCAGACCTTACGTTGCATTTTGTGAGCTTCTTCAAGTATCAATTGTTGGTATAGTTTTCCGTTGTACTTTTCGGAGAAAGAATTTATTTAACAGAGAACAGACGGATTATATTTTTCCTACGTCACGTGTAACGCAGCAGCACATTATGCTTTCATATCAGTTAATTTTAATTTAAAAGAAGTTCTAAATGGTCTCTGGATTTGAAATAAGTTTGTCAAACACATCTATTTCTTATGGTTAAAGTTACAAATTCCGTTTAATATATTTGCTTTTGCTATGGGTGCTAGTAGATTTTACTCTCACTAAGATAATACAAATTATTTACTTTGACAAATTCTTTCAGTATGAAAAGTTGTTGCTCTTATTTTTTCGAGGAATTTTTAATTGAAAGAACTTTTATTAATATAGTACACGTTTCGTAACAAGGGAATTAGAGATATGTTTCAATTTCTCTTTAACACTTTCGAATAATAATTTTTAAATTTTAAGGTCGACGTAATTTGTAAAACAATTGAAAATTTCAACAAAATCATTTACTGCCCTAAATAATCAGAACCAGTACAGCAAGTTTTGTTTTGGTCCAACTCTTATGTTAAGTTGTTTTTACATATTATAGTTGTATTAATTTCTTACAACGAGTTATTTTTTTATGTATTCTAAAGTAGATAATTCCCCCTGATTGCTTTGTTTTAACGAACATTCTGGATAACTGAAGAGTTACCATCATACCGATTGCCAACAATTCAGTTTAAAGATAAGAACAGATAAATAGAATATTTTCTTTCTTATATCACTTTGGCCATCTTGCACCTATTTAAATTTCGTTAAAGCTTCTAATCACAAAATTTAGAAGTCAAG
>NW_024003049.1:0-2397 GCF_014805625.2 Glossina fuscipes
AGTTGCAAACTAAAATTCTACGTTTATTAAAGAATAGATGATTAGGCGCTTGTTTTTGATGAATTGTCTGAATGATTTGGAATCATTTGTTCTTTTTTCCCCCTTTATATAAGGTGTAATGCAATGTTCCTGGATTGACATTTTTTTCGTATAGTGATTGAATACATATTTGAGGGCGTTGTGATTATCATTCAAAGAAGCTTTAGATTATAAGTGCTTGCATGCATTTTGATAATTTTTTCACTTGAAAACGGAATTTTTTAAGGAAAATTCTACCAAACCATGCTGCTTCGATCTGGACAAGTGATAACCAGAATCTACTACGCCCGATGAGTACGCTGGCTGCCGCAAAACCTCTCATTCGAGCTGCGGCAGCGTATCCTTTACAACTCTTGCAAAGTGTGCTGTTTTCCATCCTTTGGCATCTTTCCTGTGGCATGTAAACCCATCAGCTGTTAAGCTATTGGAAAGTTCTTTGATAGCCTAAACTAGTTTATATCCCAATAGGCCTTGCAATTCATTGTCTTCGAACTTTTGTTCCTTCAGGCCGTTCTTTGCCATCGACAAGAAAAGCAGAATTTTTAAGCCGTTGAAGTCAAAAGCGATAAATGCGATATGATGAAACAGCATCACCATAAGCTTCTAAAAGTTTTTGAACGGCAATGTCTAAAAGTCGATATCGCCTTAGTGCATTGTAGTGAACATTGTTGTAAGCGTGAAGTGTATTTATTCACTCATTATATTGATGCTATCTTAGGTACCAAATCATATGATCGAACACGTATAGAAGCCGTTAACGATTCAATGTGCTAGCTATTAATGTAAAAGCATGACAACAACCGTAAATAGAGAACATTAGGTACATGATTTGGCAAAACCACGAGAGCGTTAGGTATGCGCCTTTGCATAATGTGAATAGTTCAGTGCTAAATGTAGCTTATTGATAAGTAGAAGTAAAATAGGTATGTAGGTGTAGGGGCATATTGCCCAGCGGATTGCAACCTGTTCATCGAGAGAATTTATGATATGTTTCCCCAGGAAAAGACAACGCGTGGTTATGTATATTACTTATAGATCTATTACTTATTGCTAGGCATATTTTTATGTTCGGAGACACAGCATATAATGAGCGGACTATCCAATGAATTTTTCTTCTCTTTTTCCTTTCTTCTTTATATACATTTTTCTCCTTTTTCACACGAACCTAAATTACCATAGATTCGTGCAGATGAGGGATGATCTTATCGCAGTGTGGGGGAAAATACTCCTATCCAAGAGAAGGTATCTAAGAGAATGTTCAACCAAAGGATATTTAATCTTTAGTGCGGAAGAACAAAACTCTCTGAATGCTTTTAGGGTCTAAGGGAAGACATTTGGGCGGACGGATTTATTATCAGCATATACGAAGATTGTCAGAAAAGTTTCCCACCTGAACATGAAAATGGCCATACTTGCCCACATAACAGTTGATGAACACCTATGTGCAGGCGTTGAGTGGAATTCAACAAAATTTGAACCATCATGAGCGTGCAGTTGTTGTCGCACAATCATATGAGAAAGTTGATTTGAGTTGTTTTTTTTTTTTTTTTTTGGTGAAAGGGCAACAAATTCCGTGAGTTCTCATTAAGTATTCGTCTTTGAAATGGAATATGTCTACACTATGTCTGTAAGTCTAAAGGTGAATTGGGCGCAGATTTCTGTCTAGTCTTACTTACTATGTTGGAATTTTGGATAACTAAATTGAAGAGGTGGCTATGCTAGGCACAGCCGAGACGAAAACATCATTTAAGTCCACCCAATATTACTGAAAGATCTTCAAATTAAAATTCGAGAGGTGTCATAAGAGAGAGATGTCAGAAGAGATAAACATAATTTCCCAAGGACATATTTATCACATATGGAACCAACTTTTAAACACAAGTTTATTGAATTAAAGTTCGAACTTCCGATGCTGTGGGAAACAATATTTGAATTAAATACTGAAGCTGCTGCAAAACTCATGTGTATTACGGAGGCCTTGGGATATCGTTCTATAAAAAAAGAGTCCAAAATATTAGACAAGCGGTGGATTATTTGTATTACACTTCACTGGGAAATGCTGGTCAATAAAAATAAATTTAAAGAAAAGTTGTTGTGTTTTTGTTTAAATTGGAAACTGTTTTAGAAACCACCGCCGAGATAAAAAGCTCTCTAGTTTTGCAATATCATTGGTGTGTGAACAACAACGTAAGAAGAAGAAAGTTAATAATCAAATAACAAACGTCCAAATAAATTATTCGATATTACTTGAAGGATATTCTTTAATATCGTCTTCAATTGTTCAATTCTTGGTTCAACATCTCCCAATAATTTTTTTCTTCATTTGCTCTTTCCAATATTTTGGAATTTCCATCGTTA
>NW_024003050.1:0-1356 GCF_014805625.2 Glossina fuscipes
TCTAATCGACATAGTGCCATGAAAATTTGATTTGTTCGAAGATTTGCGTTATCCAAAAATCATATCGATGCGCTGATAGTGGCGACGTCTGCATGTCATCCTAGAAACTTGTTGAGTGATGAGATAACTGAAGATTACCCATACCAAATTCGCCTTCAATTCCGAACTTGCCCATTTCAAGAAATGAATGGAAAAAGTTGTGCGCAGAGTGTGATGGCATTTCATGAAGTATACTCGAACCATTCTCTAATAAACTAAATGCTGTCATCTCGAAGACATTTAGTGTTTCTGTAAAACTTTTCTCTTTTTTAGCGAAAGAGTACTTTCCCTATTCGCCTACACAAATGAGGATGCACTCGAAAATTATGTAGGCCTTGTCGAGTTGAGTGTCTTATTCAAATTGGTGCAATAAAATCACTCATTTATGGCATTTTATGGTTGAGGTTTAGCAATTTTAAAAGTACAGCAACAAATATAATACAACTGGTTTGTCGAATGATTTTGTTGTAATTTTGTTTTTGAACAAGACTAGTGCCGTTAAGTTGAATAAATGCAAATTCCGTAACGCGAATACTAGTGCAAAGAAAATATACAGGAACACGTAACTTCAACGACGAATAAGTCTACTAAAAACAGAAAAATAAACCTTATTGGTAACTGACGCATAATTACACGATTATCTATTTGATAGAGTTTCTCACGATGACCTTAACTTACTATCCCATGTTTGTGTGTTAACCTCCACGCAAATGTTTTATTCTTAAAAGAATATTTACATTACAATATGTCAAGTTATGCGAAACGTAGAAACGTAGGCAATACAGTCGAAACAAATTATTTGCAACGTTTACGAATATATTAAGTGTGTATGCATACAGTATGTGAAAAAAAAAAAAAAAATATAAGGGAAAAACTTCTCGAAGTTATAAGCCGAACTGCTGTTATAAGCCGAAGTGATTCTATGTATTATTTAAGAAGTAGATGTAAGCAGGTAGAAATTTTATGGCAATTTACAAAAGAGAGCAAAATATGACAAATATAAAGATGTGGGCAGAAAATAGGTATATGTGGTTTTATGCTGGGCGGGGTATTCGTTTTCATTTTCCTGCTATTATACGTTATGTTTGTCATTTGTTTATAAAATAGAAAAATTTTCGTATTAAAAGAGTTGTGCTAGATATAAAGAAAAGTTCATATCAAAAGTATCGCCTGTTTCCATATGGCCAAGATAGGTGCATATACCGAAACTTAAAAATAACACAGCATTCTACTCAAAAGTAACCATCTTTTTATAACTCGATTCGAACTAGTCGGTATAATCACCATCGTTTCCGAGGACAGCTACGATTTGTGTAG
>NW_024003051.1:0-2576 GCF_014805625.2 Glossina fuscipes
CTTGACAGAAAGGTTTTGATAAATCTACGGCATAGCACGTACATTATTCTGTCCGATGGTCAACTTATTATTTCTGCTGGAAATCGTCACTGCATTCATTTCTACTTTTAAAGAAGCGTAAAATTAGAAATAGGTTGTTGGCCTATAATTTTCTGGTGTTATTAATAGACAAAGCATTAAAAGGCGAAATGCAAGACTCTTAACAATGAATATCCATCGCTTAGATATTTTTTCACGTAGCACGAACCTGTTGTTCTCTAAACTTGATTATGGAAAGCGCTATGATCGTAACTCATTCGCTTTTCTTTTACATTATAAATGCCAGAAATCCGTCACATTGAAAGCAATTTCCAATAATATTATTTAACCTTTAACCATCTCTGCTTTGCCAATTTCCCTGAGATTAGTGTAAATCGTTGTCCACTTTTTAGTTTACCGGAAGATCCTTATCATCCAGCAATGTGTATTACCTTTCATCATAAGAATGATGGCTCGTTGAACTGCCTTCATGTACCAAATCAAACTTTTTTTAAATAAATATTATGATTTTGAAATGGATAAGCTCTTATCTGCACAATAGATCCTTCAGGGTTCTGTTTAACTTTATCAGCTCGGATGAATTGCCTGTGACGTCTGGCGTGCCTTAGGACCCATTTTATTTAATTTGTACATTAATGATCTCCCATCGGTGATTAATTCCAGTCAGATCTTAATGTGCGCTGATGATGTGAAACTGTTTTCTTCCTTCTCTCTAGAATCGCAATCACATCACCTTCAAAGCGACTTGAATAATTTGGTTGGAAGGTGTTCTTTGAATCTTCTGAATTCAAATAAATGTAAGAAGCTTTCTTTCTCAAGAAGAAAGTCATTCATTACTCAGCATTTCATTGATTCGCATAATTTGGAGGACGTCGATACGTTCACAGATTTAGGCGTTCTGTTTGCCCATAGATTACGTTTTAACTTGCACACTGAGCTCCCGTTAAGCGTCTTGGTTTTATAAAGAGGTGATCCAAAGAGCTTGATGATCCTTACATTACGAAAAGGCTGTACATGTGTTTGGTTAGACCTATACTTGACTATGCCTCTGTTGTGTGGTCTCCTTCATATAGGTGCTATATAGATTCAATTGAATCTCTTCAAAAGCAATTCTTGCTGTTTGCCTTTAGGAATTTGGGCTGGGATCCGATTGCTTCTCTTGCCCCCTGTGACAATACGTTGCTTCTGTTGTCCTTACCGTCTCTCGAAACACGTAGATTTATTCTTGGCGTTTCCTTCGTAATCAAAGTAATAAATGGTGCTATTGACTCGCCTGCATTACTTGGTGAAATAAGCTTTAATATCCCCAACCACTTCTCTAGGCACTTTATCTTGGTTAAGCTTAGTCAATGTAAATATAATTATGAACTGTTTAACCCGCTCAGAGTTGTTTGCAAAAACCTAAATGATGTCTATCACTTATTCTCATTATCGGACTCTTTAAAGTCCATTAAAGCAACATTGCTTAATACGCGCGATTAACCTGTGTCGTACTTAAACTAACTTTTAACCTTAAAAAGTCACTATGAGTCGAAAATTAGTTGTTACTAAGTATTATCGGTTGCCAAGGTTGTGTACATGCTTTTTTTTCTTTTTTTCCTTCTTGTTTGTTTTATTGTACTTATACTAAGTTTTAATAATAATTAATTTAAGATTTACTTTAAGTGTCAATTGAACTCGACTGTCAAATTTTTAGTCGAGCTTCTGGTATAAGTGCAATAAATAAATAAATAAATAAATATGCTAACAGTTTCGATTTGTTAGTGCCTTCGTGTATACATCTAACAGTATGACCGCTAAAATTGTGAATAAAGTGGAACGCGTCTCCGAGAAAAAATGCAAGAACTTCGATTACGGGAACACTTTCCTCAACGGGTTGACCAAAACGCGTATCGATCAGAAGGTAAGCGCCTAATCTGGCACTCGATAAAACTAATACTTCAACACTCTGCCCTACAGCTCTTTGACTTTTCTTCGGATGTGGATGGGGAACTAATCCACGTACATGAACTTGCACTCGCGTTTGCCTCTGATTACTTCGCCGCGATGTTTGACGGTAAGTTATCCCTGGAAACTGCCAAATAGCACTTCAATAATATGTTTGAATATTTGCTTTGATAGCTAAAATGAAGGAGAGGAGGGAAGGGACTGTTAAGTTGCAGGATGTGGACGTAGTTGCTGTCAGGGCAATGTTTGACTATATCTACAGCGGGACCATCACGCTTACAGAAGGTAACATCGAAGCGATATTGTCTGCTTCGGACTTATTTCAGATCGCATGGATGAAAGGGGAATGTATCCAATTTCTTGAAAGCAACTTAAACCGAAACAATTGTTTTCGAGGGCGAAAATTAGCTGGTAAGAGTATGACGGAATTCTCGCAAATTTGGCTCAAGTAAAAGATTTTATTTTCTTTCAGATACGCATTCCAAAAGGTTGCACGAGCTTAGCCACAAAAATATATTTTGGAACATTTCGATGACCTAATTGACAAGAAGGATCTACTATTGATGTCATTTGACGATTTTAATAATCTA
>NW_024003053.1:0-2523 GCF_014805625.2 Glossina fuscipes
TTTTTCGCCATAAGTATTATTCCACGGCGGCTCGTAAGCAAACTGCTATTTGTTTCAAATTGCGCCAAAGTCAGCTGCTGCAAAGTCTATTGCCGTGTTAACGTTGTCTGACAAAACGACCGTTAAGCGGTATTCTGATACGTACCATACTTTTTAATTTTTTTTTGGTAAATGTCTCATCGTCCAACTCTTGGCTATAATAACTCATTATGATGGAATACTTAACAATTTTTCTTTTTGCTCAAATGTTTGCCATCATAATTCATCACGCTTAGTTCTTGCATAGCATTTCAGGACTAAATGACTTTATACTAATCTTCTTCACCTTTGGCCAAACCTTTTTCATTCCCAAAACCAAAGTTGCAACCTTAAAAATTATTTTTTTATATATATAAGGAAAATTTTATATATTCCTTCCTTTGTACGTCCTGGTGATTCTTCCTCAGTTTGTTGTATTGATGAATTTGAGATACTGAGCAAAGTGAAATTCGTATTTTATTGTGATGTGAACACATATAGTGTTGATCAATCTGAATACCTAAATCTGGATTTACTAATCGACATAATTACCTAAGTAAGAGAGAATTGCTGACCAATGCAATGTGATCGCCGCGGTAACATGCATATTGCACAATCACTCATTTATCGTCAAATAGAAACATTATTGCATACACTTGTGTATATATGGAAGATGTTCGTAATCTTTTGACATCGTTCGAAATTTATATTTACACAAATGCCCGTTTTGCTGAACGCACGAGCTCAAATACTTCAATCCGTAAGGAAGAATATTTATAAATCTAAATGTAATAATAAATAATTACAAATATCTTAGTATGCTTTTCGTCACGGTTATAGCGTTAAAACATTATTACTAAACGTTATTGATTCTATCACGGTAAATATTAATACTGCTCTAACATCTCTTGATTTATCTAAGGCTTTTCATTCTATTTGCCATGCGACTATCATGACGAAGGTTAAGCATCAATTTAATTTTTCAAACTATGCTGGTGAACTTATTTTTTCGAACATTGATGGTAGATCACAATTTGAGGACTTAAAGGAAGTCAAGTTTACTGCTTGTTCACAATTTGTGGGCTTAAAGGACGTCAAGTTTACTGCTTGTGCCCGCTGGTTTCCTCCACGTACTTCTTTTGAGACGCCTTTTATTCATTATATGCCTGAATGATCTGTATTTACAGCCAAATTCGGAAAGGTGTAAGGTGTTCTTCTTTGCTGATAATGTTTTCTTGTTATCCTATTGTGATTGCGCTTCAGGTGTGGGTTTTAAAGAAAATGTGAAGGATTGTCTGGACTATGTCTTACGTTAATTTTTTATGTGGTTATTTTATGAGTACATTTGCTGCGAATTTTATTTCTTTGCACATATGCTAATTCCGTTCTTTTAATTCGCATTTTGATTATTTTATACGTACTAATTGGACTTACGAACATATTTATTTACACATTGGCCTAGATGACTTCGTATTACTATGCTGAATAAACACATAAATAAACATATTCATTCTTAATTCTCCGGGCACTAGAAGTATTTCTTAGTGAGAGAGTAGTTCCCCTTTTCAAATAATTGTGTTGAAAAAGACGTTTTTGCATCCATTTAAATATTTTATTAGATGCATATAAAAAAATAGTATTTAAATATAATAACCATACAACAATAATAAATGATGGCATCATATTTATAGACTCTGTAAGAGCCCTTCTTATCTAGCAAATAAGTTGCTTGTTCACTTTTCTGTTTTGCTGTCTATCGAAATTGAGTTTTTGCTTATCAAAGTAAACATCGCCCTTTCTCTTTTTTCCCTTTCATTGCCTGACTTCAAGATCGACTTCATTTTTCAATCTGGAAAGCATACATGTGCGAACATTTTTATCGCTTAATAAAAAAATAACAACTTGATAATAGACAATTAAAAGAATAAATAATGATCCAAAATGTCATAGCTATTTTAAAGAAGTATAGTCCACATCTAGCCTAAAGTTAAACTTCAAATCATATCATATATGTACTCATCATTCCATTTTTAACTCGAACTGTCATAATGATTTCATTGCAGCTTAGGCAAATGTTATCCAAACAAAGAAACTCTGGTGGAATTCTGCTGATATAGAGTGACTGCTTGTTGATGTCACGTTAGGTGGTTGCGGCAATTTTGGTGATTTTTTCACTTGAAAAATGCATTTATTGAGAAAAATTGGTGCAATATACATTAACCAAATTATGTTCCATCATTTTCTACAACTTTTTCGATATTTGTGACAATATGCGGATATCGTGTCGAAAGAACTTATGTTGGTTTGGCAGCGGTCCAATCATCGGCCAATTTTCGCACCTCTTCTACTTTGCGAAGTTGCTTGGCAGCCAAGCCACGCTGCATCAGTCTGAACAAGTGGTAATCGCTATGTCTGGCGAGACCGCGGGGCGTGACAGAACTTCCCATTCGAGTTGCAACAGCGTACCCCTGAGCAATTCTTGTAACAAATAACCAAACTGGCATT
>NW_024003054.1:0-1664 GCF_014805625.2 Glossina fuscipes
TTTGGAGATAGGGCTATGATGTGTATACAAATAATCGCTGAATTAGTTTGAGTTTTTCATATGTAGGTATTGCTTTTTCACTAAGTGTAACAAAAACTAGATTGAAAGTTATCTGTCGTCTTTGAAAAATTATTTTTTTATAAACGCTTTTCAAAAATTTATCTATTTAAAGAGTAAAGGAAAAAATATTGATTTTGAAATTTTGTTTGTTTGTAAATTATTATATAAAATAAAATAAAAACAAAAATTTATTGACAGACAGCCGCTTAAATACATGGAGGGCGCGTATTATAATATGTGATAGCCCGTCAATTACATTTTATCAAGTGTTTACAATACAAATTGTGCTCATTTAAACGGAAAATTCACTTATAACCAAAGCCATATATGTATATATATCGGAAACAAAGGGCAAATAAAAGCAAAAAAAGGAAACTTACATGAAAATAAAGAAAAAACTGTGTAACAAGTTGAAATGCAATTGGAATTTTTTATCAGAAAAAATAAATTGAATTCGCATGAAAAATATATTATTGAAAAATCGAGCTAAACATTTTATAATTTGCATCAAAATAAATTGAACAAGTGAGTCTAGATAAGTAAGCAAAAGTGAGAGGAAAAAACTCAAGTAAATCAATACATTCTTTAAATACTGATTAATTAAATATTTTTCTCGTCTAAGTTAACAGGAATTTTTATTTCATTATTATACTTAGTTTATTTAACACAAGCTCCACAAAGTTTTTGCAAGGCTAAGATGGATACATTTCATAGCTAATAAATTCAATGGATGTTGACATGCCCGTCTGCCTTTGAAATGAATGGATAGAAAAAAGTTTAGCGTGTTTTTGCGTTATTAAATATCCCGCGTAAAAATTTCATTCATATTTTCCAAGTTATTATATTTCCGCCACTGGACGATAAATTCAAAAATTGAATTAGCTTCACATTCTGAGCCGATTTACTTATGACCTACGATAGGCTTTAGAACAGAATTAGTCCCGTGTATTAAGCTGGTTGTCCAGACTATCAAGTCGGCAGGACACTATATAATATTTTAAATCTTTCCACTGATTTTACATACTTCCCTGATAATGGGATCCTCAACTGAGTCCCTTTCGCTAATGTCTTGGTGCTATTTATTAGAAAGTTTACTGTAAACTGCATAATCGTGTAAAGAAATTGACGGCAAATGGAAGGAGTATAGCTTAGACTAAGTTTTTTGAAAATTCCCTCAATAATAAATGTGGAACAAATGTGTGCCACCGAGTCATTTAAAAATAGATAAACTATCAACAGCTTAGTTCTATTTATTCCCAGCATTTGCCAATAAAACCTAGGTCTAATGAAATTTAATTGGAATGAAGCCGTCAAAATACGAAAGATATCTCGGCACTAAAACGGGAACAGTGCATATCATTACGGGGTTCATAGCATTAGTAAAATTAGCTCCGTGGGCAAAGTGCGATAGTGACGAGAGCGGCAATAGTTGGATTAGACTAACTGAAATAAAATGATTCGACTATTTAAAGAATGATCAACGTAGAATTTCGATTTCATTTGGTATCGATACCGAAATCGAAACCGATAGATTAAGGACCCATTTTCCGTGATAATTTTTATTACACAGATTTTAAGAGAGTTTTAATTAATAGGTTTAAATT
>NW_024003055.1:0-2448 GCF_014805625.2 Glossina fuscipes
GCACAATTCATTACCAGAAAGAAGTTTTTTTCAGTAAAATTGCTATTGGTTTACAACAATAAATCAAATTGCTGAACGTACTATTGGTGAAATCAGATGTAATTTAATGAACACAGTGGTCGCAAATTAGTTCAGTTTGTTCGTTCCTGTCGGAGAAACCATCCTATCCTTTTGAATGAAACTTACCTTACTTAACTTAATTATATCGGATATATTGCGAAGTAAAACAGTTCTTTCGTTTCTTCAATACTTTTAGGACTCTCCCTTTTTAGCTACCACATTGCTCCAGGCTATATAAGACGTGGTTCGTTCTCGGTTTTCGTATAGATAATTGTATGCTTTCAAAAATTCTTTTGTCTTTTTGTTCTTTACTTTCTGAGAGTTTTAACTCCAATGCGTATATTATGTAAACAATTGTAAGTGTAAAATGGCTGATCATATCACACACGTGCCAGAATTGACTTTTACCAGCAAATGAGTTCTATTTAATTGCAATTAGATTAATGGTTGAATGAAAACGTAGGAGAACTTAAATTGCAAAGCTACATAACATAAGAAAAGGTTATCAAATGAACTGACATTGTGATGAATGCTTGAATTTGACTATAGCACGACGATAATAGATCTTGAATGTTCGAAAGCAATTCGTTTTTAAATTCCAAAACAGTATCAAATTTAAAAAAAAGAAGAGGAATAAAATTCATGAAGTATAACATTTCATCTAGAGAGACTTTTGGTTATGATCGCCAAAGCGCGAATGTGTGCTACATTTCTGGTTCCAGAAAATATTTGCAATTTTTAGGCAATTACGTATATTCAAAGTCTGTAGGTCCGTTCGGTTTCTTAGTAATCGCATTAATTGATAAAAGGCTAATATTGCATATATAAAGTTGACTGGCAACGATGGATCAAATTGAATGAATATACGGTTAGATCTGAAAATTCTAAGTCGGCTAGGAATATGATAAGCTAGGAGTAAGTTAGGGAAAACTACCGTTCTAAGTTAAGGGAAAATACGAATTTTAATTAGCGTGTTTTATGGTGCCGCACGCGCCACCTCGTAACTAGTAGTAATTACGATATGACGTATAGCTAGTACTAACAAAGACATGAACTGCAGCCAGGGTTGTCTAATTTACAGACAAAAGCTGGATAATTTCCGCAGGAGCCGTTTCGCAGATGAAGCGCTGTTCTTCAGACTTGCAAAAACTTATTGAAACACAATTAATAACAGCACGTCTGATATGAAGTTACATTAGCCAAAGACGCTAAAAGTTCATGGAGAGGTTTCACCTGAACGAGTTGATGCCTGACATAGCATAATGCTCTAACCTCATTTAGGCTATTGTGCAGCTATACCGAATTGTAAGTTGCACACCGCTAACAATATTGACCTCGACAAATCCAAATATAGCATTTCTATGTGTCAACTTGTGGACAAAATATTCCTCCTCTAAATTTATACAATCTTTTCGCGTCATAATTTCTATACCTCTTAAGGTAGATAGCAACCTACGCTATTAATTAGTTAATAAACTAATTTCATGACTTGCAAATGTTATCCAGTTTTAATGTAACGCCCTTTTCCCTTAATTAATCTCTTTTTCTTTTTAAACAGTATTCTAAGATATACTGTTGACGCTGTATTTTTGGCCGGTTTAAATAAATAAGTAAATGGCTTTCGACTTCGAAAAAATTCCACGCTAGTCTGAGAAGAATTAAGGGTTTATTAAAACTTATTTCTCATGAAATGTCACCAGGTGTTCAGTTGCGAAGTAAGCATTCAAAGACAGCGCATTCCGATGAAGGAGAGAAAATTTTTATTTTATATAAAAAATTATGTGATAATTTGAATTTGTTACGCTTTATTTTATTTGTATCTCAATTCTTTCTCCAACTATTTTTAAATTGTTATCATATCTTTCTGTATACATTTGCTCACGGTTGTTTTCCAACTTGTATCGTTCTAACAGGAGAACGGATGATTTTTTCATTGCAAAATTATTCTTAAAATACCTATTGTCCTCCTGGGCGAACTTTGGAGCGTACTCCACTACCACGATCCGTTGACATCAACCTGGAAAGAAGAAGAATACCTGAAATCACCTCTGGAATAATATTATGTTTGCTATAAATAGTAAATTTCAGCATTAAGATATTATTTATATAATTCAATGTTATTGTTAAATTATTAATTTATATATTTAAATATATATGTAATGAAAAATTTCGGGATGTGTTAGTTTCGAAATTCCCTTTTTTCATAGCTAAGTTAAACCTTTGCTTGCACTTACCTGCTTCAGTTTGTGCTTACACTGAACTCTCTTTTTACACGAAATTTGAAAGAAAATAATCTCCTTTTCACCCGAATTGTTTCGTTTTAACAAAATTTTTAATATTCTATGAGTTTTTTAATGAATTTTCCAGATACATTTTTCTTGTTGCAGT
>NW_024003057.1:0-1803 GCF_014805625.2 Glossina fuscipes
ACAGTTGAATTGCCATCACTGCCTTCGAGACATGACGGAAGGGAGCGACAACTTTTACAAGAAGGTTATGGGTGGAAACACAGCAAAAGACCCAATATATGACATTATTATAACAACTAAACACATTAATCCAGCGTTCCCGAAAGCAGATATCAATAATGTATTCGACGAAGTGTTTGAAGTATTTCATTCAGCGATGGCCTGGAAAATAACGGAGAAGAACATCGGCAAGCGTATACAGGCGACTATAGTGACAAGGATTGCCTTCTTCCAGACAGCGGAATCATGCAGTAGAAGCATGGTCCATCTAAGAAATTTACTAGGATTCATACTGTTCATCCTATTAAAATCGAAAAACATCAGAGAATCCATTGACAAGAACGTGTCTGAATACTAAGGTAATTCAAATCTTTTGCAAACATATTTGAAAACTTCTTATTTACGTTGTTTCTTCCCTTTATATTAGATTAATAAGGTCGAACAAAGCATAGAAGAAAAAGGAGAAATCATGCTCGAAGTGCAGCAAAGCAAAGGTAAATAAATTATTATATATGTATAAGTATGTGTTACTTATTTACGTTCTTTCTTTTATTTTAGATTGATAAGGTCCAACAAAACATAGAAGAAAAAGTATAAATCATGCTTGAAATGCAGCAAAGCAAAGGCAAGGTAAGATTATATAAGGTAAGGTCATATAGTTATGTTATATTATATTGTATTAACAAGCGGGGCTTTGGCAACGCGCCTATCGCGATACCTCAAGGGTGGCGTGGAAAACCGCTTTCTTGTATTACGTAAAGCTGATAATATATTTAAAGGGACACCACGCAATTTTATTTTTTAAAGTGCTCTTCAGTATTCTTCTTAACAAATCGCAATTAAAGGAAATATGTTTTCTTTAAATGTAAATACTATCGGGAGCCCTGCAATATTTCTAGAACGACAAAAAGCCCTATTATCCCTAAAAACGCCATTGAAGTTATTAGTAGCGCTATAAAAAACGCAACTTGCATAAAAATATCCCATTTAAAATCAAAATGGTAAAGTGTTTCTGTATAAACTATCTAAATAATTAAAAGGCAACATAATTAGGCACTGACCAGTTTTTATGGCAGAACGGGCTTATGTGTTCATATTGCATAGTTTGTCCTTGCGTTGTGATTGTATTGCCGTACCAGACAAGACGTTGGCGGCATGTTCACGACCATGTTTCATTAAACTTTCAGGATGATGCCAACTTTTAAGCAAATGCTGACGTTGCCGTTGCCGTTGTCATTGCCGTTACTTTGGCAAAACCGACAACAGAGATAATTAACTTTTTTATACCATCACGTGTATCATCAATATCTGCAAAAGTAAAATAAAAAATTATTCATTTTGTTATCTGCTTATAGGTTGTGATTACTTTTCCTTGTTGTTTGATCGTGAATACAATCGTAAGCACGAATTTCAACAAAAACTACTTGATGACGAAACAGATGCTCTCAGTGTGGTGCCGAGCAAGAAGCTAAAGCAAATTAAAAATTATACTCTCAGAAATCAGATTCTTGAAGAATGGATGGTTTTCTTAGGCTTCAATTTGGGTGATTTTTATTGCCAAGGACCTTTGGCGGATAGTACTAACAATTACTCGAATAGAAAATCTTATATTGTTCCAAGTTTGGAAGCTCGATCATCAGATTGAATTGTCTCGCACTATTCTTCTTGCTTTAGTAGAGAATGTTCGCCCGTTAATTACTATGCCTAAACGTTTGTGTGATCTGCATAAACGGCAACTGGTTGATGTCTCAGTACTATATTCAT
>NW_024003058.1:0-1155 GCF_014805625.2 Glossina fuscipes
TATGTCGTACTTAAACTAGCTCTTAACCTTAAAATGTCACGATGAGTCGAAAATAAATTGTTATTAACTATTATCGGTTGCCAAGCTTATGCGATGGTTTAGGGGTTTATTCGCAGTTTGGTCCTGTACCGGTTGTGGGTGTGGCTCTGTGCTAGTTGTGTACATGCTTTTCTCTTCTTTTTCCTTCTTTTTATTGTACTTATACTAAGTTTTAATATTAATTAATTGAAGACTTACTTAAGGAGTCAATTGAACTCGACTGTCAAATTTTTAGTTGAGTTTCTTGCATAAGTGAAATAAATAAATAAATAAATAAATAAATTATGAGACATCTATTTCATCGATATATGTTATACATGTGTCACGACTATGTCTCGCGTCCTGCTTAGATTCTTGTTAGAAGTCGTTCGGCGTAAGACCCACGTGTTCATTACTGTCAAGCTTATTATAAAACGCCTGCAAGGGACCGTTGCGATATTTTGATTCTAAATCGTAATTGCTAGCTACTTGCTCGAGTACATCTGCAGACTTGAAATCACAACTTTAGTTTTACTGAAAGAGTTAGTCAACTACTAACTAATTCTACATCATTAAAAATCCGAAGAAATAAAAGGATATTATGACATGTGAAGTAAGTTATATATTAGAATTTACAAAATGGTGATTTATAAGAGCTGAGCTGCCAATTAGATGAGTGAACATTAAATGAGCCGTTTATTTTGAAAGTGGTTTAAGTCCATTTTTTCTTATATTGAATTGTTATGTTGTTTTTATGGCTTTGTAACCTTAAACATGTTAGAACAACGTAATACGTTTTGTAAACTTTACCAGAAAAATAAGCTGTGTTTCCGAACTTGAAATGGACTTAAACCACTTTCAAAATTAATAAAGTGACTTTTTTGTTTGTGAAAGGGAATAAGTCCACTTTGTGTTCTTTATTTAATATTATTTTAGGTTAATTTTTTCTTCTTTTTAGATTTATTTATGAAAAAACTAAACTAACATTCATTTATTAAGGATACTGTTAAATATTTTGCCATATTATTTCTCCTCATTTTGATTATGTGTGAGGTTGTTAAAATATTCATGGTGCATAGGTGTTATGTACCTTAGTAACTCCATCATATCCTTATACTTCGGAGTTGAAATGGGACG
>NW_024003059.1:0-1375 GCF_014805625.2 Glossina fuscipes
AATGCTCATTTGGTTTTTCCTTCTTTAGTGAATTTATTATTAGGGAAAATTACTTAGCTGAAATTGACTGGATTTGGGATTTACGTAACAATATGTTATTGTATTAATATATTATATAAAATAAAAATAAGGTGATATATATTCAAAGTTCAAATCCGCCATTGAAAGTTTTCCTAGGAAGTGAAAATATGAAATTATATCAATTATGTCAAATTGTTTCGATTACGACGAACCGGAAAATGTTTCAACTTAGTCTGGAATCGATCTGATAAAAAAGGATATTACTGGAATCAGAACGCATTGGAAGTCAAATCAGTTTACACGGAATCGACCAATTATTCTGTAAACAAATTATTCAAATATAAACAATTAATACATTCCAAGTCTTTGAAATAAACCAAAAAAAGCGGTACTGCGATGCTTATTTGAGAAACTGAAACATTCTAATTTTAATAACCACGTAGCTTGGACCATAGAGGTCCATTCGAGACACTAGCCACTGAAGGGAGGCGTAGTTTGTAACAAATTCAAACTCGTTGCCTTCCCCGTAGGCACGGAACTTTTTAATTGTCCAAAAGGCTGCTTAACATTCTTGTTTAGGGACGGAATAATTTTTTTAGGCGCTATTAAGTTTATGAGACATATGAAGAACTGGAATTCCTTCTCCGCTTTCGTTTCTGTGAGCTTTCTTTGAAGTTACCGAAATCTGGATAATGTAATAACGGTGCGGAACACAGTTGTTCTCAAAAAAGAGTTTCGCTTTGTTTCAACATTCAAAATTCTTCTTTTTCTTTAACATAACTGTCAGGAAGACACGGATGCATAATTTTTGGTGGTTGTTTATTCATTCGATGTTTTAAATGATGCGATAGTACTGTCGTTGCAGTTTTTTTTTTCGTAGCACCTTTATTAGTAGCTAACGGATAGCGTAAAGGATGCTGGTGTCGTAGGTGTTGGAAATTGGAGCGAGGATTTAAGATTAGTTGTATTTTTTATCTCTATATAAGCCCCTAGCGCTGTTGTTGTGTGCTCTAATGTGGTTCTTAAGCGTAATCATGAAGAAACCTTGAAATAGCTATTTTTGTTGTTTGTCAAGTTAGCTTAAGGGTAATAATATCTTGGCTAGGGAAGTGAAGATATTGGTAAACCTAGTGTGTCGCCTATTGAATAGCTGGATACTAAATTGATTATGCATAGAATTGCACTAGCTGAGACAACAAGGTTCAATATCGTGACTAGCGAAGACGATTACATTTGTGGTTGGGTATAGTCTCTTACTCTCCACAATCTATTCTTGTCCGTTAGGATTATGATTGATCATATTTTAAACGATTTCTTCGGCTGCACTGCCACCAGAGATGAAGCTAATCAGATT
>NW_024003060.1:0-1477 GCF_014805625.2 Glossina fuscipes
CGGTTTCACTATTCGCGGATGAAAAAAATGCGACCAATTCCCATATTCACGGTTTTTAAGAATGTAAACAAACAGAATGAAAGGAACCTTATTACTCAATGAATAAATTATTGTTGCGAAAATCCCAAATCTAGTTCATTTCAGCTAAGTAATTTCCCCAAATAACAAATTGCCTAACTAAATGCACATTCGCATTCAATTAAATTTAATTATCCCCCGCGAATAAGGAACTTTTACTGTATTTTAATTTTCAAAATTCGGAAAAATTTATATAGGTCTTTTCGACTTTGAGCTGATTAATTATGCAAGAATAAATGAAACATTCATTATTTAGCGATGAGGATAAAGATAAATAAATACAAAGAATATGCATGAGCGCGAATACAAAAAATAAGCCCAAAATAAATTTTCAAAGCCCACTTTTCCGTATGCTCCGTAAAACTCTTCTTATTAGTTTCGAGAAAAATTAAACAGAGAGAGAAATTATTAAAAACAACTTATAAGAGTTGTCTAAGAACATCACATCAAAAATGTCAGTCAGACCAGAAATAGTCAATCACCGTTCTTTTATTCGTTTAGCTTCTTCCATTTCACATTACAGAAACAATCGTTGCCAATTTGCCTCAAGAATTATCGAGACTTGAGCCACAACAAAATCGGTATCATTGCCTTAACAAAAGGTTGCACAAATTTACTCAAGTTATATATTGCTATGGTACTGATATAGTTTGATTTGTACACGTTTTTAAGTCAAAATTTTATAAAAACTTACTCACTGTAACCAGCGCAAGCTACCAATGCAATGGCAATACAATGTTAGTCAAACGCATGATCCACTTTGTTGTCGATAAAGTCTGAAGAGTGGTATTCATTGTCTGCTAACAGGCACAACAATAACGACACCGACAACAATAGCAACAAGCAATAATAGATTTATTAACGAGAGGTTTTTTAATACCTACGCTTTTGCCATATCTTCCGCCGTTTGTTGGCGACATGGCGTTAACCGAAAGTTTGAATAAAGCTCCCACTTCAGCAACAACGAAAACTTCTATCAACGTCGTCATAGACACAGCCTTAGTGCTGGATGCGTTCAAAAATAATTTATGTGAGGGGCTTTTACATACAAACAATTTACTGATGAGTGTTGCGAGCGAGCAACACTCAAGAGTGCTATAGTGCAAATAGGCAATTACGGCTATATGCCCCGTCATGTTTATGAGCTTTATATTTCGTTATCCGTAGTATTTATTTATGTACTTAAAAGTAATGTTTTGAAGCAAATAAAACACCAATGTACCTTCATTGTGTTAACACTTGTAGCGCCAGCGTATGCAAAGTCGGTTCGTCGGTCTGCTTTGACCACTACTCTATCACAATAAAGTAAGTAGGACCGTAATAACAGCCTGCCGTTAAGCAAAAACCTCATTTGCAGTTAAGCAAAAGCAACTATTCATAACTGTCCCTCTCTCTCTCT
>NW_024003061.1:0-2367 GCF_014805625.2 Glossina fuscipes
TCTCTTGTGAATTATTTTTGAACACATCCAGAATTAAGTATAAGTCATGATGATATAGAAGCTTTTGTTATGGAAGCAGTGGAATCTTTATTTAAAATTGGAAGTAGTTCAGTTTCAGTAAAAACCAACAGGAGTGGTGGGAAAAACGATGGTATTGCAAAGCCTTTCGTTAATAAATCTATTATTGCTGGTGTTGTTGATGTTTCTCATGAAATTGCGTTAACTCATTCATTCCCTCCTCGTCGATATCAACATCTATATGCAAAGAATGAATACAATCATTCCTCAGGCTATAAGGCGCTTATCGAAAAATAAGCAGGCAATATTTTCGACTGTCATTGTAGCTTCGTTACAATTGGTATTTGATGTTAGTTGCAGTCAGTGAGCTGTTATCAGATTTTGTTCTAATGGCTTTTCATCATTCACAGCGTACGTTTTCAAATGTATCGATGCAAACATGCAACTTGAATATATTTACGCATTTTTGGTAAGGCTGGTGATAGGCAGCAACGATGCCGATTTTGTTGTGGTCAAAATAGGTGTATGCGATGATAGATGAACAAATATGGCTGCTGTTGTTGGTTCTATAACAATTGTGTATGGTAGACGATTGACATGACAGAAAGATTTATGTATAATGCCTTTAGATTTTGATTGTGTAGTCACGAAAGTTTCGATAATTGTTGAAACAATTTGACATCATAAACGCTCTGATTAAATTCGAAAAGCAAAATGGAAAATGACGTTGATTAGGTATATTTATAGTGCAGAAGTAATCTAAAAACATTTGTTTTTACAATTTTACCAATGTTTCTTTCAAAGCCTATTCATAAGAAAATTTTGTAAGCAATTTGGAAAAATAAATATAAATATTAAAATTTGTATGCCCACCCCGAAAGGACGAAGCTATTGTTCATGTATTCTTCGGTTTGTGAGACTAAGAAATACACATTGCAGATGACATAACTTGATCTAACTTGCGTAACTTTAGATTGTGATTCGATTTAATGCGGCGCATCTCTCGACTTATCTATCGTCTGTTATTCAAAATTGACAGTGTGTATTTTTGTTGATGACTATAGATCAACTAGGCGTTGTAAGGACCAGAATCGGTCACCGCCCATGATTTTGGTCACACTTAGGTTTAAGGTTAAATAAGTTATTCGTTAGTATGTAGATTAGCCAAGATTACCATCTGACTTACGAAATCAGTGACCAGCCAGGAATGAAATTAAAGATAATTGGCAACGCCGGTTCGGACCTAAAAACAAAGTCATTAGCGAGCGAAGAAGAATTTTTTTGGTCTTCTTGTTGCTTGAGCTATCGAAGCATAAACGTCGCTCAGTTGGTAAAATAAAAAGATTTGAGAAGATCTCACTTAGTTTATGCACCTGAGAAATGGACGACATCGCCTCATTAATGTAACGAAAAGCAATAAAGATAGCAAGTGTAAAGCAGTAAGGGGCAAAGCTCAATCGAGCTACGAGAAATTTCTTCTAAGAAGAAATTCCTGGGTGACCGGAGAGTGAAAATTCGCCGAGAATTTGTTATCTACAGCGTGATCCGGTTGCCTAGTGTTTTATTTATTTACACATGAAACTCAACCAAAAAAAAATTAACGGTTGCATTCAGTTGACTCTTAGAAGTAAATCTTCAAAAATTAACCATAGAAACTAGTATACAAGGAGAAGTAAAGGAAAAAACAATATAATAATTAAGTTAAATATAATATAATAATATAATAATAATACCAATATAATAATAAATTAAAGTGATACGACATGTATAAGTAAGAAGGGGGAAAAAAAGCAAAAAAAGGAACAAGCACGAACAGCACTAGCACAGAGGAGCACCCACAAACAGTGCAGAACCAAATTGCAAATGAAAGCTTACGCCATCTCAACTAAGTGAAACGTTGGCAACATACACACTAATAAACACCAATTCATTTTTGAATCATAATAAGATATTAAAATTAAAAGTTATTATAAATACGACGTAAGCAAATCGCGAGTATTAAGCAAAGTTGTTTTGATAGACTTTAAAGATTCCGGTATTAAGATTAATTGAAAGACAGCATTTAGATTTCTGGAAACAACTTTAAGCGAGTAGAACAGCTCATAATTATATTTACATTGAGTCAGCTTAACGAAAACAAAGTGCCTAGAGAAGTGGTGAAAGCGACATTAAAGGTTACCTCTTTCGTTATGTGGAGGAATCCATAGTACCGTTAATTAACTTAATTAAAGTGAAAACACGAAGCATAAATCTACGATTCTCAAGAACAGAACAGAAGCAACCTATTTTCGGAAGCAGGCAAAGAAAACAACGAGTCCGAACTGAAAATCCTTTCAAATTCTTTTAAGT
>NW_024003062.1:0-1495 GCF_014805625.2 Glossina fuscipes
ATATGAAATTAAAATGGCGAGAGACTTTGTAAATATGTAAACTACTTGATCTTTTGTGGTAGATTTTTCTTCTTTCATAGTCCTCTTAATATGTGTTATTGGTCAAAATAATGTTAGATATCGATATACTCAGAATTTTATGCTATCCACTAGCCTCCAGCGTTTTCTTCGGACAACCACGGGTTCTAATATTCCAGATATCATCTTATGTTCCTAAGCTAATTACTGGATAATATTTTCATTTTCTATCTACTACACTTGAAACAAAATCGATATGTCAACATATTTCTAAGTTCTCAATGAGATTTAGAAAATTGTAGCTTCAAAGATTTTGTCCTTTTAAGATACCGTAGAAATATCTGGGCGTTTTCCACAGGAAATTGCTTTCAATTTTCATATTCAACTTGTGTCCAGGGAATTTCAAGCTCCATATACAACCGAAGGACTATTTACGGCAAGGGTGAGACCATGAGCTACCGTTGCTACTCTGCTATGAATGAAGCAATTTCTACTTTGCGCGCTTCATAATACGCGGAGGGATTTAAGTGTCTGTAGGGAGGAGGAGATTAGTGCTTACAGTTACATTCCCAGAAAAGCTTATTGAAGGCAAAATAGTATTCCCTTTCCTGCTATTTCAATGATCAAGACACCGCGAGCACATTAGATTACCTGACTGTCGTATATCGTTGGGTCTTAAAATATTTCGTATGGTTTTGGGAAGAACACTAATTGATATGGAAAATTCGATAATAGCTTGTTTGCTGGGTTCTGTAAGTTTGTTTCGTTGACTTGATTGGCGTATTTTTTGCTTATAACTATCCTCAGCCAAAAAAAAGTCCTGAAGTTCTATTTAATTTTTTTTTTTTTTTGTTATGAAATATATTTTTTGAGAGAAACCTCTATTTTCGGCGCTGCGTGACTTTATTGGACTGCCCGGGAGTCTCAGATATAAAAATCAATACAAAATGTTTTTTTTCACTATATAAAGTTTTTCACAGCAATATCCCGTAAACACAAAGAAAAATTTTTTATTTATATTTTATAAAAGAGAAAGGCGAATATGAAAATTTGTGCGTCGAATGCCCTTCTGCGATAATCGCTTATATTTCGAAAGGTTCGGGATTTAATGAAAATTCTCTTCGGAAATGTTTATACGCACCTTTATATGTGCAATATGTTTACAAAATCCTCTTCAAAAAAAAAGAAAATTTTGCTTTTGACAACAAAACTGGATTTAATAAATAAGCAAAAGATTTCAATGTTTTTCGTGCCTATTATTTTGCTTTGACCTATTGAAGGCTAGCTTAAAGTCAGCATTATATTCAACTTATTTCAAAAGTTTTTTAATTAACTAGGTTTTCACTTTGTAGACGAAAAAATTATTACATAACATGTTTTTGTCCATTTATTTTTATAATATAGCAAATGCAAAATGCCTTGGTTAAGGATAATGAATTATCTTCTATATTCGTAAAAGCACGAAAAACGTGGCTTA
>NW_024003063.1:0-10589 GCF_014805625.2 Glossina fuscipes
CCCAAGTACCTTAATTCAAACAAATCTATTCTCGGCAAAGATGTGAAAAACGCTATTATTGCCAAGTTAATCAAAAGATCAGTGCTCGTATGTCGCAAAGGAATTAAACATTCCCTTAAAAATCTTCCGCAATTTTGTTCTTAAACCTCTGTGGCTGCGCTTGCGACATTTCGCTCTGCATGTAGAAAAAAGCGTAGATCCCAAAGTACTGCTTTAGGAATCTAGTTGAAGAATAAACCCGTACACTGGAAAATGACGGTTGGCATCTCCTATATACAGATTCAAATCCTGCTTAATCGCATACTTCACGAAAGTGTTTCAAGCTAAATAACTAAAGCGAGAGCTATCCTTCCATAGGCAAATTCAAAATTATTATTGTCACTGGTAATCTGCCTAAGTTAAAAACCGTTCCTTTGACTTAACAAATTAAGGAATACCATCCAAATATGCGGTGATAAGATAAAAATGTTTTGGGTACGTAGTTATATCGGCTTATTGGGAATTGAGCAAACTGATCGAGAGGCGAAGTCTGGTGCTTTTGCACCTCTTACCCCCCAATGAAGGAAAGTTGAAGAGAAAATTATGGAAACAAGCACCATTCCTTCATTAATCTTCATCTGGTTCCATCATTGTATTCACAGGTATAGGCAAAATAAAGACCAAAACGTTTGCGGGAACGCCCGTTGGCCATACAAATGCAGTACACCAATGAATCCTAAAGAAGTCTTCTTCTCCAATCGACAATTGTGAACAAATTCTATATTCTCTATTCAATAAAGCACATTGTTCATGACTGCCTATACTTTTCCTTTATTAGAAGAATGTCATTCGGAAAAACTCATCCTACGGATATGCTGAAATTAGCTACTGTAATGTAATATTATTAGTAGTAGTAGTACTAGTAGTACTAGTAGTACCTTTAAACCCGCCTTTGTGCGGTGAATAGGAACCGCATAAACGTTTACTCGTACTCGGCTCTATAGCTGATGCTCTTTTCTAAAATAGAGCGATAGCCTATGTTGGTAGTGCTGAACTTTTTCACTTTTAATCTAAAAATTTATATTCCTGTAAGTACTTTGGAGCTACATGTGATAAAACAAAACTTATTTCCCTTCCGAAGTAACCATATATCTGAAATATACAAGATCGCTGTTTGAATTTTCATACAATGGTTAGAGAATCTAAGTTCGCAAGCTATATATTCCCCATATATATCGGAGAAGTAGAAGTAAATAGAAGATAATTCGATCTATGAACGAACAATGATATGGTGCTGGGAAAATAATGCTTCATGAAATAACGGTTGTCCTAAAGAACTACGCAACATGATAGCAATGGCATTCATCGCATCATAGTACAATTTTATGGATAAAATGCTTACATCGTCACACATTGTTTCATTTTATAACTCTAAGAGCCAATATGATGCCGTTATTGTTTTTCTTTTTGCAGGGCTTTGAAGAGAATTTCATTTGAGATCAATTTGAATGAAAGTAATTTTTATTTGTTGACCTTTCACAATGTTAACCGGTCATGAGTAATTCGGCATTCATTTATGTTATGGCATAGTGGCATTCGAATTTATAGATCGTATATATAATTCATTCACTCATTCCGATTCGTTGATTTGTTGAAGATTTTGACATTTTTTTGTTGTTTTTCTTTCACAATTGAAATTTTTCCTCATCCATTGTATATATTAAATATTCAGCATGAGATTTGAACGACAGAGCAAATGCTTTTTCTAAATCTATCATAGATGATATGTTTATTTACTTTGTCCGTCCGTCCCCCGTTCCTCCATCTTATTTTTTTTTCAGCTACGTACCCTGACATGATAGCGTGACACATAGCATTAGAGCGCGAAAAATATTTATTAGTGTGTTATTCTACAATTTTTTTTAAAAATCTAGGAAATTAATTAAAAGACGAAAGTGAAGCTATTTGCATATGTTTTACTGATCCTGTCCGATCTTAGAACTATCAGTGCGATAAATGTACTTGAAATCAAAGTCAACCTCTCAGATACTTTAATGAAAATGCTAAGTAAGTAATAGATTATCATTTTGACTCTTGTTGAACGGATGTAGCTTAAGATACTTTAAGTTGTAGGATGAGGACGTCTCTCTTAAGTTGAATACGCATTTTTACAAAGATAGACAAAGCAGGGCAGTATGTGTTTAAAATTTGATGCCAGAAATGCAATTAAATTTTATATAAAGGGCGAGGTGTATTACACAAAGCCAATAGCAGTTTAAAGTAAGTAAAAACACTATGATTATTCATATAAGAGCCTTTTCAAATAAGATGTTATCTGGTAAGTGATCGAAAGGAATCCGAATTATTATCAATAGCACTGTTTTTGGGCCGAAACGCGTCGGTTTGAACACAAGAGATCAGGACGGAGAGACGGACAGACGTGCTTTAATAAAGTCAGAAAGTGGTTCTATCTCAAGTTCTTCTGCATGTTACGTACATTCGCAGGAATCTAATAAATCCTTGCACCACAAGTTGTGCAGGGTATGAAAAAAAGAAAAAAACTAATGTTAAACTAATGCATAAAATAAAAAAACTATTTAATCTTCTTGTTTACATTACTTTCATTTCACACATGTTCTAAAAACGATAACAACATAAATTTGCAAATGTATGTGTCTTATCTTCGGACATATGACATTTTCTTTGCTTGGCCATTTCATATAAATTTTGAAAATTCGAATATGATAAAATTTGAAATGTTTATTTTAAGCGCAAAAGATCTTTTTATATTTTATTTTCGGCCAAAAAGCTATTCTTTTTATTTAGCTTATCATAAACAATAAGCAAGATTGCAAAGGCGTATCCTGTTTCCAGATGAAGAATATTTTCTTAAGAAACGCTAATAGGATAACGTTTCAGGTGCACATTTTGTTGTTGGAGAAACAATTTCAAAACGTTCGGATAAGCTTTCTTAAGCACTCAGCAATAACGTTGCTATAGTTCATTCTATAACAGTACAAGTCCGCGGAAATGCAAAAAATTTATGAAAAGTCACTTTGTAACTACGACAAATTGATTGAAAGCGATATAAAACAAAGTACCGTTGTTGGAATTTTGCGAGCTTGCATATAAGAGGAAGCCAAACATAAGAGTAGAAGATAATCTAGATGCATTCATTTTTGTTGTGCAGTATAAAATAATGAATGCGATCAGTAGCCAAAGTTATTGTTGTCATATAAAAAATTCTTCCGGTGTCTTCTGTCACATCAATAATTGGAGAAAATATTTAAAAACTAGAAAATTACTTAAAAACGATATAGAAGCTAATCAATTATCCATTCTCTGTCGAATATTATATATTCCTGTCTATATTTATTAAATTTATTAACAATAAACAAACTGAAAAACGGAACTAAAATGCCCGAGGTATTGGTAACTGTACCACCATTGCAATTGCAATCGGAACTCTCTAGTGAAGCGGAAGCAACTTCGACCAGTGCCGAAGCAACAGCTCGATCCTCAAATAGTCGAGACTCGGATTGCTCTACAAGTAATAAGAGAAAACAGCAAACCTCGCTTGGTCTGCATAGTAAGAGTAAATTGCGCAAACCATATGGCGCCCGTTCGCAATGGAAGTCATCTCTTAAAATCACGTACGTAGATAAACAACAACATTTTCGTTGCAAGATTTTTTGTCAGAAAACTCGCAGCGCGTGTGAAACTACTCTACGAACAAAAAAAAAAAAAATAAATATTTATTTGGCGTGTCAAAGTTGTCGTTGAATATTCTTTCAATTTATTTTCGAGAAAAGAAAAAAATTTTCATTATTAGTTTTCGCGTTCATCTTCGTTTTCTTTACCTAAAAATTATTTTAAGTTTTATTTTTTGTATTTTTATACAATAACTTTCGGCAGAGTGTGCACGTTAGTTTCCTTTTTCTTTTTAAAAAAAAAAAAAAAAAAATTCTTTGGATAAAATTTAAGAAAAAAAATTTCCTGTGTGCGATTCCCTTTAGTTGTATGCGTTAGCTTAACTATCTTTAAACGTCTTTGATAATAGTTCTCAGCAAAAAGCTACAACGGCCTTTAAATTGAAGTCTCATATTCCGAGAGCTCTTCTATTGACGCCATCTTCGTCGACTACATCTTTTACAACAAGCGGTTCGGTCTCTTCACGCGCTTTAGTATCGATACGAAAAGCAACTGCGGCGGATTTATTAACTTTGACGCCTGCTGAGAAAGCATTAACTAGCATTCAGAAGCAGAGGACGCTCGCCATTTCGTCATTTCGACAAAGGAAATCTTTCTCTCAAATGGATTTTAAACACGCGCGCCGTAATATGAGTGAAACAGTGGCAATGCGCCAGAGTCCAATTAACGGCAATCGAAACAATGTAATGTGTCGGAAATTTTCGTGTTCTCCTGCCATGGTGGCGCAAGCAAAGCAAGATTCATTCACGCATAATCTATACAATGATGACGACCCCTATTATACAGTTCACCCGGATCCGCGTATGGCGGGACTACGAATTTATACCGCGATCATGTTAAACGCCTGGCGCAAGCGACGCGACGAAGTCAAACGTTTAGTCGAAGAGGTCAACGATTTGAAGCGTGCGGTAAGTTCGAACTATTCATTTTATTTCGTAAATTTTTATCATCAACAAATTTTTTATATTCTCCCGATATAGGCTATTAAGGCTAAAAATCAATTGCATGTTTTCAATACACTATTTCGTGTCGAGCAGAAACGCAACGATGAACTCAACTCTCAACTGAAAAGGTCTCTTGAAGATATCAATATTACAAAATCATCTTGCGAGGGACTGACAACGTCGTTAATAAGCCTTAAAGCCGACAAAGCATTATTGGAGCAGCAGTTGCAGATAAAAGACCAGGAATACGATAGTCTAAATGCTTTGCAGTCTCAAACTAAATCCGATCTTTTTAAAGCAATGGCAACTCAACGTGATATTCAGAGCGCCTTGTCATTGGAACAACGCAAAGTTCAAACGTTAGAAAATCAGAAAAATGAACTTATCAACGAGGTAAAGGCGACGAGAGTCTCTGCGCTTCTCACTTATTTCATTAATCGATTTTAAAATAGATTTACGAGCTTAATAACGAAGCCGCCCAGAAGGAGGCAGGTTTGGTGGGACAGATTCAACAGAAAGAGTATGAAAATTCAACTTTGAAAGAATACATAAAAAAATTAGAGGAACAGATCGGCATTTTAAAAGAGTAAGAGACAAAAAGTACAGTTAACCTATTAAATTAATCACAATGTTATTTACACAATATTGGATAGATCTGGAGAAGTATTTTTGCGTACTCGTGTTACCAACGAAGAGACGTTGAAAAAAGAAATTGAAAGCCTTCATCTTGAAATCGAATCAATGCAAAAGTTGGTGAAGAAGACATTTATTAATCGTCTCAAGGGCTATTGGCGTACTTCTCTACAATGCCAAAAGTCCACCTTGCATATGTTACACTTGGTTGCTTATTATATGTTCCCTGCAACCCCTCCGCCGAAACTCACTAGTTTTCCTTTGCCTTCTTTCAACTTGAATAAGGCTCTTAACATTATCAGACGTTAGAGATTCCGGCGACGGTACGCATATTGACAAAAAAAAAAAAAAAAAAATATACAAAAGAAGAAAGCACACAAATGTATAAAACTTTTTTTCGAAATGAAACAAAAACTTTGTTATTTTGTTTATTTATTTTGAAACCTTTTATGTAAACTTTCTAATTTTCTAAGTGTCTTCTTTTTCATAAATATAATAAACGACTTCATGAACTATTCATATTTATATTGCGATTTAATAAAAAAATCTGAAATTCTTGCTGAACTTGCACATGTACAATGTTAAGCTGAATTGTAGAATGGCCGACGATTAATTAATATTTCCCTTTGCGCACGTTAGTCTTAGCGGCCGTCTTTGCTGAGGTAAGACTGCAAAGGATGCCATTTGCTGATCTGAACTGTTGAAAAGGCAAATCCTACGGTAAAGGTAGGTTTGAGTTTGTTGGTTTCAAAAGGCAACGCTTATGGTAAGCGATTGGTAAACGCAATCTACTTGAAAGAGATGTTGACGGAGATGTTTGGCATGTACTTGCGCGTAATGAGAAGGAAAACTTGGGTGAAGGGCGTAACAACAATTCATCATTTTCGCTTTAAAGTTCATCCTTGATGATCCAAACTCGAGATAAATGGATAAAAATAGCAAAATGTTTTGATTATTGTCGAGTCCATTTTAGGCCACCATTTCAGCTTGCGCTTTAGATCAATGTCTGTTGTAGCTTGCAAGTCTCAGATATTGGGTCGCTGTGAGAGCCCATTTTCAAAGTTGGTATGTAGCTGTTGGGTAAGAACATCTTCAATCTTAAGGTTTGCGACCGTCAGAGTGTCGACTTTACGGACTTAAAGTCCGAGCTGAATAAATTTCCATTTTCACTACTTGACTCTAGACACTACAACAAATGTGCCTCTCCTCACTTCTTTATCTATTTATATCCATTACAGCCTGAGTGAATGAGTGAGCAAAGAATACCGACAAACAACTTGATGGTCGTGGATTCGAATTTCAAGTGAAATAGAGCCGATAACCTTAGATGCTAGTTGGTCTTAGAAGTTATTTCTTTGGCTAAATTAATAATAACAAGTAAGAAAATTAAATTTTGGTCGTGACTGAATTCTTTATTCCCTTCACCGTCATCCTAAAACAGAGAGGAAAAATAACAGAACAATAATACTGTATAATATGGAGTGGGCGGAGCAGATTTTTTCTTTATTATTTATAAATAGTACATAAAACTCTTTTATAGTTATATATTAAATATAGCATTAAATAGTTGAAACTAGACACAGGCACAAATATTTTGCAAATTCCCTAAAAAAAAATCGCTAAATACATTATAGTGTGTCCTTTTTTTCTAGTTCGCAAAACTCTACTCTTTGATCAAATCAAAAAATTTACATCAAGACCTGGCACAATAAAGAAGTGGTTGAGCGAGTTTTTTATACTATTGCTAATCGGTTACCATTCGAATTTTTTCACGAGCTTTTATTCAACGTTTCCCGTACAATTATTCTTCCAACTGCTATGAGTTATGTTTCCGACTGTCCAGTTATACATTTCTCTTAAACAGCTTTTATTGACTTGTAGACAATAAGGAAGTGATTGAGCTTTTTTTCTAATACTACTGCTATTGGATTGCTAACCAAAATACATCTCAAGCTTTTTTAGATGTTTGCTGCACAATTACTTATCCAAATGCACATGAATTCTATTTCTGTAGAATTACATAGCTACATAATATTTTTATTTGTCTTAAGCGGCATTTTATGTTAAATATCAATCGCATGCATATTTTAATAGTCCGTAAGATCGTCCATATTTATGTTTAACAATATTTAATAACATTTCTTTATACCTTTAGGTAGAGGGAGCATAACGAGTTGGAATCAATCAAAAAAGCCTGTTATCAAAACGGAACCTAGAGGTAAATAAAACTTTTAACTTTCTCTTTGTTATAGTTTTTGTGAGTAAGGATTTTTCAAACCCAAAATTGATAAAAGAATTTTGCTAATAGTCGAACGTTCTTAGTCTTAGGCTAGCAGAAAGGCAAAAGCATTAAACGTATATCTCTAATGTATCCTAAGGTCTCCGCGGTTTTCTGCCACTAGATGGTGTTGATGCCTATATATCGAGCAACACTCCCCTGATTGTCTCAAACGAAAGGTGACATTTCAGCTTACCTTATTTGCTCGTGTAAAAATATTGGTTTGAAACTGAGTGCAATACCTGAAGAAATACACTATGTGATCTTGTTTTACTATAAAAAAAGATAAAACATGCAAAAACATGCAGAAAACTTTTTCATGTGTACGGTGAGAATGCTGTGATTGGAATCGATGGATCCAAGAATGGTTAAAGATTCACCTCGATCTGGTCGCAAGACCGACATGCAAGCTGTCAGGACGCTCTAAACACGAACCATTTGAAATGAGCAGACAACAAAATAGCGCTCGAAACCGCGGAGACTTTTCAGTATAATATATATACACATATATATATATAGAAAGCAACTATAATCATCTAAAACGGTGAAAATAGTTCCGATTGTTCGATTGAAGAATAGCAAGAAGCATGTTATAGGTTTCAAGCTCTCTCTCTCCCTCTCTCTTGTCGTGTCTAATGTAGAAACGCGGTTGTTAATGCACTTTTTTTGTACTACTTAGTTCTTACACTGTACTGAACTTGTAACTATTTGTCGCCCATCAATGGACTTTTCCATTGTTTTTTAAGACGCCTGCGTTATCTTCTAAATTATTTAAATATTAGATAACTTTTATTAAATTATTTAAACATAAGATGACTTTGATGAAATTAGCTACACAGATGATATTGATTACATAGATGACTACGATTAAATTGTTTAAATGTTAGATGACCGTAGAAAGTTTATTGAATTAGAAAATCTTTCCAGAATCCTCGTAACCACAATTTGCTTTATATATAATTTTTATTCATAGATACCTCGCCACAGCCATTTAATTTATATCACGCGCAACATGAAGTAACCCAATCTCCGCATTCACCATTATCACCGTGTTGTAATTACAATCAGCCGTCGCCATACGGTGTGGTATCTACAACAACTGCACTTCCGATAATTCCACAGGTGATAGGACAGTACAAGACCAGCCCTAATAGCGCTGGTGCCACCTGTCGACCATCACCTAACAGCTTGCACGAGTACAATGTATTTAATCAGCAAACTCAACACACAACAAGTAATTTTACAGGCACGAGTCAATGGGAAAGTAAATTTAGCCCAAATATAATAAATAATAATGAGACGATTGGAAATGATGCGACACAATTTCGAATATATAATGCACTAACTGCAGGCCTCAGTAACGCTAATGCAAATAGAACAGATGGCAATTGCGTAGAAACGGTACCGCCTGCCAATTGGCCTTTACCGCCGGTTAACTTGGTATGTAAACATAAGTATGCATGAAAATTTATTCAAAATAATTTATCCGGTTCTCTCTTTAGTATGCGCAAATGCAGCATTATCAAGCCAATCCTGTCGTCGTCCCACCTTGTAATGTTGAACAAATGCAGACTAATAATAATAACAATCAAAACAATCATAACAACAGTGAGCAAGGGCTCAGTAACCTTTTAAATTTCGATAGCACGCAGTTGGTGCGCATTGATACAGAAGATCAACAAATGCTACAATTGAATACTGAAGATCTTCAAATATCTAATTTATCTATATCCACCTAATGATATTTTTTATTTATAACAAGAAGAAGAAGAAGAAAAACAACGACAACAAAATTCATGGTTTCATAAGACAGCGATACTTGTCATAATGTCTCAATGCAAAGATTTGTTGCAATAAATAAAAATGTAGAACGTTAGCTTTATTTATAAAATTTAGTTAGTTATAAGATTTTATTTTTAATGTTTTAAATTTTGTACTTTCTTCGAGACATATAGAAAAGAATAAAAACATTAAGTAAAGAATTGTTAAATAGGGTATAGAAAATCCATTAAGAGGGATTTACTTTGAAGTATTTTGAAAATACAAAAATCATCTAAATACAACCCTCGTCTTTTTTATATTTTTCCGCTCCTGTTTTAGCCTTTTAAGCCAATCATCATGTTTTACAATTATCCGGAACCGCAGTCACTTTTTGCTCGGCTCACGTTCTTCAACCAATTGTCTGCATTTAAAGAATTCCATTTCAGCAAGTATGAACATCATACAATACATTTATTGTTTGGGAAACCCATACACACGCTAATATCATAGCTTGCTTACCTTAGCAAAATGTTTATTTTATTTAAGACTAACTATGGTTTGATAATTTCCGGCAATACTTCCGGTAAATCTAATATCAATATTCTCGAATCGGGCTATCGCCAAGTTCTTAGAGCCAGCACCTACGCTTTTCGCACGATACCCATCAATAATATAAACCTGAAAGTGATGTCCCAGCTTTAGAGAAGAATAAAAAACTGAAATCATTCCCAAGTACCTTAATTCAAACAAATCTATTCTCGGCAAAGATGTGAAAAACGCTATTATTGCCAAGTTAATCAAAAGATCAGTGCTCGTATGTCGCAAAGGAATTAAACATTCCCTTAAAAATCTTCCGCAATTTTGTTCTTAAACCTCTGTGGCTGCGCTTGCGACATTTCGCTCTGCATGTAGAAAAAAGCGTAGATCCCAAAGTACTGCTTTAGGAATCTAGTTGAAGAATAAACCCGTACACTGGAAAATGACGGTTGGCATCTCCTATATACAGATTCAAATCCTGCTTAATCGCATACTTCACGAAAGTGTTTCAAGCTAAATAACTAAAGCGAGAGCTATCCTTCCATAGGCAAATTCAAAATTATTATTGTCACTGGTAATCTGCCTAAGTTAAAAACCGTTCCTTTGACTTAACAAATTAAGGAATACCATCCAAATATGCGGTGATAAGATAAAAATGTTTTGGGTACGTAGTTATATCGGCTTATTGGGAATTGAGCAAACTGATCGAGAGGCGAAGTCTGGTGCTTTTGCACCTCTTACCCCCC
>NW_024003064.1:0-2151 GCF_014805625.2 Glossina fuscipes
TCATGTGTCCTAACGGTGCTATACATTTGTGCAATGCTGCTGTAGCTTCTGTGTATGTTTGTGCTCATGTGAGTGTACATGTATCCTACTGAGTTCGTACCAAATCGATCTTACGGATTCGTATAAGTCGGGTGCAGGTTGTGTTCTCATACTTATGTTTTTATACAGGTTGGGTTCTAAGGCTTTGTACATAATTTCTTATATTTATACTTTTATATCGGTTTGAACATAATTTCTTGTATTCATGCTTTTATACAGGTTTGTACATAATTTCTTATATTTATGCTGGAGGAGGCTGTTCACGTTTATTTAATTCAATCAGACCTTTACGGACAGCTTGAACTCACGGGTGCTTGGCTGTGTGTAGCTATTTCAGGCGGACGGACTTGTATTCCGTAAGGAAGCAAAATCGCTTCCTTACAATATATATATGTTTTCGAGACCTACAAAAGAATAAGCGAAATATATATGCAAAGCATGTTTCATGGTCCTAATACATTGGGTTTTCTTTTTTTTCTATTTGGTCCTTTTTCTATTTTGTTTTTCTTTAAACATAAAAGTAGATTAGCATAGATATCACGGTCGTGTAGAGGAAAATACGAATATCAAAGAGGAGGTATTTTACCTTAGATTCATGGTCAAACGAGATATATTTAATCTTTAATGCGGACGACAAACTGACCGAAAGCTTTTAAACTCTACGTGTGGACACTTATGCGGACGGTTTTGTTACCAGTAAGGAAGCAAAACGCTTGCTTACAATGTGATCATTATGTAATATGGTGCGAAAAGAATGTTGAACGTGTTTATAATAATCAATAATGTCGGTTGAACGTGAGAGTACTGTGTGGGGGTTTATTAAATTTCTGTGGTGTTGGATTTTATGAAAATGTATGGGTAACAGGGCAAATAATGTGAAAAGCTACTAAGTAAAGTCAAGTCAGTTTGTAACGAATTAGAAGCGGTCTGTATCACAACTACTAATCTGATAAGATTTTCAATATCTAATGTTATTTACAAGCCTACAAAATATATAAGAAATAGAAAATAATTTGAAAACAGTGAGAGGCAAAAACTTCAAAAGACTTGTAACACGTAGGGCTGGGGCTGCACTTCGTTTGTTGGCTAGCCCAGTTACGTTGGGCCGTAATTCACCGCCCGTGATTACCCACACACACACGCACTCACTCACAGCCACTCACTCACTTATCCGGTTTTCGCGAGCCCTTCTCTTCATCTATTCAGTTGTCACGAGTTTTCTTAGGCAGGGTATACTCAGCCAACCCAGGACCCTTTCCAAGATTATTTATAAAGATTACTTGGACCTTCGGATTCGGTCTTGCGGTTTTATTTATTTAAATTACAAGAAGGTTATAATATTTACGCGAACTTTAACAGGCGTAGGAGGAAACCAGCGCGGTGACCCGACTTTTCTTTAGCGTTCCTTTTAGTACTTCGTACTATTATTATCATCCACGTTTGCGTATCGCGAGTTTCTACAAAAGACAAGAATACGTCGCGGGTGTTGCAGCAGCCAATGTTGGCCTATGGGGCCACTCGTCCGTCCCTAATCGTTTCACGTCGCAAGAATAAATGTCCATCAGTCACTCAGGAATGATGGTTAAGCGAAACCATCCATCCCCCATCCGTGAAAGTCAACAGTTCTTTTAGTCCTTCAGGGATGGTGGTTACGCTAAACCTTCCATCCCCTATCCGTGAAAGTAAAAAAAAAAAACCTTTCAGCAAAAGTCAACTAGTTGTGTCTGTGATCACTTACCTTTTGGCTGCTACTGCGCAACTGAAAGGCTCAGCGTGGTTCCCCACGCACTTTGATAGTCGCAATCACCACCGCTGTTCCGTTACATGTATGTTCTATACTTGCTTACATTGTGACGATATTCTTATACATCGAACGCTATCTTAGGTAGGCTTCAACGTGTTTGCCTCTCTTTATGTTACAACCTCAGCTCCGACTTGTATGAAGATACTTTTCCTAGTGCTAATGCTACCTACTATGCGCAATGCATGGTTGTTTCTTCAAACCTTTCATTTATAACTTATGTCTATCCTATTGCTATGCTTGTTTGTCTGCCTATGCTTTTGCACCTGTTAGGTATGTGAATGCTATGACTTTACAGTTAGGTCTGTGCT
>NW_024003065.1:0-3507 GCF_014805625.2 Glossina fuscipes
CGCCTGGCTGTTATTGGCTGTAAATTATCGATATATCGCTCGGCTATTAAAAGTGAGTTTTTTGAATAGATCGTATATTTTTAAATTTTAGTGCTCAATGTCTTTTTTTAGTCTAAGAATTCATTTCATTAGTCTAAAATTAAAATAATAATAATAAATTTTAGTTATCCCAATTTTTCAACTCCAAAAATGCGCTGCATGGGTGGACTATTTGACGAATGGAAACAGTAGCTTTGAGATGTAGACGTGTGGAAAAACGGACAAGAAGAAGCAGAAAAATGGAGGATAGATAATAAAATTAATTAACGACACACTAATTAACGAACCGAAATATAAATGAATGAATCGACAAATCGCATAAAGAACGGTACAAGACACGAGCAAGTAAGCGGATGAATAGGCAGCAGGAGACAGTAAACGAATTTATAAGAAGTGCACGAAGTGGTGACATACAAACGAACATAGTCCTGGCAGGCCAGAGTAACAGGTGCGAGCCCGTCTGCATATTCCTAGGGCAGATTTAGCTTCAGGCAGCTTAAATAACTTTCAATCAGTTGTTAAGTCAATAGAGATACACAACTCAAAGCACAATGTCATACAAAAAGAAGATCTTTCCTAAAATATAAGCTTGAAAGAAATAAAAATATATAAAAACCTAAGTGAATTTATTTTAATTCCATTGCTACATGATATCGTATTAAGTTTCAGGACTTCCTTTCGTGTGTCAAAAAAAAAGTCTAAAAAGCAAAAGAGAAGTAAGGGAGAACATGATAATTTTTATAATTTATAAAAACTTTTTTTGCAAATATTTTTTTTACACACCGCTGTAAGACAGGGGTATACTTTTTTCTTTTTCTTTCACAACGTATGTAACCCCCGAAAGGAAGCTTCAGAGACCCCATAAAGCATATATATGCCCACCCAGCGCGAAATTTTGAGTTGATGTCCGTCTGTCAAAGTGTCTGCCTACTTTCCTGGTCGCAAAGATTAAGATATCAACTTCAAATTTGGTAAAAACATTAAAAGCTTCCTCATGCACGTTCGTATAAAAATAGGCTAAATTGGTCAAAGCAGAAGCCCGCAGTGGTGCATAATTTAAACGCAACTCCGTTTTTCTTAAAAAAAATTTATGGATATTTGCTCGTTACTGCAAAAATGGAAAAAATCGACCATGCCCACACAAAGTTATAATTGATTAAATTTTATTTTTTCCACTTTTAAGAACTTTTATGCTTATTTATCATAAGGCAAACAAGACAGAATGTTTAGAACCACTTTGTACACTCTTTATCTGCCTAAAAATATGTTAATTCTAAAATAGGTACGGTAGACACCGCGTTTACTTTTTTTTACTAATACCAGCGATATGGGTACCACATAAAAGAAGAGAGTAGAATGCGAAAAGCGTAGGAACGGGTACGCGAGATTCGGCCCCCGCCGAATATAACTTTCTCACTTGTTCTGATTGTAATAAAGCCTTTGAACAAACTCGAGCTACTTAGCGTGAGACAAAGTAACTTGAAATAATATTTGTAAAAAGAATATAAAAAATTCTGATTATGGCTTAAAATATAGAGCATTAAGATTATGTGTAAGCAGAATTATTGATGTGAAGAATTTTTCAAATACCTGGATCAGTTACATTACATTGTACTCCATTGTCTGGGCCCGCGTCTGAGGAATGACGGTTGCTAATGTTCTGCTTGGTCCTTTATTAGTGTATGTTTTCATCTGAAGTGCTGAATACCTAAGCGCCCAGTGTTGAATTTATATATAAGAACGAATGAATTATTCAAAGTCAGGTTAACACATAAATAACAAAATATACAATAAAGATGTCTCTCTAAGCATTAGAAATGGTTTTTTTCAAAGGGAGCGGGTTGCTATTGAAGAAAACAAGGAGTAGGCGTGAGACGGATGTACTGATGACGACGTAATTAACTTGCATGGCGGATGATATGGTACGTTTTGTGTACGTTAATTCTTTCAACGTGTTTATAAAGCAAGAACTATGATATAATACGCTACTTGCCTTACAGAACATATTAGGCTGATGTGGAAGTGGGCCAAACTTGCAACGACTGGAGATAATTCCTTGATTTAAACACGTAGGTCCATTTGTTCGATTGATGTCCGTGCATATATTTTTGCCCCTTAGTCTAGATCTCAACTTTCAATGTTTGGCCAAATAGAACGAAATTCGATAACCCAAAGAGTTATGAATAAAGTTAAAAAAATCGACAAAAATTTGTCCTTTTTCATATTTCTGGACAAATATCAATAAAATTTAATATTTTGCATAAACGTGGGAACTTTAGGTGAGATGGAACGTTGGCCTGTTTTAAGTAACATAAGGCAAAAAATGCCATGTATATGGCATATACATATAAACAGAACAAAGAAATAAGTTCTAGGACTAAAAGCTAAAGAAAAATATAGAAAATATTTTATAAAATAAATGAATGTTAAACCTCTTTATACGCTAAATAATAGAAATACTGCATTCACAAGTTCAAGGAAACTTAGCAGTTTTAACTAATGCTAGATCCAGAAAATACATGAAGTGAGTAGGACAATTATATTCGTCTGTGGTCAAATAATTTAACCAAGTAAATTTATCTTAAACAAAAAAATTAATAAATTTTGATATTTTACTGAGTAGCCATGGCTGAAAGGAAGACCTTGCCAAAAGCTAGATTGTTTCTCTTCTTATTTTCCTCCGCTTTTTGTTTTTATTGCCAAATGGACGCTCGGAAAATATCGCAACAGTACGAAAGAGAAGAGATCGACGGAGAAAGCTATCGATTTTATGCTTTCTCGGGACTTAGGAGCAGACTTATTTTTTATCTCAGCCTGATGAGAACAATAGATATGTATTCAATACCAGCATTATTCTTCTAAGAAGAGTGATGTTTATAATTAAGCAGGGATGACTACATCGAGTGCTGATAAATGCTCTCCACTCGTAATCTCAAAGTGATTTACGTTTGCCAAACAGTGAACAATTAGATTAATCTGTATATCGTTTTGAGTGTGGCCAACAACTCCATTACTATGACAAAAGGACAACCCAAGTATATTGAACTAAAGAAATGTTAATTATACGACAAGATTTTGTTGAGACAACTTCTTTTATTGTTTTTTCTAAACGAATGTTTATTTTATGTTTACTTCATTTGTTATTTACACATCTGCGAGCGCAATGTTATAACAACTCAATACCTCATATGGTTGTAGGCATGAATTATTTGCATATGACGTCATTTAATAATTTACTTTCTATGTACACGGGCTTGTCGGAATTATTTTCACGCAGATTTCTCACGAGACTTCCAATAACACATATCAGCGTACAATGATGTCTCTTAAAATGAATGTAATTTATTGATTTCGGGAAAAACCACTATTAAAAGATTAGTTAGAAAGTTATTTCAAAAAATCCTGAAATATATTTGTGCAGTGTTTGGTACTTTGTACGCCTAGATCCAATTGTGTCACGTGATTTCC
>NW_024003067.1:0-291194 GCF_014805625.2 Glossina fuscipes
AAAAAAAAAAGAGCTTACCGGCGGCTACGGAATATTTTATATAGTGAGTGTTCGTTGTATCGTTATTCTCAACTAACAATAAATAGACAACGACACAACAAAAAATTCTCTAATATCTAAATTTTCATTGATATTCGACTTTGCTCAAAAGATCATTTAAACAAAAATAAGTTGTGCACAAAACCGCGCGGAATTGAACCCAGCGTCTCGTAAACAAAAATGACACTTCATCTACAACCGATCACGCCACCACGTAAATATGACTTCTTTAATCACACTGAAATTATGTATTCCAGTATTTTATTTCTAAAGAGGTGACAAAAGAGAAGATGTAAAAAGTATTTAATTAGAAACAATAGATTTCTTAGGACTGAGCATCAGCATAGTAGTATGCGGCCAAGGTAGCAATAATTGGTTTACATATCGGTTAACGGATGTGTCAGTGAATCATCTATATATCGAATATAATGAAAAAATATATATATACTACGTACACGACTATTGCCACTTGTTAAAGTCGGCAGGAAATCATTTGTTAGATCGGGATAAGAAGATGGCAGACGGTGAAGCTGCCGATTTTTTGAAAGAAGCTTACCAAATAGGTGGTTATGTGTCCGAAAATAACAGATAAGCATATCTATCCGCATCCATTTGAAAAGAAGTGCGTGGGATGTCCAAGTTTTGAGCAATTCTTTACAAGCAGTCGTTATAAATTTCGCATAAAAATAATTTGTTTAAAAGCCAGAAAGCAAATCCTGCGCAATCCCGACTCGTCAAGTAGTTTAATGACATTTTTAGCGAGCGATATCAGTAAGAAAAACAAAACTACCCAGCGTTGGGTAGCTTAAACATACCATAAAGGAGACGGTTTGTTTGGCCCAAGATTTGTTTATGGACTGCGACGAACAGCAGCTTGCGTTGACGGGAAACTGAATCGGGATGTTTTGGAAAACTTATTTTCTAGATTAAGAGAATCCATCCCTGATAATATTCACCTTTCCTAGCACGAGGTTAAATATTTGACAGCTCCTCTTATCTCAATGAAAGTTCGTAAGGTTAAATTTGACAGTAAGGTAAGCAATTGTGATTGAAAGAAAGATAAAATGCCAGACTGGCCCGCCGACTTTGATTTAGAGTTAGAAGATATATTAGAGGCTATGACAAACGAACGCGAAAGTAGTAACTTGATAGCTGTTGAGAAGTTGGAAACTAAGGAAAACAGCTTAGATGAGACCCAAACGCGACGTTACCCTTCAGTGTTTTTGATATATAAGAGTTGATGGGGAAGTCTAATTGTGATAAGTGACAAGGACTTTCTCAGATTCATAACGGATGATGATTGCAGGATTTATTTATAGGTTATTTAGATAGTTTAATTAAGGTGTTGGTCTTTAAGAATGTAAAATTTTTATGCGAGACTTGGTCCACCGGCGATAAGAACAAGGCAAAAAATGAAAATTAAATTAACGCTGAAAGTTTGCTACAATAACGAATTTACGATATAGTTTTTTATTATCGTTATTACATTAATGTATAATTTTTTAGGTATTTTATTATATTTCCGGCCATTGAACAGCAAATTTAGTTGTAACGCGCTGGGTTCGACTCCGCCCTGGATCGTGCTCAAGTTATTTTTGTTTAAATGACATTTTGGGTAAAGTCAAACATTGATGAAACTGTAGAAAGTGAAAATAATTGTATTTTTCTTTTAATAACATTAGTAGGAAATATATGCATAGCAGAAATCGGGAAGAATAATTATGTCATTATTTTTTTGGTAAACTATAGAGATACATAGAAAAATAATAGCAATTGGAAGAGATGTTTGCTCTTTTAGGAAGTTGAATATTGATGAAAACGTAGAAATTGAATATAATTATATGTGTATAATTTTTAAATAAGAATAATAACAGTAGTAGGAATTACGGTCTTTAATATCATTTGTTTAAAACAGATGCCTTGGGGTAATACTTGATAATTTTGCTGCGCAAATGATGCAAAAAAATATTCCATTTTAGAATATTGAACATTTCGCCCATTCACGCAAAAAAAATTATTAGAAGATAGATCCCAGCATCCAATGTAAGCAAACGCTACGAGATAGAATGAAAGAGCGAAAAAAAATTGAAAAAGGAAAATTAATAATTTTGTGTATGGAAGCAGAGATAACTAAACGGTGCAATAGTCCAATCTTTCCATTCTCATTTGGATGGCATACCCCGCGAACCAGTCGTGTGAGACTTATGTATAGCTTTCGCCATTCGAAATTTATTTCAAAAAATAATGGGAAAATAAGGGGCAAATTTGATGTTTGTTTGTTTGTGTAATCAATAACAAAATCGTACAAATATAGATTATGTAAAATTATTGATAAAATAAAACAAGAAGTATTATTATTATTGTTATAAATTTAGCCGGAGAATAAATTCTAAGACTAAAGTCCTAAAACACTAGGATCTAAGACTTTCGGCTTTATTAAAAACTCTACCGCAGTTGAGGTTTGAACCCACGAGCATTGAGTTGCTCGTTGGGACTCTTGCCTACTCCGCCACTCAGGGGGATAAAAAAACAAGACATAATTTCACGTACTTCATATAATTTCATATTTCTATTTCTTAAGAAAATTTTGAATTGCAGGCTGGAACTTTGAATGTACACCACTTTATTTTTATTTCATATAATATATTAATATATTGATATATACATTTATCTCCTCACTTATTTTCCTCAAATGGAAGACCTCCAGCGAAACGTCCTCACCGTCATCAAGGTGGGAGCTGATAAAGTTAACTCCTGAAATTTCGGATTTTGCACTTTGTAGTGTACGCAAATGCTGTGAAGGTGTGCACAAACTTGTGCCAATTTTACAATCTGCCTTGGATCATATCTGCTTTTCCGCTCTTCTATTGAAATGTGCCATCGACTCTTGAAGATATGAAAGCTTAATTAAATTTTTGGAAAAAGAATTTAATAATAATGTGTTTATAAATCAATGCACTTCTGAATAATATTTCTCGCCTCGTAATTCATATCATGGTATTTCTGTTTGATAGGATCGACACGGCTCTAAAGGGTATCCGCTATCACCTGAAAATGTTTGAGTGGTACGACGATGTTGCGCCTGACATAACTATTATTTCTTATAGGAATCAACCATTGCTTGGATTTCTAGCCCAATGGTCTTCCAGGGAAGCTCTTTCATTTGAATGCCTCCACACATGCGAGGTGTAGCTTGATCCAGGAAGTTTTAATTTACCGCTATAATTGTCATATATATTTATATGTGTATAGGCAAAACCATGTATGGATGTAGATCAACTCACCACCATTCCATTCACGGTATTCTTCGGTTTATGAAACGTTTTCTTTTTTGGGCGAGCTTACGAAAATAAATGCGGGTCCCGTCTATGCATCGAGTCACTATTTAAAAGCCTCTTTTGACACTTGAAATTTTGAAACTTTTACAAAAATCTACACGTAAATATACTTACATTTATATCCTGCGCTACTTGTGTTACAGGATGTGCTAGGTAGTGTGGGCCTACACGCAGAAAAGTTTAAGCTTTTATTATACCGATCGATTCCAAATCATAATCTGAATTGATCTAAGCCTGTCTGTCCGTCTGATGTCTATCCATGTAAATTTGTGTTCAAGCTACAGGTAGAAATTTTGGATATCCTTATGAAATTTGGCACGTGTGTTGACGTGTTTTGACCCACCGACGAAGGATATTCAAAATGGTTCGTATCAGTCCACTTTTTCGATCATTCATCATATAACGCTCCATTCCAAAAAGTCGTTAATTAAATAAATAGCAATTGTTAAAATTTGTCGGCAAAAGCGGCTAAATAGTAGTGTGTTGGCATTGTAAATTGGTATGAAAGCTTTCTTCAAGATGAAAATTATTTCATAATGATTTAATAAAAAAAAATTAACTGTAGCAAATGTACCATGTGGGCCTGATTTTTGGACCCGTTCCTAATAAGGATTTTCAGAAAAATTGATCCTTTGCAGCGCAGAAAAGTCTAAGTTTTAAGATATGGTGATGAAAATTTACTGTAACATATTTGTTATTTAAGCTTTGCAAGGATGTAAATATTTTTTATTTATATTATGGATCTATCGCATGTTTTCGGGCCTGGACGGGTAAAAAAATTGTAATTAGTTTCATGATAATTTATTTGTTACGCCACAAACGTTTCATTATTTAAAAAAAAAAAAATGCTTACTTTTAATTTAAAATTTTTTCCCGGAAAAATTTTTTATTATGCGCTGCTTTTCCTACATCCCTCAGACACCCCCCAGGAAAGCCTTATCACTTATTTAATATTTTTAATAATAATACATTTTTTCTATTTTTCCAAAAAAAAAAAGAAATAAAAGAACAAATAACAAAACGAAATTATTTAAGTTAAATATAATTAAACTAATTTAAAATCTAAAAAAAAGTATCACAATTCAATGACATTTATATTTTTTTTCCTTTGTTTTTTTAGAAGAAGTAATTCATTTTCAATTTATAGAATATAAAAATTATTTTTAATTAACATCACTTAACAAGGGATACTCAGATTTATAATAGAAGGTTATTCGCAAATAAAGGAAAATTTAGATTATTTTAATTTAACAATCCAAAAGAAACTTACCAAGTCAAACAACCACTTTGATGCGCATCGCCGCAGTTAAATGATTTTTTATCAGAGTATAAATTTTAAAATTTTTGATTAATAATAAGAAAAAAATACAAAAAAAAATTGTCGTTTATTGATTCGATAAGACACGTAACCGCTTAGAAGATGGATATTTTCAACGCTTTAGGGATGATTGGAAAAAATTGATACTTAGACTCACGTAATTATTTCAATTACTAACGTGTGAGTGGACCATTGGACAGAATTGAAATTTTTGTGTATTTTTTGCTTTTGAATTATATCTTGTATGTTGTTAGGGTTGAAATTCGTAATATAGATTTGTTCACGATATAGCTATATAAATTTTCACTTTTTGTAGTTTTTTTTTTAGCAAGAAGTTTTTGTTATTTTTCCTTTTTTTTCTTTCTTTTGAAAAAAAATATCAATGAAATGATAGTTCCTTTAAAAATGTAGGAAACACCAAATTTCAAAATCTCCAAAAAACCTGACAAATCAAAACTGAGATTATAATCACTTCAAGTAAGCATATAGCTGTTCGTTCGAAAAACACAATCCCTCAACTAACTGAATTTTCTTTTTTTTCCTCTGACAAGTAACTACCTTTTTTTTTATTTTCTTTTTATACAACAGTGCCCATTACATTACCCGTAATAGTAATTGCATGCAACAATAAGAATTCTTTTAGACAATGTGGTGGCAGCGTTGCCCGACCATAATGTTCTTACTTGTATAATTTATATTGCTCATATATATATGAAATCATTTACTTACACATTTTGGGTGACACAAAAGGATTTGATATGTCCCGAATAGCACTTCTACGTCTTACAACATTCTTTTTCCACCAATCTCTCCACTGCCAAATGACACAATGTAAGAAAAAGAACCATTCCGCCTGATTTGTATATATTTCTCAACATTACATGATTATTTAATAGCAATATTTTGCTTACCTCTTTTCTGTTTTGTTTAATAAAATGGATTGCGCCAGTTGGCGGTAAGTTTTTTACGTTTGTTGCTCCTTTGCGCCTTATCATTGATAGCGAAGGGTGTATGATGGAGTATGGAAAAATTGATGATATGCAATTGATTATAAGCTTAAGAGTTAAGTTAAGAGTTAATCAGACAATTAAAGTAAAAAGGAAAAAAAAAAATTAATTTACTTGCCTTTTACAAATTTTAAATTTTTATTTTGTTTCATATCTATATAAGTAAACAATTTGGGAATTCGTTTTATTTTAAATTTACATGTGTTTTGGTTGGTTTGTTTGTTTAAACAACCATTATTAACACAAAGCATGAGCAATTTTCCTAATGCCGGATTGTGAGAGAGCTCTTTTCGCACCTCTTGTACATGCATACAGCTAAAAAACTCGAAAATCGAAAATGAAATCTATATAATACCATACACAATTAGTGCTCGAATCAATTAGTTTTCATCGCACATTTACAATGTATTTAGCGCTCTTAAAGATGCATCTGGTAAGCAAAATAAAAAATAATTAAAATTTTTCAATACTCTTTAAATTTGGTTAAATAGTTTCCACCGAATTTTGATAGTTTCATATTGGACTTCAAATGCTAACAAATCGAGTGGTGGCACAATGTGAATGATTTAAATGAATGATTTTCTATATTCTTTGGTGCAAACTGCCTTTCTTGATTCAATATGGTGATATTATATTATATTGCCTATCCTGTGCCCAACAGATGATGTTCATTTATGAGCAGTCCCTGCCCGGCCATCAAAACTTTTCGCGAAACTTTTCCGAAGGTGACAAAACAAAAGGTAAACAAAAGGTTTTAACTTAATGTGTTGCGTGTTCACAGCAGAACCCGAAGAAAAATTACTAACAATATTAGAGATAAAACAATGCTCCGCTTAGTAATTTGAATTTATTGATTATTTTACGTGTCGGCCAGCAACGTTGTAAAAAAAAAAAGAAAGAGTCAACAAATACAGACAACGAGAGGATCGAATAAGAACTTGCTTGCAATAAATGTAATTTCTGCGGTATGCAGAAAGCTCAAATACAACTTATTAGAAACAAGGGGGCAGGAGAGGACAATTCTTTTCACGTCGACATGTTAAAGCTGTTCAGAGAGACGAACGGATTCCCTCGACCAATCACAGAAAGTGAAGAAGTTTAAGATTAAGTTAATTCATGTTAATTTTTTTTTCTTCTCTCATTTTCTTCCATGAAAATATTAACACCATAATCCAACTGAGTTAGGGTTGCTAAACATTCGCATTCATTGTTTGCTACTGTGAAGTGTAAGCGAGTGTTACGAAGTGCTGTACAAATATTTGCGAATTTTATCATTTTCCGTGAACAGTATCTGCTCTTATACTCTTCCATTAAAATCCACCGACCTTAAAAAATAAATAAAGGGTTAATATTTGGTTCGCAAATATACTTGTAATATTAATATAATTATATTTCCTTTTAGTTGGATGTGCTATACTTTCGATACGGTATTATTAACCACAGAAATGACTAATACATCAGAACCAACTCATCAATCGCGATCTATGACCACTGAGCTTACACAACAAATCAATGAAATGGTTTTGCTTACGACGCAAGCCCAACAATCGAATTTTTCGGTTTTCTTGGTGAGACGATTCAAAAAAATATCGAGGAAGGGTTAAGAAAATTAGACTTAGCTTCGACGAAGCGGCTCCTATTTCAAACTATACTTTAGTCATACTCAAAGCATTAGACATGAGTAAATAAGTGGATCAACTTTTAGGACTTAATGGTGTCAGCTTTGGAAATTTACAAAATCCTAAAGTGCCATCGAATACGAGCAACGCTGAATTAACTGTAAAGTGGGTCGAATCATTTACAATTGGAAGTTCAGATTTGGAGGAACTTGCGGCTTGTCAACTGAATCGTATCTGCATAGAGTTGAGGTTTTCACTAACCGGAGGAGATCGGAGGAGATTTTGATTTACCATGCAGATCTGCCAATATTCCATTTGAAGGCAAGGCAGATGATTGGTATCAGCATTATGACAGGTTAGTTTCGCTTATTAAATGGCCTTCTTTACGCTCAGCCCTTCGAGCACAGTATAAAGATGTCCAATCTGATATCGATTATCAGGAATTAATTGGGGATAGAAACACAAAGTCCAGGTGAAAAATTTGATAGTTTCTTGCATCATTATTGGAAGTATCAGGTAAACTATGAAAATAGTCAGAAGAAATTTATTGCCGGAAACGAAACTAGGATTGGTCAACATACACATAAACTCAATTAGGTTCTTTAAGAACCCGCCTTAAATTTGAAGGTATTGAGAACATCACTGAGTTGTGCATTATTCCGTTTTTATCACAATCGTTATATATAGGAATTGATCTTTGGAAAACCTTTAGTCTCTTATCCGATATTTGTCTGTTTACGACGGATTCAAAAGAAAAGAAAGAAGCAGCAAAATATTGCAAATTAAATGAATCACGGAAAAATTATTTATAGAATGCAATCAAGTTGCTTTCTTCGTTTACTAAAGAAGTACAAGGAAGGACCAATATTATTGCCAAGACAATACTTTGGAACTTGCAAACCAATTAAGCAACGAATCATAGATGTATGAGGAGTTGAATCTTGGAGCTTTTGAAGAGTTAGTTAGTCCATGCAGTTCCGTACTTCTAGTTCGGAGACCTGGTAAAAATCGTCTCGATAGTCGAGAAGTTAATTTGGTAACAACCGAAGACGCTTATCCTTTTCCTAACAGGTTTCTTAAGCAGCGAAAAGCTGAGTTTATTATTGGTCTGAATCTAAAATATACCTTTTGGCAAACTCTTGTTGATGCTTAATATAAAGAAATGACCGCATTTAAAGTACAAGGACGATCACTTTACCAATTCACGGTCATGCCTTTTGCACTATGCAACGCTCTTGAAAATTTGTCGAAACACATGGATAAAATAATCTCGAATGAGTTGAAAACAGAAGTTGATGTTGTCCGTCATATAGAAGTAAAAATTTCTTCAGTACGTGATTTCCCAATTCCAAAATCAATAAAAGAGATGGGAGAGTTTGATAATGACTGGTTGGTATCGGAAGTTCATTGAGAATTATGCTAATATTTCTACACCGCTGCGTGATCTTACAGGAAATAAACGAAAGTTCCTTTGGAGACGAGTAGCACAGAAAGCATTCGATGAAATGAAAACAAAATTAAGTGTTGCGTCTTTTCTTCATAGTTCTGACTTCTGTAAACCGTTCGCCATTCATTGTGACGCGAGTAATAGTGGTGTCGCTGGAGTTTTGGTGCGAATGAATAAACAAGGCGATGTATTACCCATAGCCTTTAAATCGAAAAAGTTAACTAAGACTAAACGGAATTACACAGTTACTGACAAGGAATGTTTAGCTGCCGTACTCAGCGTAAGAAAATATAGACTTAACATAGAAAATTATAACTTTACAATAATTACGGACCACGCTTCCTTGAAATGGTTGATGTCTCAAACTGAACCTCGTTCGCGCTTAGCTAGATGGTCACTTAAATTACAAGCCTTTAACTTCAAAATTATACATTGCAAAAGAACACTAAGCATTGTTCCTGATGCGCTATCGAGAATGAATAATTATGAAGTCAGGGAAATAGATCACGCGATATTCGTTGACTTGGAACGTCCACATTTTGAAATAAACGATTATGGAAGCTTAATCTAGAATTTTAAAGAAAACTCCTCTAATTTTCCTGATATCAAGATAATGGAAGGAATGTTTGTAGACATAAAGAAAGAACCGACGCTTTACATAATGAATTTGCCTGGAAGCTGTGGTTAGCAAGTGAGCTGCCCAGTGAAGCGTTATGGCCTGAAGAAAACTTTGGAAAATTTAAAGAAATATTATTATTGGCCTGGTACGGTTATTAGTGTTCGTGATTACGCGAACTCCTCTAAGACTTGTCAAGCTGTTCGACCACAAGTGGATGAAATGGTTGATAGAGATAGTCTTTTGCAACGACTTTATGTCAATTTTATTGGTGCTTATCCTCGTTCTCGAAATGGAAATAACGGAACATTGGTGGTACTGGTCACTTTTCTAAGTTTCCCTTTATTAAACTTATGAAGGGGCTCAACACTGGCATGACCCGTAAGTTTATAGAATAAGAAATATTTTTTGGGCTTAGAATACCGCAAACGGTTGTAACAGATAACGAGAGCCGATTTGTAGCAAAGAAATTTAAATCTCTTCTGTTATGCTATAACGTGAACAGCAAATTTTTACTGCAGTTCATTTTTCTTAAGCAAATGCTTCTGAAAGGGTTCATAAGACTATAATAACAGCTGTAAGATCTTATGTTGACGATGTGATTATTTTTCGTTTTGTTTGAGATCAGATTTAGGTGTTTGCTACTTTCATCCCCCTAAATCTGATCTTGTCTGAAGAAGTTGTAGAAAATCAAGTAGGAAAATATTCTTTTGAAGGAAATGAAAAATTTTGTAATTAATGTTAATGTCGGCAGACTTCTTGCATAAGTTACCATAACTTAAGTAGCGGACTTTGCTAAAAATATTTTTCTTGACTCAATTTTGTTATTTTAAAATTAGTTTTTATTTGGGGATAAAGTATAGAGTTATTTAATTAATTTAATTTTCATTAAATTCACTTTCTTATATTAAATTATTATATTAAATGAATGTTTTGTTGGTTCCTGAATGACGAGGTTAGTATACATACACTTACACTTACGAACACAAAAGTTCTTTGGACAGAACATAAATGTAATTACCAAAAGCATATTGTCTAAGTTGGATTCAGTTAAAGTGTATCATCAGATACCTATGACTGCAGAAGATATACATAAAACCGCTATAAGTAAACTCTTCGGTATGTTTGAGTTTGTTCACATGCCTTTCAGTCTTAAGAATTTAGCATAGACTTCCCGAAGATTTGTTAACAAAGTTTTGATTTAGAATTTGTATTTGCCTACATTAACAATGAGCTAAAAGCTTCTTCTATATTGCAATAGAAGATTCAAGCCGTTCGAATCGAAAAGTACCATTTTTGATAGAGAACTTCTTCCTGTGGATTCAAAAATAAAGCATTTGGACATGTTCTTGAATATTCAATAAGAATTAAGTTGAATATGAGTAAAATGGGTGCTCAAACATTAAATATAAGTTAAAAAAAAAAATTATACTTTTGGGAGGTTGTTGGGGGGTTTCATTGAACCTCTCAACTATCACATCGGACCTTGGACGCAACGGAGCTGTTGTCATCGCATTAACGTTAAGCGTTTGCAAACTTATTGTAAGATTATCGATTCGAAGTTTCGCTTTTGACGCGATCATGTCGGCTCTAAATCGCCTAACCTGAATCCAACATTGTCTTTGTCTCTTGGTTGCGAACCCATCATGTAGTTTCTTGATATCATCTCCAATACAAATTTTGTTTAGTTTTTTCTGAAATGTTTGTGACACCAAGATGGTTTTCGTTTGGTCGTTTCTAATTCCTTATTTATAGCCTATGAAGCGTCTCTATTACGCAACGTGCGCCAAAGCGTTCCGACCAACCTGCTCCCACGTGGCCTGTCTACCACTTTCTGCAGCGGCTAGTATGACGTACAAACGCCGTTGGCCAGTTTTACCCAACGTATCTTTTTTTTTGAAAAGTTTCCATCGGCCTGCAATGGCAGACGTAATATCTCGATTTACTCGGCCACATATTCCTCTCACTCCCGGTAGGCCAAAAGTGGTAGGCTCTATCAATAAGTGAAATGCTCACTCATCCGTATACTAACTTGTGGAACTATTTGATGAACTGCATAATTTCGACCAGCTTCCGATACGTCACCTAACAATTTCTCTCGGATTTGGGTAAGTGTTCACTGTAGTACGCTAATACCCTTTCCTTGGCACCAATTGCTTGAGAGGACATACGAGCTAATCGTATCACACTTGCATCAGTAACTATTATAAACATTTTTCCTGATATTTGATAGGCTGAAATGAGTGGCGAATTATAGATTTCCATAGAAAGTAACGATTTCTCCTGGTGACCATACAGACCACTGGCAACTATAGCAAATCTGCGTGAAAAAATGCAGTAGTACATTCAAGACCCTACAAAGCTGGGTATTTCGTGCAATTGCGAAATTTTGCTTGTTGCGCTCCGCGAACACTATTTGGCCGTAGCCGCAGTTCATATCCACAATTGAAAACCATTGTGAACATGTTAGTCAGTCTTGTCGATTCTAGGTAGGGAACAGCTGTCTTCGTGACCTGATTCAGCTTTCTATAAACCGCACAAAATGTGAGTGCGTCATCCGTTTCTTAAGAAAGACTACCGGCGAACACCAGAGACTACTTAAAAGCTCATCGACTTTATTTTCTTGCATTCCTTTGATCAAGTTAGCCACCTCTCTTTGCCACCAGGTCTCTTTTAGACGACTGCCGGATTGCACTAGCACTCTCACTGTTGATGACATGGTTCGCAGTTAGTGCGGTCCCTGAGTTTCTTACGGCCGCATAAACGGGCTAGTTTTCTCACTGGAATTTTTTAGCGTGTTCCTTCTGCAGCTTATCTAGAGTGTTAGTTTTCACTATTACGAGATTTTCAAAAGAATGTGATGCCCTTGAGCTTGCCGTTGGTATTTCTACTTCAAGGTCTATCACGATGTAATCAAATTACCGAAAATAACGTAAACTAGAGTAGTTAAATTTACAAAGATGTGTCTGATATACTGAGTGGAATTAATATATGAAACAAATTGCTAGAAGAGGTAGCAGATCTCTAGATGCGTGCCTATACTTGCTAATACTATGACTTTCGGCACCCCTACTGCTCATCGGCAATCAGCCCGCCTGACCTGGAAAGGAAGTGTTCCCACTATTTTACCTCTAAACTGATGAAATAGACAGGCTTGCAAGTTACACTGTGGCTGGCACTCATGGCTTTTTAACGGACCACAGATTTTCCCGTAACTTACCAAAACCGATAAAGGTTACGTGATGTTATTAAACCATATTACACCCACTACAGCCACGATCGCAAAGCTAAAAACACGGAAAATACTAACAAAATGCACCACACTAGACATAAGCGCCACTTTCATTTGTTATAATGTATTAATCAATTTTATTTTTCCAAACCGAATGCCGTTTTGGCTTACTGTAACCCTATAAAATAAAGTAACGTAAGTTGAACAATAATTTTGGTAAATCTAGCATATCTACAACGTTTTTGTCATATAAAATATTGAAGCTATCCCACAAACTGGTAACGAAAGATCCTTTAGGTCCAAACCATTTAGATTATTTCAGATCTTAATCTAATACTTTGTGTTCAGCTCTATTAAACAATATAATGTGCGGCAATTCGTCGCACCCGAGAATAATGGAAAAAGAAGAAACTCTACAGTGACCTTCATGGACTGAGATCAAATCACGTAACCGTAAATTCAATTTAATTTTCATACGATATGCTACCTGAAAAAAGTAACTTCCGCGTATTAGAATGAGGGCTCTCTTGGGCTGCTTCTGCCATCGTCCATACAAAAAAAGCAATGGCCTATGCAATCATGATAGCGGATCACCGATAATCAAATTTCCTTTTTACATTCCTTTCACTTTCAGTCAACCTGCACGCAGCTCCATAACTCAGCACATAGACATAATTACGCATTAAATTTCGCCTTTTTGAATGAACAAAGAGAAACAAAAATACCATCAACATATAATTGTTTCTTTTTTTTAGTTCCCTTTAACTTTCAATTTAAGCAAATAGTGCTAGCAGTAGATTGATCGAGAGAAAGGTGTCCCAATTGTTGATAGCGTTAACAGTTAATTATAAATTAATGTGAATGCATTATAAAGAAAAGTTGGTATATAGTAGGAGTGGCGCAGAGGTTCCAGTTGAAGAATAGTGCAGTGTAAAAGAAGAATAAAATGTACTCCAAATTATGAGTGAAGTACAGCCTTGCGAGATAAAAGAGCAAAAGTAAAGAAAATATGAATTTGCAAATATTTATCATTGAGGTATCGGCTGGAACAGTTACATTTCAGGAGGACTTCAAATAAAAGTCTGTTGGTCTACCAAGATTAATGGGAAATTGGTTCAGGTGAATCAAGCCATTGGTAGTAAACCTGATGGAATTAAAACTTCCAGAACGAAAGACAATAAAGGTATGATGGCTGTTGAACTGATTGTTATTCCAATACAACTAGCTTATACAAAAAATTATCGATCGGTGAAGGAGGTATCGATCATCTGAATGGAGAGATTCACAGACCAAAAAGACTAGTAAGGAAAGATACATTATTTACTCATCTACTTACAGCTACTAGGTTTGAGAATCACCGAGGATGGATTTATCCTAGAATACGTTTTCAAATAACGCCATCGCAGAGAAATTAGCTGAACTTATAGTAAGTGTTCAAAAAAGGGTTGGTGGTAATTTTGCTTTTAGTCAGCCTTCCAAAGTTTAACGGTTAATAATTGCATTGGACCCACGCATAAAATTTGCCGGTTTTGAAAACCGTAAAAATTAATTTAATCGAAGAAGGACGTCGTCACAGCACATGCACACCCTGACCAAACGAGTCAAGCACCAGTGAACTAGTATGCATGATTTAAGAAAAAAAGTTGCAAACACTAATTTTATGCAAGAAACAAAGGCAACGATTATCTATACAGCACGCGTATTAACGACAAGTGGTGATCAGCGCTCGAATGTCAAAAGCCATACAACTGTAGTCGGAAAGGGCACTAAGTAGCCTAATGTAGGGGAAAATACAGAACGAGAAAGGTCCCCGGAATAGCAACAGCTCTGAAATTGCATTGTTGGCAGCAACAATTGAGAAGCCGTTATCGCCCGATAATTGGCGCGTCGATAACGTTGTATCATATCATATATGTTGTAATCTGGATGAGTTTAAAGAGTTCAAAGAACGTGACAAAGCAATTGTCTTTGCAGAAGATTACCAAATGGTATAAACAAATACACTGTACCATCCATTACGAAGGATTTCAACGTGTCACTTATCGATGTCGTATTTATCCCTGGTCCGCAGCGTAGTTTTTTTTCAGTAGCCAGAGGAGTGGATCATGGGTATATTATTTGGTAATTAAAACGTAAAGGGAATAATCAGGCACAAACACGGAAGAATAATTTTACACGTAAAGAAGGTCATAGATTTGTTTTTGTTTAGTACCAAAGCAACCATTACCAATTCGGCAAGCTGAGCAAAAGAAATATGCGAAATAATCTATACGGACGTATAGAGGCCCATGCCTAAACCATCAATAGGAGGTGGAAAATATAGGCATTCTTTAATTGATGACAAATCTATTTTTGTGTGCGTTTACTTTCGGTGAAGTAAAGTTGCGTAGATTCAAAACAATTAAAATGATGGCTGAACAACAAACAGGAAGTAAATTGAGAATTCTTAAAAGTGACAACAATATGGAGCTTGTATTTGATTGTTAGTCAAAGCAAAATATTTTTTCATGGTAACTAACGTTGTAGGTTTATAGAATCTCCAGGTATCTCAGAACGTTTCAATCATGCAATAATTAAGACGGCAATGTGTACGCTGATTTGTGCAGACGTAGATGGGTCATTATGGGCTGAGACCGTTCGAGTAAACGCCGGTATGGAAGAATATTTGCGGCAGCACATTTACAAGCATTTAGTTTAATGGCGATGACTTTAGAAAAATGTCGGCGAAAAAAATTTAAACAACGATGCAAAGAATACATTACGGTCGATTACTCTACTTTAACACATCAAAGGCATACCGCTTATTCAACAAGTTTACCTCCACCTGCGGAAAAAAATGCCCAACACCGTGAAAGCATTAATTCTGATGATAAATCCGGAAACGAAGATACTTCGAAAAGGCGATTTTGGAAGTTCTAGAAAGTGATACAACGTTGTAAGTTCGATGTATTTAAGCGATATGCCAATACACGCAATAGTTTCGTCTACGAAAATCCAGACCACTGGCGGGAAGCCATTAAATCAAAATAGCAGGGATTACTGAAAACTTATTACATGGAAGTCACTGAAACTTTCTCATAGGGAAAAGTTTTTCGTAATAACAGGGTTTTTGTCTTGAAGGAAGAGAAAAATCGAAATGTAGAAGGCGTCAGACCGAGACTAAGGAATGTTCTCAAATTTAGGGTGTAAGTTAAGTCAAGATTGATGAAGTCGTTCCATTGATTCAAGACAGAACCCCCAATTGGACAGTAACTTGAAGCAAGTGGCTTTCTTCAATGTGAAATTGAACCTTGCGCTAATACCAAAAGCATTAATAAAGATGTAAGGAGTGGCTGCTTGCTTACAATATCCTCCGTTCTTTTTACGACGCTCTAGAAGGTATATGAAGGTCTCGTTATTGCATTTCTATATATAATATTGGCATAGATATTATATTATATCTCTGTATAATATCTGTTAGATTCTCATATACACCCTACTTATTATATATATATACATCATATAAGTGGTTTTTAGTCACTATACTCTTTCACATAAACATACCCATCTGATAGTACTTACTTATATATCTTATATATACAAGTAATCTCATAAATATATATCCACGTATATGTATATTATATATATTTATATATTTTTCTCCATACAATGGCATTTGTAGCTTTCTATATACATCTTGGAGTATTTACGTATTAGCGCCACCGCGGCAAAAATATTATTATTAAAATATTATTATTATTATAATTATATTTAGAAGCCAAGAAAAGTTTTTTTTAAAGTTTAAAAGGTTGCTTTTTATTGGTTTTTTAACGGAATTTTTGCCGCGATGGCGTTAATACGTAAGTACCCATATATAAATGTTACATATTATCTAATATTCATATATTCACATTATCTAACTATCTAATATACTAATATATCTAATTATTTAATATACATGCTAGGATTATTAATTGAAGATGTGTTTCTCCATATTTGCTCATTGCACAGTAAGACCCGTTTTATATGCATACACACATACACAGAATGGCTTAAGTATTAACAACCGATTTGTCTGCCGTTGACGTCGAGGAAATTTTCATAAATCCCCTTGACAACAGCAAAATACATTGAGAAGAGATATATTACATTAAGCTCTGTGTTCATTATAATACAACATAATAAATTAGATATTCACCAAAAGATATATTTCGCTCATATCTCTCAGACATGTATTAGTAGTTTCATAGCAGCACATCATGTGTAGTGAATCGGCAACTACAAAAATAACGCGCGGGACCACAGGTCATTCTTTTGTACAGCGACGATCAAATAGAAAGTGTTATAATTTCAGAACGTCGGTGATTAGTTGTTTCCTGGAATAGAACTGTCAATCATACTGCTGTCTGAAAAATAAATGCGTACGCTGAACAACACATACGGTTGTTGCAAATTGTATTGTATTTATTAACACAGTGAAATTTTTAAAGTAGTATTTATAATAATGCTTTTTATCAATTAATTTATGACATTTATGAATAAACTTATAAAGAAAACATTACATTTTTTTTTTACATAAAGTAAAAAAAAAGAAATGTGATATTAATTTATTCCGCGGGATTCAACAATGAACTTATTTCTGAAAAGGAAGAGCAAGCCGATTTGGGGTGCACAAGTATAAGAAGGGGACAAGTGATGTAAGATGAAGTTAATCAAGGTTGATTGTGCACCGCAAGTGTAGCAAGTCAACAACAACGAATCATACCCATAGTAATATTATGTTGGTTTTTTGTTATTGTTATTATTATTTTCTTTCGTTGAATAAAACAAATAGAAAAACGGAATAAAGAGTAAAGTTTCCAATTTCCAAATTTGCTAAGATGGGTGGTTAGTGTAGGATGGTTATAAGTGTCTACACGAAAGGGAGACAAATGATAACCTAAACACCTGAACACACGTACGTAATGTTGGACGAACATATTAAGGCGAATTGACAATAAAACGACATTGAATATAACAGACGAAGATCTGGTATACAACGGGCTAGCGTTTCTTTAAAGTTTTTTTTATTTAACCTTCTTAGATTTTTTTGATGAAACCGATCTAAGCCGGCGTAAAATAAAATTAAGTTCTGCTGGCATTACGAGGGTTCAAAACTATCCATGAAATATCCTCACTGCCGTCTCTAGCGATATGACAGATACAGATAACAGTGATTTACGATAAATATTAAAGCGTTACACATCACACACTTACTCTGCTGGTTCCCTTTCCTTCGCACGTACGTTCACGCACGTATTTTCTTCTGTATTAATTTATTCTTGTCCTGAGCGGTTGTAATATAACAATCTAGCATATTCCTGAGAGCAAGAAAAAAAAAATAAACCAGACGAATCAAACAGCAAATGGAAGGTCTCCTTAATAAACAATAAATGTTCTTGGAGCCAACGCCTGGGATTAGCCCTGAGCATAGCCGGGGCTACAGGAAGGGAAACCCAAAGTAGAGTTACAAGAAGATAAGCATACTTCCGATATATGTTGATATCGTACTTATAGGCTATCCAATAAAGAGACGATGAACCGAATCGAAGAACACCAGTTACGAACTAGTTCATACAAAATTGCAGGAAACAATACATAAAGAAAATATAACCGTTTTAAAAAATGGGAGATTGCCGTTCAATAGCCGCACCACATAAAACAGGACACTGCGTAGTATGTAACGCCGATTGATGTGAGAACATCGATGAAACGGAGTACCAGAGTTTAATAGGAGTGCTTATGCACGTTCTAGTTACCTCTCGCGCAGAAATCTTGTACTCCATATGCAAACTCGCATACCGAACAAATACAACACATCAGCAACGAAAAGCAACTGCGTGCGAAAAAATAGAACCCTGAAGTAAGGTCGACGCTTTGCAAGCCACGTATGATACTTACGCTGACTGAAGCGATAATGCCAAGGAGGGAAAATTCCATAAGTTTTGCATTTTTCTTAGCAAACGGAGTAGTGTGCTCAGAATCGCAAAATCAAAGTCCTGTAGGTCTAAACAACAGAAAGGCCGAATACATAGTACTTATATTCGCGGTAAAGAAATCTGTACGCCCCAAAAATTCACCAAATGAGATGCACTTGGGATGGAGGAAGCATATTGATATACTTTGCTACTACCTTTGTAAAAGACCTACTAAGAGTACTTCATGAAAAATTTATAAATTTGTTAGTTTATCCATTTTCCTCAGATTCATTAATTACATCTATATGCTTTTTGAAGCTGAGCGTTGATTTGTAAACCAAGAAAACTTTTTATATGTCAAAGTAGTTCGTTTTTGTTACTTACTTTCAAGCACTTTTCATTTATTTTTTAATCTCTAATAATGTTAATGTTAATATAGAACATTACTCGAAAAATCTGTGGTTTAACTTTCAGTTTTTATCAAGTTCGACATTCAAACACACCTACGATGCTGCATAATATTCACTACTAGTCCTTTTCTTCTTTTCAAAATAGTCAGTGAATATTGCACCTTACACATCCCAAAACACGAACGCCATAATCTTCCCAATCAAAAAGCAACGTTTAATCAACATATAAAATTAGAATTTTGCACTCTTTTGAAAGCAAGAAAAGTAGCTTCCCTAAAACCATTGTTTAACTGAAGTCTAATTGTAAGAACGAAATGAAATTTTGACACGTATCATTTGAAGTTTGGTATTATCCAGAAATCATATGCGTCGGTCAACAGTGTTACCACACATATGTCATATCGAAGCCTTATTGAGTAATGTTTTGCACTTCAATAAAATCGTGGGTTTTCTTTTCTCTGAAAATAAAAAGCTATCTAAAATGTAATCTATTAAATTATAAATAAAAGTTCAGTTAGTAAAAAAAGAAAAATAGAGGAAGAATCAGTTGAGGTTTAGGATAATTAAAAAACCTCATGTTATCACAAAAGTGGATAGAAAAAAGGAATAATTATAAATTTCAACGACGATTTTTACAATAGTTTCATCTAATACCTTTCATTGGTTTCTTTTTCTATATAAAAATAGCTAAATAGCGCTCTGTTTGAAAAACAGCATAAGTGGCAAAAAAAAAAAATACGAAATAGTAGTGAAAAAATAAGGAATAAAGCAAAAACAACAATAAAAACATTTCCAAGAAAGCAAAAACTGATGCAAACGCCCACTCACTCACTCAGAAACAAATATTTAAGCGACCAAAAGTGAATCTAGAATAAAAGCGTTCATATCTCATTTATTATTCTGACATGTGAATCTTTGGAAATGCACTCTTTTTTTCGAGTTGGCTTTCACAATTTAAGTTCGAAAATAGTTTTTTTGAGGAGAACAATATTACATTTTCCGGCAAGGTAAGAGAATTTGAAACGGCCCGCAGAGCCCTTCTATGCCTCACAACATTATTAATATAATATATTGTTTGTTAAAATGATCTAACTTCACGGCGTGTGAAAAAATAAATGAATAATGATATATAAATACATATATATATGTATGTTTATGTGCGTATATAAGCGAGAAAGAGACAACTTATAACTTAGCTAAACTAATTTAAAACTAACTATAAATTTTTTATGTATTACGATGCGTCTGGATAAGGCAACTGATAGTTTGCATAAACAAATGAGTTACCAACAGCCTTTTTCAATCAGGCTCATAATTAATGGACCATTAGTTTCTCTACTACACCTTCGCTACTAAGCCTTCATATTTTGCTGGAAAAATTATCTGCTGTATGCTGAGAATTAATATATAGGTATCTATTTTTAAATCGAATGGCGTTAAAGGAGCGGCTTTAATGTCCTGATTTAATACAAATTTCATATTTACGAATTTATAAACATACTTCAAGAATACCCCGCATTTTTCCAAGCAGAACATGGTATTCCAATTCTCCGATCAGTTGTATAATGGAGTGACTAAGAACACAGCACGCTTATTTCCGCAAGGCCAGTTAAAAAGGTTGAATTCTTTGGCCATTCAGACGAATCGTCTCTTAGAAAACTTTGACAGTTTTTTACATATTCAAATGAACACATTTTGCCGAAAGAAACGCCACTCCCGATAATACATCCGTAAGATTCAAATTGTTTGACAGGTAACGCCATGTAATTTTGTTGGTAAGTGATTGGACTTGAGTTAGTCCGTTAAACACGAAAATGTTGAAGTTAGCGGATTGCTCACGCAACCCTAAACACACGGCCGATGGATCTGACTACCAATGAATTTTATTTTCATTGGTTAATGAGCGCTATTTAGAAGTTCCGATAGCAGTAAAGCTGTTGACAATTTGCACTTAGGGACGGTGAGAGTGTTCAAAGCCGCTACCCTTGATTTCAAACATAATTGGTGTTGATGGCTCAGATCGTGCGTACATACATTTGTCATGTGCATCGACTTGCAATGTTAAAAACCAAAGGAAAGACGTTTGCTTCATCAATTGAAAATTGTTGCGTAACACGAATTGCTAAATAGGCTCTTAGTTCAGTTCCACTGTGCATAATTGCGTGGACCTTTACACAGATACATCTTGTGGAAGCGTATTAAAGAGTTTTTGTATAACCAAGAAATTGAAGTGAGAAATTCCCCACCAAGGGCCACCCATCCAAGTCGATCTTTTCGCAAAATACTTTTTTGGACAGCACACATCAAACCGAAGAATCGGTTAACATATAGACGTCTGCTAACCGCAAATTATTCGGTATATTCTTTAGAGTTGATACTACTGATAACCTTCTATATCTGGCACGGCGACAGCCAGTATTGGACTTGAATATTCTTCATGTGTCGATTACAACATGACATCGTTGAATGTATCTGCAACGCAAGTACCATCTCCTATGCCAGAAATGCTAACGGATGATTTCTTTTTTTTGCTGCGATGAAATTTAATTGAGATGCCGAAAAGGTACAAATGAACCATAACGATTTTTTACTAAGATTGCTGCTGGAGCCAAAAACCATTTTGAAGGTTTGCGATCACAAGGAAAATGTACAACAATTTCGACATTTTTAAAGTTTTTTGTTTTTGTACAGAAAGCAATTAAAGCAGACTATTCAAAAGCTGTGTAAAATTTGGAAATTAATTTCCGTTGTTCTAATTGTCAATTGCACGCTGCACAAAAATAATGTACGCCATATTTGGAGCTTAAAATTTCTTACGCCATAAAACCAACAAAAAATTGTTAGTTCATCACAAAGCTAAAAGCCATTACATACATCTATAATAGAAATTTATAAGGAAGTCCACATTAAAACAAACATGATTGTGTTTGCAATATTGCAAAGCGAGCAAACATTCTTATGTATGAAAGTTGTGGATACTTCTAATGAGCGTTAATAATTATAATTATCGAAATTGTTAAATTAGAATAAAAACTAGTGGAAGTGCTTAAATATTTATTCGATAAATCTATGTATGGAAAACTAACATTGTAAGAATACATACAAAAGTTAATAATCCAGAGTATATGGAAAAGAACGTAATATAAATGAGAAAATAAATATAAAAAGCATACTTAAGAAGAAACTGGTAAGAACACAAAAAAAAATTTGCGAAAAAACGCGTGAAACCTGCTACGATGCAAAGATATGTCTGTTCACGTATGTACGCAAGTGAATATACACTAAACTTCTATCAAAACTATAATGAATTCGTTAACATATATAGATCACATTCGTTACATATTACAGCGTCGTTTAATTCCAATTGCCGCAAAATCAACATCGTTATCACTATCAACTTCAACATTAATAACAACCGTTTCCTCCGAAGTACATAGCCATAAGTCTCAGCAAATTTACAAATTTACATACCATAAGCCTTTATATTGCATATTGTTTTTGGATTAATCTTATTATATATTTTTTTTGTTTTTTTTACATATACTTAATGAAATTGAAATGATTCTAGTGAGTGGTTTTTTTTCCCAACAAACTCAATAATAGACAACAATAAAGTATAATAGCCGCGGAGCCGCCAGATAAAAACTCAAATAGATTCCATATATTAGCGGACAAATTCCCGCAGAGAAAAAAAATTAAAAATTCAGACTTTCCGTTGTTGCCAATCAGTAAGATCACTTCTACTGACAAAAAATATGCTATTTCTTCAACTGGTGCTAGCATAACAATTTCACAAATCGCTATCAAAAAAGCCCTAGATGGCATTACAATGTATACAGAAACTCGCGAGCAACGGAAAAGCTCATAAAGTCGAAATCACTAGCATATTTATGTCCAATGTCTACAAAACTACATGATAAACTGAACCCAGTTAGAGGCGTAATTTATGCCCCGTGCTTAAAATATGTACTCGAAAACGAAATAGTGCGCGAAATGGGCAATCAACGAGTGACTGAAGTTTATAAATTTACTAAATTAATGACGACGGAAAAACTCACTCTCCTGCACAAAGGGTAATTATGATCTTTGATCGCTATCGGTTACCGCAAACATTTGTTATGGCTTGGTATAAATATAATGTGGAAGTCTACATTCTACATCCCATGAAATGCAAAACCTGCCAACGCCTTGCCCATATGGCAAAAAGGTGCAACAGTGCTCCATCTTGTGCTAACTGTGGTCTTCCCCCACATACTGAAAGCTGTAATTCAATATCAAAGTATGCACGTGCTTCTACTCGTGTCACTTCATATGTACGAAACCACCTCAGTGCAGATTATTTTGTTGGTAAGAACAAATTATTCACGCAAAATTCCTATAGCGAAATTTTCAACAGAGACGCTGACATGTCAACTTAGCCCACCTACTTATCTGTTTCCATGTCCCTACAATTAAATAAAGTATTTAAAATTCTACAATGGAACATTAAGCGATTTGTTAATAATTTCGATAAACCCCGTAAACTCAAGAGTGATTTTAATCCAACATTTATGTCCTCTCAAGAGACCCATTGTAGAAGTTCTTTTAATTCTTTTCCACCCAAATCATATACTGCTGATCAAAATTCACATTCCAAACAAACAGTTGGTGTTTTCATAAAATCAAATCTATCTCACAAACGCATAAATTTAAACTCATACATACAAACCGTAGCGATACAAATATCTTAAACATAAAATTTACAGTGTTTTCGACTTTATATCCCACCTTCGATATCGTTTTCTCAGCAAGAACTCTATAACTTACTCTCCGTTCTATCCCCCCCTTAATTATATGCGGCGACTTTATCAGCTGGAATGCCATCTAGAACTCAGAAGTGAACAACAGACGTGGTACTGTTTTAAAAAAGGCCTTCATTCAAAGCAATCTGTACATTTTAAATGATGGAAAACCAACGCACTTTTCAACTCAGCATACCTTTTCACATATTGATTTAACATGTTGCTCTCCGTCACTTCTTTCTTTAGTTTCCTGGTCTATCCTTGATGATCTACATAACAGTGATCACTATCGAATCACAATGGATCTTAACCTTTCAAAGTCCTCTGTTATTCGAAATTCCTCCTGGCTAAAGCGGATTGGATCAATTACTCCAAACAGGTTGAGTTATTTCTGAATTCAAAGCCATTTAATGGGAACTGCAACCATGACGCTGCTATTATGTCTAAAGCGATTTGCACGGTTGCTCATCTCTCTATTCCTCAATCCAACAGCTTCCTTAAACGGGATGGGCTTCCTTGGTGGAACAACACGCTTTCGTTGTTGAGGGAAAACAAGATGGATCCATGACACCGCTTTAAAAGATGTCCTGATCATGATTATTTGTTATTATATAAAAAGGCCAATGCTCTATTTACAAAGGAATTACGAAAATCAAAGACACTTAGCTTCGAACTTTTTTCGAAAAGGGTTCATAGAAATACATCAATGAATGTTGTCTTGAATAAAATCAACAGATTCGTTGGGGTTTTAAATTTGAATGGCAATTCTGCCATCTGCTCTTCCAATGGAACTTTAACTGACGCAGATGAGGTTTCAAATTATTTTGGAAAAGTGTGGTTCGAATCAACGTCGCACAGCAACTTTTCTAGTGCTTTCATCGAAAATAAAAGGACTCCGATTTCTCTTTCATATGCTACTGACAAATGTGTCATATTCCTGGAAAATTGTATATCTGCCTTAGAACTTGAAAGTTGTCTCTCCAAATCAAAGGGGAGGACACATGGTCTAGATCGCATCTCATACCACTTCATCAGTGCCCTGTCTAATTCAAGTAAAAAAAATTGATGTACGTATAATACGTACTTTTGACTGGCCATGTACCCTGCACGTGGAAACTGGCAGCAGTTGTTCCAATTTCAAACTCAAAAATTGTCTCCATCGCATCGGATTATCGCCCAATCTTTCTTTTATCTTGCCTCTCAAAGGTATTGGAAAAGATTATGGCATCTAGATTATCTTAGTTTCTTGAGTCCAAGAACCTGATAACAAAGCAACAAGTTGGTTTCAAGCGTGGTGGAAATTTATGGTACTAGCTGTAAATCTAATATCAACACCCTTAAACCGTTCTATCACCAAGTCCTCAGAGCAAGTTGCTATGCTTTTCAGACGACGCCAATTAATAATTTTATAATTGAAGCTAGTCTCCCAGGTTTAGAAAATAGGCTGTATGAGTTAAAAGCTAAAATAGTCCCCAAGCTTCTTAATTCAAACAAATCTATTCTCGGTAAAGATGTGAGAAAGATTACTATTGCCAAGAAAATTCGAAAATCGTCATTCGCAATTAACTATTGTTTGTACGTTGCAAAAGAATTAAATTTTCTCTTAAAAATTTTCGGCTATTTTGCTCTTAAATCTTCATGGATCTTGGAAGACTACTCTCTTGACATTTCGTTGTCTACGCACAAGAAAGAAGATACTCCAAACTACGTCTTGAGAAATCTAATAGCTGAAATCCAAATATTGGCGAGTATCGGTTTCAATCTTTTATATGTAGATGGCTCAAAATTTTCTGGTCTGCCATCTGCTTGTGCCCATATTTCACGAAAGTCCTTCAACTTTCACAATCGAAGCCATAGTACCTTGCCCATAAAAACAAACTCAAAACCGTCACTGTTACCGGCAGTTTGTCTGTATTACTACTGTATTAATAAATTAAGAAATATTATTACAACACCCGGCGGAAAAATTAAAATGTTATGGATACCAAGTCATGCCAGTTTATTGGGAAATGAGCAGGCTGATCGAGTGGCGAAGTATCCCGCGGCTGCACCTCCAATTATGGATGATGTCATGGGAAGATTGGATCTTCAAAGATACATTGGAAGAAAATTAAAGAGAAAATTGCAGAAAGAAATTTATAATACCATAATCAACACTACTCTTCCATGAACCCTCAATTAACTCCACCCTTATATCCAACAAATGTTGAGAAAATTAACATCCAAACATTTTCGAGAATTCGCCCTGGTCATACAATTGCAGCTCACCAATGGATCTTGAAGTCTTCCTCCCCAATCTGCAATTGTGGACAAATTCACACTATAAAGCACAAGTAGCGTAGAAGTATTGCATTTGGACCGACTGATGCGATAGGCATTCTAAAATCAGTTACAGAACAGAATTATATTACTTTATTAAAACTACTAGGTAAAATATGTAACGTACTTTTATAAATTAGAGCCGATAGCCTGCGTTGCTAGTGCTCAATGACATTTTTTTAGTCAAAAAATTTATTTCATTAGTTTCAAATTATAATAATGATAATAATAATAATAATTGAAATGATTGCAAATCATAAACGAAGAAAACTATAGGGAGGGCAGGGTGTAGAATACCCTAGAGCTTATAATCTGCCCGTTCGATAAATAGGTTTCGTCCGTCCGTCCATTCATATAAGGGTAAAGTGCGTGTATTTCTTTTAGGTATAACCGTCCGTGGAGTGTCCGTGAGACAAAAATTTAAAGCCCTCTCATATCTCCCGCACTAGCTAGCTCAGCAATGGCGCGTGCGATTGTCTCCACAGCACAAAGGTCTTTAAGTAGGACTTTAAGATAGCCCTAAAAATAAGCATGTTCGTAGTGCAATAGTTTGGAGCGATAGAGAGAACTATTACAGGCATAAACGTTGAGAACTTGCAGACTTCATATATTACGGTGTGGTGAAAGTTAAAAAACTTATTATTAAACCATTACTTTAATAAATCAAAGCGTTAATGTTATTAGCTACAATAGATGCCAACGGTGAAATTGTATCCAAAGCAGGATTCCTTAGACTAACGAGAAGATATAGAAGTTTTTCATCATATCTCAACACACAAAACTTAGTAAGTTTAATTCGTTGAGGACAAAAAGGAAATATAACGAATGTTCCAAAATACTTTCAGTATCTTTTTAGAGACGGGTGGAGTACAAGAATCTGTTTTGACTCGAGAGCATATGATTAATTATTCAGTATGAACCGATTTCTGGAAGATTTTGATGCACTGATATTTTTCTTATAAGACAATAGCATTATTACGAAAATCAGAAAAAGACTAACAAAAAGTGGCAAAAATTTAGCGGTAAAAGGAATTAGCAAAACAATGTCGCGATGAATTTAGATACTGCTAACTTGACTTTAAAAAGGGAATGTAAGCAGAACATATGCGGAGGGAAAAGTCAGTCGAGTGAAGAGAAATGCATTGCAACATTCGAACGGATAGGACCATAACAAGAATTATAGCGTTGTAAATATAAATTCCTGTAAATACTTTGTAAATAGATCTCCTAGTTTTGCATATAAAACATATACTATCCTAAAAATCACAATTCAGTAGTACGAGCTTAGTCTCAAAAAGAGTCAAATAACAACATGAACATCATAAAAGACGGTTTACGTTACACTGCTGACTGAAGTAGAATTGCGATTTATAACGAAAAGGATGGTGAAATTCGCAAATCTAACGATAGAATAGCTCAAACAGCTGCTGGAAGCAGGGAAGCTGGGATGAAACAGCATCTAAGTGAACATCTAGCCCTGAAGGGAGAGGACATTTTGGCATGCGAAGTTCAATGGCGTGGTCACGAACAGGAAGACCATCGCAAGCCGGTATTATGCAATTTATGCGGCAAACGCAACAACATATTTTGCTGAACAAGCGTCCTAGATTGTGCCGACAAAAATTGATGAGACGAGGGCAAAAATACAACAACAATAGTCAAGGATGACTTCACACACTGACGAGAAAATGGCGAAAACTGAGCAACATCGGCAAGAAATAGCATACAAAATTGATGACGAATATCGGAAAAAAAGAGCACAAAATAGCAACAGAAATAAATGATACAGTGAAAAAAATCGAAGGACGGTGACAAGAAGTGGTGTCGGAAATTTACGAAGAAGAGCAGGAAGAACGACAAATGGCGGAAAAAGTCAATCATCAACAACAAATAATGACACCGACAGTTAATGAACAGAAAATAACAACAGATGGTAAAAATAGCATCAGCAGTCGATAAACCAAGCCAGGTAATGAAAGACAAGGCTGAGAAAATACCTCAAGACTTTCAGGGAGAAGTTATCTGAACTATCTGTGCAGTTTGCAGCGAAAATAGAAGCCATTACCGGTAAAGTTACTGCAGGAGTGAGTCATTTTAATCCGAAGGTGAAAGCCTTAGAAAAAAATTTGTGGAATGTTAAGCTAGTTTGCAACATTATGGAATGAAATAGACACGTTGAAGCAAGCAATGGCCTACGGCAAGTTAGAGTTGCATACATTCTAAAGTGCCAATCGCCATACTTGATGTCGCCACCATGTGATGAGTATCGGAAAAACGCAGCATAAAAATAAGGGAAGATCAGATGCAATCACCCGCAGATGCTATACTTGGGACAACATAGGGCATCTTACTCGTGAATGCGGTTACCCATCAATAATAAAGCGGATGTTAAATCTGAGAATTCGTGCGGCGCCTAACATAAACGCGACGATAAGAAAGTTAAACTGAATAAATTAGCCGATGGCTGCTGTAGTTAAAACTATCAAGAGCCATGCGCATACCTGACGAATAGCCAGCTAAGGAAAGTGTTGTCGTTTGCCGGATTATGGCAGAGACAAACGTAAAGTTAGCGAAAGAAGGTATGCGAAACGGGCAACTGGCCGGTGATGATCTCATGGTAATAATTGTTGTTAAAGAGGATGTACGTCCTATCAAGGAAAAAAACGCTAAGATAAGTCCCACAACAAAAGCGTATTGGACTCAGGGGGAAAGTTTTATCTTTGAAGGCGGATGTGTATGGCAGATATGGTACAATAAAAACAATTCATTTGTTGGTATTCCTAACAACCAGGTTCGAAGATATTATAGAAGAAGACCACAAAGAACTTAACAGAGAGCACATTAGTGTCATGAAAACTATCAAAAGGATTAACCGGAAGTTCTACTTGGTAGGATACCGGAAATCAGTAGTAGCATAGATATATAGCTGTGAGGAACGTAGTAAATCAAAACAATCGGCAGATCAGCTGAAAGGTCAAAAACGGCCAAAAATATTTACAAACACAACTCAAATCGCAACCTAAAAGTTGATGGCCGGAAATGATCGGAAAGCGAGCTTTGTTGATAGAGACCTTGTGCAGCTCTATAACCCATCTTATAGTGGTAGATTATCGCCATATCTGAATTTTAACCGGGGAGGACCAGACGAAGTTATCACGACGATAGTTGACAGAGTCTATCGTATCCAGAAACATAAGAAAAGAGGAGCTACAACTAAGGTAGCACACGTAAGCAGGCTGATATCTTTTGAAAATATCAGCCGAACACAATTAAGTGGAGGGCAGTGTTACGAAATTCGAATGAATAAGACCAGAACGAGGATTAAAGATGTTGTAAAGATAAGTTCTGGTACGAACTCGACTGGAAAAGAGGTCGAAAAAAGACGTAAAAATTGAGAAAATCGATGTAGCACGTTTTTAAAATAATTATTAGATAATCATTGAAATTTTTTTTAAATTCTTGTTAACATCACTTGCTGTTTTTAATGTTAAATTTTTTATATACATACTACTTTGCATTTTTAGCTAAAAGATGAGGGCATGAATCGTTCAAATATTTTAGATAGAATCGCCAATTATAGCGTGGTTTAGAATAAGATAGACTGATTCTTGTTTGGTTCTTTATTGAGCTATTATTATCATAATGCAAATATAATAAGTTAATATAAAGGGTATCTCGAAGCTGGGATATTGAATTATGGGTGGGGATCTTAATTTATTTTTCAGATTTTCTAAAGCTTATTAGCATTTTTCTGTCCATTCTTGTTCCCTTCTCAATAGATTCTTTAATTCTTGTGCTATACGAGCGAAGGCTATGAATCTTCTGACTACATTGGCGTTTTGTGGTTCTGGGTAATTCTTCGCACTTTGCGGAGTTTGGTGTTATTCCTTCTAATAATATAAAGTGTCCTAACTAAGTGACTTGAAGTTTTAAAATATGGCATTTGTTTGGGTTTAATTTGAGATTGTCGGTTTTAAGTCTATACTTTGATTAAATTTCTCTCATAGTGTATAAAACTCCGCCAGTGCATTATTACATTGCCTTACAAGGCTTTTAGTCTATAGTTTCCTGGGGTAATTCGTCGTTGTTCAGGGTTAAGTTGAAATACTTACTTCCACTTCTTCCTTCTTCGGGTATACACCGAAGTTGAATTTTCTGTTTCACTTAACCAATATTTACTCAATGTTGAATTTAACCAAAATTTACTCGCTGTTGAATTTTCTGAATTTCAATATTTAAAAAAGGAGAAAGAAAGGAAAGAAAATAGGAAAGTAACCAAATTTATAAATTAAATTTTTTTGTCTTTTCGTTGTGATTCTATTTTTTTTTCGTGTTCCCCGTGATAACAACCAAAACAACATCAGCTCGTCTCCCTGTGGAGACTGGGTCTGATCTTATAACTACTGGTAGAGACTGCTTGAAGATTTTTATATGGACGCCATTGGGCACACCAAGAGATCGAGGATGGGTGAGAACAAAATTCTTTTATCTGCTAACGGAGAAGCTAACGCAAACGTTTTAATGGCGCCTAGTAAGCAGGGAGTCGACAAGCCCTTGTCATGAAACTCTTTTTCTTTCCTCGCCGCTGAGGATTTAAATTTTTTTTTTTTTTTTTTTAGACAAAGAAAAAAATAAAAAAAAAATTCACAATAAAAGGAAACGTCGCGTCGGTTGTCTAGCGTCCGTCTGTCCACCGTAAGTCCGTCTGTAACCGTCTGGAGTCTTCCCTACCGTGCCATCATATGCACACCCCTTTTGCGTAGCCACAGCGGTGGCAGCGCACGCTTAACCACGCATTGGGAAAAACACACAAAAAAAAATAAACAAACTAAACTAACTTACTGTACAGGCGTCGGTGCAGTGTCGGCCGCGGTAACCGCTACATCGGCAATCCCTGTTCCTCTTTCCAATAAGCCTTTTCCACCCTTCACAGCAAAGTTTCACAATCGTAGGATCTCCGTACAAGTAGTTGAATTAGGTGACGAACCCCCTTTTGTTCTTTGAGATGGCTCAATGGTAGTAATCAACGCACAATATATGTAAATATTTTATTCTTTTATTTCACAGCAAAGTTTTACAATCGTAGGATTTAATATGTATATAAATATTTTATTCTTTTGTTTCACAGCAAAGCTTTACAATCGTAGGATTTCTGTACAAGTAATTGAATTAGGGGACAAAGTTTTTTTTTTTGTGTTGGCTAAATGGCCGTAACCAACTCACAATAGGTATATAAATATTTTCTTATCATTTATTTATTTTGTTTTTTTTTTTGTTCCAAAAGCAAGCATACAAAAAGAAATTCCTTTTTTTTTCTTATTTTTCTTCCTTTTTTTTTCTTTATGTTATACAGGTTTGGTGGGTTATATATTCTTTTACATAGTTTAGCCACCAATATGTTTCTACGAACGTCAATGATACTGAAAAAAAAAATGGTACATTCATGCACAAGTGCGATGCGCTTTGCTTGATACCTTCAACTGGCACAGATTATTGATTCTTCTTTTCCTTTTGTTGGTTTTAAGTTTAGAAAGAATGGATTTTGGTATCAAATCGTTTAAATTTTATATCCGATATATTTAATCGACCACAATTTTTGCTAATTTTATAAAAGTATCGTTTCTGCACCAATCATTTATGTACAACATGATGTGTGTACTATATGTTTAATAGTCCTTTTTTTTCTCTTAACTCCTTTTTTTTCCCAATTTTTAAATTATTAAAAGCATATTTCTTTCTATATCATTTTGTTGTTACCACTTAAACACACAACAATAAAGGGTAAGCACCATGTGAAATGTTAACAGAACTGTCCTCTTGATTATTCTCCTTCCTCGTTTTAGGAACAAAAAAGGCTGTTATAGAATTTTCCTTTATATTCCTCCTTTTTTTTTTTTTTTTTTAGTTATTAAAAGCATATTTCTTTCTATGTCATTTTGTTGTTACCACTTAAACACACAACAATAAAAGGTAAGCACCATGTGAAATGTTAACAGAACTGCTGTAAATAACAAGAACCGCACTCAGTGAGAGCCTGCCTAAGACTGACCTCAACTCAGAACTATCCCCTCTGACTTCAATTTTTGAAACGCAGACAGACTTCTCCTTTTTACTTCATTTCCCTCTTCTTCTTCCTGTTGCTCTCTCTATAACGGCTTGCCGCTACTCTCACAAGAGCAAGCATATATCCCGCAAAATCATACGATTTTGCCTATGCTTGCAAGAGCAAAAGGAAAAAAAAGGAGTACCGCAAAATCATACGATTTTGCCTGTACTTGTAAGTAAGGAGATCAGAAAAGAAAAAAAATAAACACATATACCGCAAGATCATGCGATTTATTAGCGGTATCACAAAATCGCATGATTTTGCCTAACGGCATGCCGTTATTCCGCCGCTTGCGGTTGGTACAGACCGACAGACACCCTACCCAAGGTTTGTTCGCGGCCGTTACACCCTCTGATTTTGGTGCCACAGCCGCCCCAAATCTCGAGATCAATTTGTACGACTGTTTGTCGAAATGCAATTTTTCTTTTTTTTTTTTGTTTTCGTCGAAACGTGCGCAAACGCTGAAGGGAATCGTATGAATATCAATTCCGATGTCTTTTTTTACGATTACCTGACCATGTACGGCTTGCAAGAATTAGAAGCTTTTAACAGGGGCAGAGCCAAACTGCTTTTCAGCTCTGCTGCCAACGCCAAAAACTTTGTCACAAGTAACGATTTTACTAAGACGAATTTAAAGGCGTACATACAGAGGTTGTACAACAATAGATTTGGTGTCATTTGAAACATCCCGTGTATATACAGTGTAGACAAGATAATTAAAAACGCCGTGTCCGATATTCCGATGAAGTCCGCTGTCCGTTTTCAAAGAAGGAATCCCAACAACAAGTATGAGTGGATTCCCACAACCAGCATCAAAATCGGCTTTAAAGAGAAAACCCTCCCTAAGTCAATTAAATTCAATTATTGCCATCTACCAGTTGAGTACTTTGTACCAATGCAATGCTTTAAGTGCGGTAGATACGGTCACGTTTTAAAGTTTTGTAAAGGTAAGCCGAGCAGAAACTGTGGGAAGTCTTCGAAGTGTGTGAACTGCGAGAAGATGAAGTGTTTGTCATGTGGTTCATGTGAGCACAACACTCTCAACAAGTCTTGCCTGAACAGGGAACTTGAATCAAACATTAAGAGGAAGTAATAATGTCTTTAATTTTTTTTTTTTTTTTTTTATAAAAAAAAGGTTTTGTTAATAAAACGGCCCCGCGTTGGGCACCACTTCATTGTAGTGTTTTCATTTATAACCTTTTTTCTCATATAAAAAAAAGGTTTTGTGTAATGCCTAGGTCTTCATCGGTAGAGCGGTTGCCCTCTGCCCGCGATTTCACATCAAAACAAAAAACATCATCACATATTACAATTAATTAACAAAAAAAAGATCCTTCCCCTTGGACTGTATACTGATGTCGTGTGTCCGGTACATCATCCGTTGGTCTTTTCTTCGTCCGTCTGTATCTGTCTGAGGTCCCTTACCTTTCCTCACGCGCTCACCCCCTTCGCACTCCCGCTACTGCGGTAGCACTTTCACTTTAGCCACTCATCGCGGCTCATATGCAAACCGAAGACAACAAAAAGAAGTGTAAATACCTGACCGTTGTGTGAAGCAGCAGATCCAGCAGCTAATCGTTGGTGTTGTTGCTCCCAGTGGACTGTCCCAAGATGAGATGCAGGTGCCAATCGCGCTTTCCTTACTCTGTAGCAGCCCCGGCCCTTAACGCTTTTTGTCCCACCGAACAGAACCGCGGCGCCTCCTTATCCTTCCTCTAATGAGCACCTTCTTCAGTGGTAGCAACGACAAATGGTGTATTCATAAGCAGTGGTTTTGTTAAATATTTTTTTCTAAAATACTCTGCGGCTTTCCTTTTAAGACTATTTTTTGGTTTCACCGAGTTTTCTTTTTGCTTGCTCCATAATTAATTCATTAAGAATTTTTCTCAAACGTCATGCATGTTCACATTTTCGCACCTTGGGAATTGAATCAATTTCTTTCGGATCTTTCACTACTTCATTTCTGGATCCACTTCATAGGCAATTTTACTAATACCTTTGTTTTCCTTTTTAAACTAGTATCTCAAGAAAACCGTAGCAATAAAAACCTGCAAATATTTTATTTCCACTGTTTATGGATTTATTATAAATTTTGACAATTTTACAACGCAACTTTTCCACATTTCTCGACATTAGATGCTTAGAAAACCTCTTTCAGTTATTTGAAAAAAAAATTACTATCTTTGCATTTATTTGCTTTTTGCTTTCTTTCAGTTTTGTTTTGCTTCTCGTTAATCTATAACAGCCGCTATATGTAGAACAAAAGGCTCATTTATTGCTGTCAGTGGTACATAAATGTATGCATATTTAACATATTTATACGCCTATACATATTTATATGTATTATTTATTTCTTTCATCACGTACATAGGTAATTCATTTGACAGCTGAATAATCGTACAAAGGCCATTTAATATTTGAACTACATACACACCTCTACACACATCATTTTTTTTTCTTTTTTTGTTTCTTATAAAGTATTCCAACCGGAAACAGGTACTTTTAGCTGAACTGGTATGCATAACAACCGCATATCGATCGCGAAACCAAACGCACCATGTTAAATTCACAATCTTTACATTTACTAATTTTCATTTGTTTATTTATCGATTTTTTTTTTATTTAAACAAAAAAGGGTAGGAAACCTTTAAATTTTTCTTTCTTTTTAAACGATTTCTTTAATGCACGTCACTACTTTTAACGTCACCTTAACGTGTTTTTTTAGCCTTCTCATCGTTGTTGTTCCTACTTCTTAGTTAAATTTTGTTTATCAATATTTTGGTATTTAACGCGATTATTTATATAAAAATTCGTTCATATCCATAGTAATATTTGTGTATGTTTAACTGGCAGGCTTTGATTTCTTCTTTTTTTTTTGCAATGTTAACAAATTAGTGTTCACTTGCAAAATCCCTGTTTAAAACAAATTTACTTCGGCCGCTACTACTCGACATTCTCTCCACAAGATCAAAACCTGACTCATTGTTAGCAGACAAAACAATCAAAGCGAAACCGAATCTCCTCGCATGATTTCTTCTTTTCCTTTTTTCTTTTTGTTCTTTTGCATTGGCTACCTATCGGCTAGCCGCTATTCTTGCAAAAAAAAGGAACACACCGCAAAGTCACGCGATTAGGTTAATGGGATGCCGTTACTGCTACATTTTCGGCAAACACAGACCGACTGACACCCTACCCTAAATTTGTTCGCGGACGTTACAAGGATAATGGCACTTAAAAATCTCTCGTATTAAGAGGTAAAAGAGAAGTTTTCGTCTAATTACTTCGAATGTCTTGACGACATCTCCTATGACAACTTCCCTCCATTGGGGAAGGCGTCTGCCATTTCATGTAAGGTAACAATGAAAATACCAATAAAATTTTAACCAAAAATAAACTTAACTGTCATCAAAAGAAAATCGGTTCCTTCCAAATCTCCTGTCAGTTCATCCACCAAAGCTTCTCTCAATTCACCCCCCAAGCCGTCTGGGACAAGTCTTCAGCATCCAGTAATTTTAAATAACTATTTGCGTTCCTCAGAACTTGAAAGATTAATCTCCGCGATTAAAGAAAGTATCCGTCCGATGATCCCTCATAATCTTATTAAAGAATTTGAAGAGAAATGTTTGTCTGTGCCAATTCTCGCCCGTTCAAGCGTCCAGCGCTATGAGAAAATCAGCTGGGGTTTCTTTTTAAGTTTAAATATGATGTCCTTTTTACAGTATAATATCCAAAGTATTCGACGTCGTTTTGGGACTTTTACTTGAACTCAAATAAGATTGATTTCTGCATCTTAAGTGAAGTTTTTCTGAAAGATGAAAATTGTTTTGAAGCTAAAATTTCGAATTATGTTCCAGCCTCCAAATGCCAAAATGATGGCTTTGTATATTAGTTAAGAAAGGTGTCAATTTCAGACTTTGCTGTTAACATTATCATCATCAAAACCATGAACCTTTAACCGAATCTTTTCATCATGCTACAAACTCTTCATGATAAGATTCAGAGATTGACTTTCTTGATTCTAGCTGGCGATTTCAATGCAAGACACTGCTTGTATGGCAATCAAGTCTCGACCAATAAGGGCAAAATCCTTGTAAATGCCATCAATTCCAGCAGTTTCAGTGTCTTAAATAATGGCAATACTACCTTTCACTGTAACCGGAATGGTCGCACGGCGAGCAGCGTTTTGGATCTAACTTTTTCGAATTCAACTATTTTATCTTTCAACCGGGACAACCTCAAACTTTTCACTGGCGAAAGTCAGCACTATCTCATTTTATTCCACAGTTGCAACAATTCCGTTAAGAAAATAGAAAACTTCATGTCACGCAACTTCCTTATGGACCTCCTCGTAATTTCTTGAAAACTGAGAACATTGTTCCAGCTCATTCTTACGCCGCAAATCTACGAATATGTGCGTTAACGAACTATCTTTTCTCATAGCATTCTCCTCATAGCTTAAAAAAGGAGGTAAAATGGTTGTCATGCTTTCCCTGGACATCAGCAAAGCCTATGATCGTGCGTGTGTGATTAAGCTTGGTAGAATTCTCTTAAACTTTTCGATTCCTCTTCAAATACGGCTGTGGATACTTAATTTTTCATCCAAGCGTGTGTTGATGATGGGTACCGAAAAAGTTGAAATATGTGATGGTATCCCACAAAACAGTTGTTTAAGCCCCATACTCTTCAATCTATACACAGCTTCTCTGCATGATCTTCAAAATGACAAAACTCATATTTTTCAATTTGCAGATGATTTCCTAATTGTATCTGCGGACTCATCTTTTTCAACTGTTGTCAATAATCTCTCGATGAAAGCTAATTTTTTTTTCGACGCATGCGCTGATCTCAAAACAATAACTATTTATTTTGCCAAAGATTCTAAACATGATATCAGACTCTTTATCAAAGGTACTAAAGTTGATCAGGTGAAATCTCTTCGGTTCCTTAGTAGACTTTTAAACGATAGCTTAACCCTACGTGGACATTATGAGAAAACTTCAAAGACTGTCAATCTGGATGTAACATCATTAAACTCATGACTAGCAATCAGTCAGGCTTGCCTCCCAAAAACACTCTGACTGTATACAAATCTTTAGTCAGGTCCAAAATTGAATTTGCACATTCCACATGTTGCAATTTCTCAAAATATATTGAGAAACGTATACAAACATTTGAAAATCGATTGTTAAAACGTTGCATTGGACTAACTCCCTCAACTCCTCAACATATTCTGAATGTCATATCTGATGAGTGGACGAAAGAGTTCTTTTTTGCACTGCCAAAGAGTTAATTAAGATCAAGATGATGAATCCTTCCTTTTTTCAGGAAATAATATCCCTCAGTGACACCGACTCTTGCAGCTACACTTTTTGCTATCAAAAACTTCGTCATATCTTATAGTGCGTGAGTATCAAGTGGATGACTGTCACCTCGTTTGGGTACCTAACCACTGCGGTTTTTTTTTAAATGTAAAAGCCGACTTTCATGCACGGAGAAGTCGTGTTGATGGGACAATTTTGTCCATCAATTACACTCCCAATGAAGCAATTCGGGCAATTCGCAATCACATCCTTCAACAGCTAAGCGACGAATTTAAAGAGTTCGCGCGCGTTAAATCCAATCGCCTTTTCTATAATTTAAATCCCACATTTCAATTCAAACCCTTTTCTTTATCTTCTTTTAATTTCTGGGAAATTAAAATTCCTATAGATTCATGAGTGGTCACACTTATGACAAAGTTTATTTAAAAATGATTCGCGCTAAACCATGTGATTTTTTTGAAGTTTGCAATCTTGTCAAATCTGCTGAGCATATAATCGTCAGATGTCACAGGCTTGATGGCATTAGAGTTTCCTTTAGCTTCTTCAAGTTATACGACTGTCTCCTCGATCTCTTTGCAGCAAAAAATGTACGTCATCTCGGCGAACTAACTTGCTTTTTGCTTTTTTGTCCTCTTTCTTCTTCCTTTTCTCTTTTTTTTTTTTTGTTTTTTTTCTCTTATTCATTCATTTTCTATTACTACAGCATTCCTTTTTCGATTTTCAGCGAAAGTTTGCAACATTTGTTTATTTTCAACATTCAACCAGCACAATTACACATACACACACAAATACACTTAACATACCGGCTCCAGTTATTACGGCCGCTCTTGTTTTTGTCGCGTTTTATACACATTTCTGAACAAAATTACATTTTATTATCTGGACATATAAGCCACAAATGCATCGGCTTAGTCCATCTCCATCCAACAATCCAAAAAAAAGAATAACTTATAACTACGTGTAGGACCAAAACAAGTGCTGCGACTTTGGCCCATACAAAATGCGTAACTGATATCACAGTTTACTGAATTTCGACCTCTAAGTAGTTCTGGAGGCAAAAAAACTCTCCATTTCACATCAGCGTGACATTCAGTAAAGTTTTTCAAAGTTTGATGCCATCTTTCTTGTGGGCCGTTTATTTAAAAGTGATATGATGTTGCATGGACTTTGAAACCAAGCAGTTTGGCAAGTTCTCAAAATGGAGAGAATAGAAACTGTCTGTCCAATCTAGAAATCCAGCTGTGAAGGAAAGCGTTAGCAACTGACGCAGCAGGAACATCTTCCACCAATGATGTCCATGTTATATGCTTAAAACATTTGTCAGGTATTTTTATTTTACTGATTGGCGTCCTGCTATCTCTCATAATTTTTGATTTTTGCCAGGATATGCAAAATTTAATCCATTTTGCTGTGTTTGTCTTCATTGATGACCATACTAATCGTTCCGTAATCATTTCAATTGAAGATTTTAAGCCGGGATGTGGCAAGTTAAGGATAATACCAAGTATTTATTTGGCAAATTTTTGCGCCACGAATGGACGAATTACGAAAATAATTCAATTACAAAGAAACTCTAAACTTGAACTTGGTAATTTGATTTTCTTCAGAACAAAATTTGCGTGATGAGGATTGCAGTAAGTTTTCTAATCCTTCAGATTTTTGATATCTTGCCAATGATTCGTTATCAATACTGCTTAGCATAGAAATAGTTCCAATTCTAGAGTGAAAATAAGCTGTTACATTATTTTTTCTTTGTTGTATCTGGTTTGATGAAGTATCCAGTATTACCCAGCATAGCCCAGTGTAGCATAACTGGCTTGACGAAGCTTCAATTCAATTTTTGGCAGAAAACAAACCTAAGGTTTGTGATCTGTATATATGGCCACTATATGGCGTTCCAAGAAGTATTAGAAACACTAAAGACCAGAATGTATTGCGTATAGTTCTTGATCGTAAGTGCCATAACGGCATTGTATTTCCGTAAATATTTTTGAGAAAAATCTAAGCGGCATCCAAAAATCATTAACGGGTCGCTGCAAAACTGCTCCCATACCAAAGTCTAAATAATCAATCCAAAGTAATAGAGATGATGTTTTGATCGGGTCGACTAGAAGTCAAGCGTCAGCAAGTTGTTTTGTGCAACAATCAAATTGGTTACGCTACATCTGTTCAAACAATTTTCCCTTTATCGTTTTTCTTTTGACCTTTGTTTAAATCATAAGTTGTGTCTCGGCTGCTTTGTGGACGAACTTTCGACAAAAATTAATAAGACCAAGAAATTGGCTAGGACTGTGGACGTTTTCTGATAGTTCGTATTTTTCTATTGCTTGTACTCATGGATTTGGTAATAATCCTTTTGATGTTATTAAATATCCTAGGAAAGATAGTTAACTTTCTCGAAATTGGGAAGAGTATTTTGAAATGTTCTATGTGCTCTTCCAAATTCGTAGTTGGGATAATACATCGTAACGTAGACATAACCAAATTCAAAGAAATATTTTTGCAACATTTCACAAACCAAATATCATTCCAGTAAATTCGAAATGTTCTATTGTCCTCATAATAGCTGTCTTGGGTATATCTCCTTCTTCAACAAGGATTTGGAAAAAAGCTTTCACCAAATCTATTTTATAAGAGATTTTCTTGCCGTGTAAATTAGCTGAAAAATCGTGGAACAGGGTATCTATATCGCACGTGTAGATAACGTTGATAGTCATTTTTTAGACGTAACGGCTCGTTGTCTGTAAGCCGAATAAGCTTTCGCTCATAAACGCACTAATAAAACGCTTTTGTTGTATTTTATGAGTGCCATTTTAATCAATTAGAGAGCCACAATATTCTATTTTACCTATTAAAAAATTGCTTTTTAGCAAGTTAACTTTCGCGTTGAATTGCGCTAACCGTTTTAATACTTTTTCTAATCGATTCAAATGTGTAATATCGTCCGGAGGTGTTATTTTAATATTATCAATGAATACTGTCATCCCAGACAGGCCGCTTATAATTTTCCAATTTTGCGCTGCCATATACCTGGACAACTCAGAATACCATGATACTATAATCTTCTAGGGTCGATTAAACCAAACTGCATATTCGTTGTTAAAATATATCAGATTTTCTTGCGGACTTCCATTTGAAGATATGCTTTTGCTTTTCCTTGGGGACACGATCGGCACATTCCAATATCTTGAATCAACTTTTTGTAAAACGCTTTCATTGATTAATTTCATTACGTTTTCATTTGAGTGCAAATGGTACTCGGCACAGTTGTAATAATACTGGTGTGGAGTTGTTTTTAACTCTAATTTCTTCCCCTTTTACTTTACCAGCAGATTTATAAAAAAAAGATATTCGTATTTCACAGTTCATTTCGATTATTCATCTTGAATATTTAGTGAAATTACTGCATTCAATACATTATCAGTGTTATGGTCCGCTAATTCAATTTCAAGACTGACAACTAATCATGCCCAAGTAGCGCTTGTCTGTCAGAATGCGCGATGTACAATTTCAATTGATCGCACTGCGCCACGTAAGCATATATGAAAACAAACACTTCTATCCTCGTCTTACAATATCTACCGATTCCCGGTCACATTGGTGTAATTTTAATTTAGAATTTTAAAATTTTATGAATTCACGCAGCAAGATAACTTTCTATATCATGTTTAGAGATGTCAGGTGCCAGTCTTGACACAAATCCTTCATGAAGGTACTGTCTACATGGAGTGATTACACTTGCTTGTGTAATTTGCGTAAATTGTCCAGCATGGTGCCCAGCGCATACAACCGAGCAGGTAGGGGAGAGGAGAATTTATTGTGTTTGTTAATATTTTTTGGTATATACACCGAATAGACTGAATGGCACCATTAGGAGGAGATGCCCTTGTAGTCTCAATATAGCTGACAAGAGGAGGGCTTCGCGGCTTACTTATATTATTTGTATTACCAGCCAACACTTTTTACAGTTTTTGGTCTTATGAATTTGTTGGTTTCGTTAAATTTAAATGTGCTACGTCTGTGTAATTGAGACTTTAGTATATGATCAATGCACCCATTTCCTCCAATATCCCTCTTCACATTTCACAGGCAGATTTGTTCTTATTTCTTTTTATAATTCTTCTTTCGTTTTTCTTTACCTATAAGAAATTGTTCGCTAAGGAACAGAATTATAGAAAGAAAATGTATTAGTGGTATTGAGAGTTTGGCGATGTCTTTGCATGCAAATGTTGTTGGTTTCTTTGGACTTGCTTTATTGCAGAAAATATTAATCGCCTTTTGGCTCATGCAAGATAATAGAAGAATAACTTTGTTTTTGCAAAGATCATAAAAATATGGCAATTTTTATTTTTTTCCTTTAAAGTTATGCAGAATAAATTGGAATTTCGCTTAGGTAACTGCAGATTTATGAAGTCAGATATGAGATGTCTAGGATGTAATATTACTTATAACGGTATTTATCCGGATGAGAGTAATATTAAATTAGGTAGAAATTTCCGACTATCACGAAATTTTCGAGAAATTTAGGTTTTTCTTGGTTTGCGTTCCTAATTTGGCAGGCTTATTAAGTATTTTGCATTAATACCTCATTCTTCTCATATATTGATAAAAAAGGATCCGCATTTAGACTTTGCTAAACGAGAAAGAAATTGCAAAGAAATTGAAAGGTAAGTTAATAAAGGCATCTACCTCTGCATATGACGTCCAAAATCAAGCAGAGTTGCGAATAGCAATGCGTTCTTACCCCAGAAAAAGAATGATCTGATATGTCGCCCTATATTTTAACTTTCAAAACGCACGAGAGACGCTAAATATCGTAGTATTGAACAAGAGACTTCGGCTATTGTTTCTACCTCAAGAAACTTCATAATATGCCTGCAAGGATTAAAGTTTAAAGTAATAGCACAGTGCAATCCGTTTATTTTGATATTGAATAAGAAGGACATTAGTCCCAGAATAGCCAGATGAGCGTTGTAGAGGTCAAAGTACAGTTTGGATATAATTCTTTTGAAAATAGAGTTTGCAATGAACACGATCGCTAGAAATACGTATAGAAGAAAAGTTGAAGATGATAAGCGGCATAAAAAACAAGGTATACTTACGTTAATCCGCAGAAATGTATTGCAGCTAGGCTACAATAACTTATTACCTAGTTTGCGATTCAATCCTCATGAAATCGCGGACTAGAATAAACGCACACATGTTAGGGCCCTGGTGAAACTAAGACAGTCCGAATTGGCTGGAGCAGTATGCCTGGTTCCAACCCCTGCCCTTCGGATTAAGGGGTTCTTAACTTCTGTCTTCTTCACTCAAGGAGAATCGTATGCTGCATTAAGGATTACCGCGTCTAACTAATTGTTTCGTGGGCGGCAATTCTTATGTTATGCCATCCTGTAGTAAACCCCCTTCTGCTGACCTTCTCATCAGCGTCTAACTGTCATGCTCTTCGTTTTTTTTTTCTACCAATTCACTGTAAAAATTCCCCCCTGAAAGATAATCAGTACGACAATAAAAAAAGCTACCCACGATTTTAATGTTCCTAATTAGATCTTAGTGTTGCTTATCTCGGGGTAAATGAACATTCAAGATCAATAAATAAACCATTATCTAATTTCAATTATGTTTCCTCTAATGACAGAATACTATCGGTTGTAGGCGTCGCGATGGATAAAAAATGGCTTCGCGAAGTCTACACTAATCCTGCTTCTAAAATCTTGTAGCAAATACTCGCGTTGTCTAAAAAAATCGCGTAATTGGACCACTGAATAAACTTTGACATAAAGACGTTCGTGTTGAATTTCAAAAAGTAAACTCCTTCTTAAAAGTTCTGCTAGCGTTGCTTCTGGTAGCAGCTGATCTAATCTATCAGTCAGCTTCAAACTACTGTCATACTATTTGTCAAACGACTTATTTATACGTTGCTTGCGATCGCTTATCATTTCACGACAATCGATAACGGTCCTAACGTCTCTATTATGCAAACGCAAAGCTGAGTACAAATTACTTCAAATTACTGTTCTAACAGACTTGTGGACCCAGGGTATAGAATTCACTGAGTGAAAAGTCACTAATCCCACGCAAATCAGAAGGGTGCCATCTTGAATGTGATACTTTTTGGTATCGATCAGTATTAGCACATATCCAATAACTGCGTTCCATATACCAGTCATCAACAGCAGTCCCAGCACCAACTAGTACATGTGGATTGTATTTTCGTCTACGATTGCAAGTTTTGGCAGCCCTAAAAGTTTACCCTCACCTCCCGAAAGCTTCTGGGCAGAAAGAAGTTAAACGATATTGCTGTTTTCATGAATTAACCGAGAAAAACAAATATATTATAAGTAAGATATACGTAAACAATTCAAAAAGTTGTATTTAAAAGATGGTATAGTATACAACATCGATGATACATGCAGCGTCCAACTCGTCTTTAAATTGTGTCATACTGAATTGTTTTCACTTTCACAAATACAGTCACAACAACTCATTGAAGTCTTTGTCAGATATCCTAAGTGGACGAAATTTTAATGAGTATCGTTTAATTCCTGCCTCGTCTCTTTACCTTTTTCCCTTTCTTCACTACTGTCTGATGATCGTAGTTTGCGAAATCCCATGAGTGATAAGCCATATAAAAAAAATTATGTATATATTAACGCACACAAAAAATACATAAAACAATGGTATATAAATAAATACTGTGTGGGCAATTTTGCCCAAAACCTAGTGCTGGGTTAGCTCAGCGGCTCTAGGTTTTGTTTCACAAGAAATTTCTTTGCTTATCTTGGTTTTTCCTACGTTCCTGTTCTACTGTTGATCACCGCTGCAGCAAAGTAAAATTCTTACGGTTTTCTTTTGCGTTTTATAAAACGTATTTACACAGATGCAATCGCTTTATTTTCTCAATTTTAATTTATATCAGATTTTCTTTATATTACTTTAAAATATTGTTTCTCTTGAAAAATATATTCTAGGTATTTCTTTGATAGTTGACATTTACAATTTTCCTTTTTTTCTACTTCAAAGATAAGTTCACTAAAGTTTTCCTTAACCTAAAGACCTAGCACCACCATCATTGTAACCTCACCAACCAGACCAAAACGTTCACTCTTTCATTCACCCCGCGACCAACTAACTTTCTCTAACTTACTCTAGTACTGACAATCCCGACTAAACTTCGGCTTAAGCCAGTTATTCTCAAGTTCTTCTGATTTCTCTTTACTTAATACTAATTCGCTTAGCCTAACTTACTCTATTATTGACAAACTTGACTAAACTTCGGCGTAAGCTAATTATTCTCAACTTCTGATGTCTATTTACTTAACGACACGAAGAACCCCTGAGCCCAAAACGAGGGATAAAATTCATTTAATTTATATGTCTATTCCTAGAGAAACACCTAAATATACTAAATTTATTGATTTTTGCGTAATCAGCAAGAATTTAAATGGAAAAGTGAAATTACTGATCCTGAAAAAGGCAATTTTTTTTAATCAGCCTAAATCTACACCTATGCCGGTTATTATGCTTAAAACCCAAATTAATATGTTATTGCAAAAAAAAAAAAAAAATCATCTTATCGAAAATCCCTAAGTGTTTCTCTGTCATTTTAAAAATATTGCGAAAGGACTGAATTGTTTATCTCTATAATAGAAATCATAATGAAGATAGATATCTTCATCACAAATTTTTCAATTTTTAACAGAAGCACTGACTCCTTTCCAACCGCGCCCACCCTCATATTCATTCAACGATACCTTCGATGAAACCGCACTAATATATCTTTGTTTGGAAATGATTTTAAAGGGCCGTAAATCCTTTCCAAAGATATCTGCTAGTGTACTAAAGAAATTAGAAATAAAAACAGCCAAGAGATTTACCAACAGGCATTCAATTGACACAAGTGGTCTCCCCGGAATTTCAAGGAGGCAATTTGTTTCTTACGATAAACTTTTTCCCATATATTCTAAAATGTTTAAGGCATCTACAAAGAAAACAAAGTTTTGTTAAGCATTTACCCTTACTAAAATTTTTATGAAAACCGCAAAAATACGATGAAAGACTTCACTGATTTATCTTCTGGTCTTTCAAACATATAAAAGGTAAGAAATCAGTTGCCATTTGCATTCGCAACTTACTGTTTTGGTAAAACGATTTATTAATTTTAATCAGATGACAGTAGTAAACAAATTATATGTCGCTCGTGTAAAGGTACTCGACCGGAGAATATTGTCTCTCGCCCTAATGCATTTAGCAGATTCCATTTATCTAGCCGTAAACCCAAACTCACTATATCTCGTTATGTACCAGTAATAAACTGCGTTTTTATAGATATGTAATATAAGACTAACAATTTGTCTAAAATATGAACCTTTAAAATGTATCGTTAAATAATACATCACATGCAATGATTTTGGAAGTGAACGATTTTACTTCATGATTGCTGGCATTTTAAGAAAGCTGCTATTTACTAGCTCTTTATTTGTGTTATCGGTCATCAGATTGGAGTGTGTAGCGTTGTTTTCTCTTTTTGTATTCGATAATAATACCCACATTTATCGCATAAAGCGGTACTACAGTACAGGCTTGTATGTATTAGTTGTTTTGGGTAGATTAAAAAGATACTTTGAGTGTCTCCTATTCAATGACAGAAAAATATTTTTTTAAAAATTCACAGAATATAAAATCATTGTTAAGAAACATTCCAAACATCAATATTTGTGCTGCCGTCATTCATAAAGATATACAGTAAATTCTTGAAGCTGTGAGAAAAAGGATTGCAACAACTGCTTGATAATCGTAACCACATATTTGACACAAATCAAAAAGAGATGACAAATGCAAAAAGAACTAAGTAGGGATTTGTGGGTGTAAAATTCAGAAGTTACAATCAATTTCCATGTACTGAAAACAAAAAAAGATGCGGAGAAACTTGGTTTCTACCAGTATTGCCACGAAAAACGATCGACATGCCATCCATTAATACAGGAGAAATTTGCGCTTTTTAATTGAATGTGTACGCTTGTAATAAGGGCGGAGATTCGGAAAAATTTTTCTATTTGATTGAAAACAGTTCTCAAAAAGTTGCATCAAACTCTACTGAAATAACTAAATTCGCATTTCTCGTTTAGCTTACCAGCTTGTCTATGTGTATATCAAAAAACGGCAAATAATTAGGAATGTGTAAAGTGCGTATAAGTTAATTATGTGAGAAACTATTTACAGCAATGTGTACGTGAGATGATTTTAATAAGTGTATGTATGGTTACCGTATGTGTGTTTATAGAGAGCTGTTGCCTACCACACGACATATAGTGTCTCCCGAGAAATGCAACAAATATCAAGTGAAAATGTATATATTAGATTGATATAAAAATAAAAGTAAAAATGTAGTAAGAAAATTAAAATTGAAATTAAAGAAGAAGTCTAAAGTGAATTAAAAATAAATTAACAGATTTAAAATAAATGTTGCAAATATGCCAATTTACGGAAAGTACACCGCTTAGAATCAACACAGTGTTAATATTATAAGTAGCTAGTTATCCATTTAATCGACGCCATCTACTCCACCCCCTTTCATGGAAAACATAAAAACATTGCGTACAATATCACCTTAAAACAACACATGTAAGGTAATTTAAATAAAATTTAAACTGAGAGGAGTCTTAATAAAGCGAATATGAATCCTAAAGTGGCGCAAAATTTGTCAATCAACTAAACGACTTTTGTGCTATTATGGAGATAGTTTAATATTCACACGCAAATGTGCACATCCTTTCCAATGTTCGTCTCAATACATAGCAATTTAGAATCAAAGTTTAGTGAAATTTGTAATCATGCAACAAATATGCTTTAAAATGTTTTGGACAGATATTAATAATACGCTCTCTGAATCAATTATATGTTTTGTATATATGTTTTAAAACAGGGTAGTTCTAGTACGGATACTTTACTTGAAAACGAAGACGGACAAAAAGGAAAAGGTCATTTCCATTACATAAAATTGTTTTTTCCTTCCATTTTAATTACATGTACTTTATAAATGGTCTTTAATGTGCTAATCGTTTAATATAACTCGATTAAAATTTATTCCATCAATCTGCACATTTGAAGCTATCTAAGACTATCATCTTAAGAAGTGCACTTCGCAGATTCCTTACAAAATGCCTATAATCGTTTTATTTATATATTTATAAACTTAGTGACTCCTTAAAGTTTATTTCTGTTTATAAGCCAGGTGAACGGTCACATTGTGTTCATATTCACAAAAATGCGAACCAAATATAAGTAAAATTGTATATAGTTTACACTAAAAATGCTTGCCAACGGCAACGAAAATGATGGTGTTTCTTTTTTTCTTTATATAATACATGACCGTAATGTCGGATAAAGGAAATACATGTTAAACAACAATCACGACTGGGCAAACCTTAAAGGCCAGTTATTAGCCGCCATTCTTGCTATAAGCTAGTGATTAATCATAATGAATTTTCAGCTGACTTAATCTTTATGTCCTTATCTCCTGATTACAAAAACTAACAATTAGGGCTAAAATTTAGCAGACATAATTCTGATTGGTGACGTTGAACAGTTGTTAAAACAGCGTCGTTTTAATGGTACGCATTTTATATTAAAAGAAAAATATTGGTCCTATAAATAGAGCAAGAGTTTTAGGAAAAATTAAGCCATACATGTATTAAAAAACGTACTATAGATTTTAGGTCTTTTAGTAGGATCAAATGAACTAAAGCTTTCACCAAGCAATATATCTGGTGTTTAACTCGAATGAAAAATGCCAGAAATTTAGTTATTCGGCAATGAGCCAGTGAGGTTCAATCTCACAAATGCGAACTCTCAAAATATAAGTTGTAAGTTGCAAAAGCAATAGGTTCCAAATAGTCCAAAATGTGGACGGACGGCGGCTCAAAAACTATGATAATTCTGTTGACCGCATTGTTCCGGATATATACACAACATTCGTACCCATGTAATGCACACATGTGCACAAATTAAGTAAACAATGTAACATAATGTAATTTTGTACCTATTATCAATGTTTGATGTTCTTTCTTTCTTTCCTTTAAATGCTTTTTGGGCTTATCGCTTTCAAAGCATTTATGTAACGAAAAATGAAGTTGGTAATGTGCATTCTCCTGACATGGATGATGCAGTGCGTCACCTCATTGAGAAGCGTTAATATGCAACAAAGTAGCCAAAGCAGTACAAGTACTATCTTTAAGTCTTTTCCACTGGACAATAGCAGTAACCCGTCGCGAACAGTAACCGCAACAAAGTTGCCATTTCAAGTGTCAGTAACCGCGTCATCCCTTACATTAAAAAGCTCTTTATTTTTCAAAATTGGCAATTTTGAGGTAGCTGACTTGAGAGTGGAGAACATGAGAAGTGGCAATATTGGGGAAGAACGCTCAAACACTACTTCATCTCGTATACAGTTCCAATCCAGGGTAAACATCAGCGGAACTGATAAAAATTACAGCAATATCATTACGCACGTGGCTAATTTTGATACATCGCTAAATCATTTGGTGGTTGATTCAGTGACAGGTCGTGTGTACGTTGGTGGAGTCAATCGCTTGTATCAGCTCTCTCCAGACCTAGAAGTTCACGAGACAGTGAAGACCGGTCCAAAAAATGACTCTGTTGAATGCACTATTTTGGATTGTCCCCTGCATGCAGTGCGCCGGCTTACAGATAATTATAATAAAGTTCTTTTGATCGATCGAGCGACATCTAGACTTATAGTGTGCGGTTCGTTATTTCAGGGAACGTGCACAGTCAGAAATTTACAAAACATCAGCATCGTAGAGCAGGAGGTACCGGATGCCGTAGTGGCCAATGATGCCAACTCGTCAACTGTGGCTTTTATTGCGCCTGGTCCACCACAACATCCAGTTACTAACGTCATGTACGTTGGTGTAACTTATACGAACAATTCTCCCTACCGCAGCGAAATACCAGCAGTTGCATCGCGCTCATTAGAAAAGTCTAAAATGTTTCAAATAGCGTCTTCTGCTGTGACAACAGGGACACGTACATTCATCAATTCATATGCTCGTGAATCGTATCTGGTCACCTATATATATGGTTTTAGCTCAGAGCGTTTTTCATATTTTCTTACTACACAACTGAAGCACAATCATCACTCTACGCCTAAAGAATATATTACAAAGTTGGTGCGTATTTGCCAAGAGGATTCTAATTATTACTCGTACACTGAGATACCTGTGGACTGCATTAGCACGGAGCACGGTGGTACCAAATACAATCTAGTGCAAGCCGCTTATCTGGGTAAGCCCAGCACAGATTTGGCTAATAGCCTTTCGATAACTCCTCAAGATGACGTGTTATTTGGTGTGTTTTCGGAAGGTCGCGGGAACGTATCTACTGACAATTCAGCTATATGCATTTATTCTTTGAAAGCCATTCGACGTAAATTTATGCAGAATATTAAGTCATGTTTCAATGGCGTAGGATCGCGTGGGTTAGATTTTATATCTCCAAACATGGATTGTGTACCAACGGTAAGTGAAGTACCAGAAATTAAAATAAGTTTGTATGTATTGATGTTAAATTAATTAATATTATTGTTATTACAATATATAATAATTTCAACTTCTAGATTATTATTAATTGGTTATTAATTAGTTTATTTATATACTTAATGTTATTTATGTTGCAACTGCAAAGCTTATAGGACCCAAACACATACATAGTTACAAGGTTCAAGCATTCTTTCAATGCGCGAGTATTTTCTCAATTAAATTATAATCCAATAATTAATCTCCTAAACTTGTTAGAGCGCTTGTAAAAAAATTATCATGAATAAGAAACTATTGCCAATATGAACTTATAGACTATTCAAGGTAATTAATCTTTGCTAAAAGCGTATAATGCCACTATTAACTGCTCTAAGAGTGGGAGATGGTTCTGACAACGAGCGAAGCATTCAAAGAAAAACGTTTCAACGATTAACGACCTTAGGGAAGGAAATGGCTTCCTACTGCATATCCTAACTTGAAATGACTTATAAAAGAAGCGGATTTATCGAAACTTAACAACTTTAAATAGATAAAGCTAATCATCAAAAGTTAATTTTAATGAAGTTCGAACATAAGAGAACACATGATCTCTGACATGCCTGTTGTAGACAAAACGTACGATCTTATGGTTAGCGGATTTTAATGTAGCAAGATTGTTTAGAGGACATCCAATAGCCATTGCAATACAATAGTTTATATGGGATAAGAGAGTGGACAAGTTTAAGTTTGATGCTGATTGATAGGTAAACCTTCAGATTAGAGTTTTCGTAAAGTTAAATAAGCTTTTAGACATTATATTATCAATATGCAGACTAAAGTTTAAGTTGTTAGATATTGCAAAAGTTTTTAAAGAGTCCACGAATTCAATTTATGTATTCTAAATTTAACGCCATTAAGGAAAGAACGACTTTTGATACACTTTTGAAGAGAGAATTGTTGAGCATCCAGTTATTAACTCTAACGAGATATTAATTATTTTAAGTTCAAAAGAAGCCGTAGATGACTGCTCACAGTTGACGAAAACGAAAATACTGTCAACAGAGGCAAAATAAACCTGTTTCTACTACTTCAGTTAAATCATTCACAGACAGATTGAACAGAATAGGATCTAAAGCCAATGCTTGAGAAATTCGTGGCTTCATCTTACATGTACTTAAAGAAATATTATTAATCGATGCGAATTGCTTGTGTTTGAGCAGAAGCACTTCTAAAAAAATTAGAATTGTATCAAATTTTTCAACCCGTAATGTGTGAGGGATCCTATTGAAAACCTTCGAAAGATCCAGAGAAGTAAGAATAGAGATTTCCTCTGATTAATTTAGTGGTAGAAATTAGAACATCAGATGTAAGATGGCGAGCATGAGATCTAAATTGACAATCATGAAAATCACTCAGGTCATAACAAAATAGTTCGATTTCCTATTCCATAATATGCTCCACACTTTTGGTAAAGGGTGACAGAATATCTGCCATTCGGTATTGATCTAATCTTGGTTATTTCCCTGAGGAAATTGTGAAGTGGTAAGCATTGTGTTTCCAAAATGTAGTAGATGACGAAATATTAATAGAAATATATGGTTAACTTAACAGAAATTCCATGAGCTCTGTAACGGTAAACTGAACTAAACTAAAAACCGTTGAGAGATATACTTCGCTTATTTTAGAAAAGAACAAAGAAGGCGACCGGTCGGATAATTGGGAAATTTGATATGCAAGCTTTGCAATTCGCCTTGTATAAAGTAATTATTAATTTCATTTTACTCATTAATTACATTTACATCCGATAGTGAATCTGTATTATTGACAGGATTTAGGATTTAGGAAAGTTCTTAGAATATAATTCGTCCGGTTGCAAAGCCTCCAATATGTCTGTCAATTATCGTTAATTCCATGCTGTGTATGTTGTTGATATCCTATGTCGAGCGAGCGTAAATAAGTGATCTCTCCAGAGTTAAGCCGCGAGTCATACTTGCGGCAGAATTTGGCAGTGGAATTTGAAATACAGTAAGAAAAATAAAAAAAAAATCATTTAGGAAGTTCAGCCCAGTTGATTATTTACGCTGTTGGACAAGTACAAAGAGGAGGAATCAAACCTACGCAGTTGACTAATAACGGCATTTATATTCGCTCTGGTGTAATTGTTGAAAAAGCTAACGCGGTCAATGTAATCTATTTTAATGAAAAGGCCAAAAAAATTAAGGGATGACAACATATTGATGATATCAGGAATTAGTGCTAGATTAGAATCAACAGGAATTGTGTTTCCACATGTGAAAAAGCATTTGATAGTGAATTCCGATGATGTTGAAGATTGAAATGCGTTGGTAGGGACGGTAAGGCATTACTGTAGCTGAGGGACTAGAGATAAGAAGATTTCGATGACTGAAATAAAGCAACTACTATAAAAACGTTGTTATAGAGTGTCAACAATCTCATATGTATCAGTATTCCCTCTAGGAAAGTAGACTACCCCAACGAGACGTTTGCTATTATTATAGGGTGGTTCCATTCCTTGAAATTAGCATTTGAAAATACGATTTTAAACTTCAGACTTTTAGTTACCTATAAGGCGATCATTTCTGCATGCATGCGTTATTTAAAAAATACTCTTTGAGCCAAGTCTCGGAAAACATTAGTAAGTATATTCAATTCCAATGAATGAAAATACATGTGAATATATTTATCATTAAGTGAGCTATACAAAAATGGGGTCGTCACTTGGAAACAAACTATTGAAATAGTTAGCAATGGCAATAGGCCCAAAATTATTATTAAGAAATATGCAAATATGATAGGTAATTAGATCGTAATTCTGGGAGTTTATAAGAACTAACAGAACTAAACTTGCAGAAATGTATATTGCAAATCAAACAAAGAAATAAGATATACATATCTAAATTAATAAGCAAAACATAACATAAATATTTAATTTCTTCAACTCAAGGAAGATTTAAGAAATTTTAAAGAAATTATATTCATAATTTCAGATAAACTAAGCGAAGTAGTAAACCATAACTTGGATGCTAAAAATGTTAATACAAATTGATAGACGATAGGCAATTTGCAGTTTTAAAGAACGAAAATTTTACTCCATTTGCAAACCAAGTTTAGTTATTGGTTTATTTTGTTATATTTTAAGTGAAGCTATCAATCTGCATCTTCAAGAGCAGAGGTTTATTAATTATTTCATACATTTTCCTACTAATAATAATTTTGATTTTTTATTGATTTAAACAACAAATTTTTGTTCGTTAGTTACTTCCTTAAGGGAGAAAGGGTTGAGCGAAACACGATATTCGAGGAGACTACTAAGCAGACATTTACGTCTTAAAAAAAAACCTCTTTTACAATTTTTTAAAAATGGCAACCAATGTAACTTACGCATAATTGAATATTAAAAAATCATTAAATCGACATGCACTTAGACAGAAAAATATGTAGGATATTGTCAAAGTAGTACACTTTTTCCGCCAAAAAGTTGTAGGTTGGCGGTCGTCAACGTCTCCTCCCTAGTCCGCATAACTGTAGTCTTTAATATCACCTTCCTTTTGCTTTCTGCATAGAATGGCTTTATCGATTGTGGCTTTAAAGTATCTCTGCTTTGACTGCTTTCCAGTGCGGTTTACCAGAGTTGGTTTCATATCGATTAATAAAACTACCTGCAAATATCTGGTCGAATAATTTGTGCAGTTCATTGGATAGAATATATAGTCGAAGTGTCGAAAGCTGTTTTAAGAAGGTTCAAGAAAATACTTCACTTCGGCCAATACGCGTGCCGCCTATGTCCAGCCAAAACTACAGCACTATTCATCTGCATAGGCGGAAGCCTGTAAATTTTGTATGGAGGAGCTTGACCTCGCGAAGCGAAAGTTTCAAAACCCCAAACCCTCAACATTCTGGAGTTTCGGTATAGTGTCAGCTGTGCTGGGTTTTTGTATATTCACAAGTATCCAAGAGAGCAATCAAGACTTCTAAAAGGACTACTCTGTTCTAAAACTCTCTCTAACCACCACGGTGCCCACATATAATAGGTATCCCTTGCGTGAAGTGAAAAAAAGGTTTTAGTACAAGTAGAGTCTTACAACATGCAATCGGCCTAAGTGGACGAGTAGACAAAGCCTGTCGACTAACAATTCGAAGGTTGTGGATACAAATCCTATAAATTGTGAGTGTGTAGTTGTGTAGGGACAAGTGAAAACACGATTCCCTGTGAATGTGATTGACGGTATAAAAGATTAAAGATGAAGTATTTTGCTAAATAATAAATTTTATAATTTTCCTGGCAAATTCGGATTTATACGTGCTAAAAATTATGTTCGAAAAACCATCCATTTGAAATGAGGAGAATGCAGTTGCTTACGCATAAATGGTCATCAATCATCAAGCAATCATTGTACTAAATGCTTAAGCCAATCAAATTAGTTTATTTATGAGCATTCCTAACAGCAAGGGAAACAATAACGTCTTATTCTCAAAATGAAGGCGCTTGTTACAATTGCATTTCGGTTTTTTGGAGTCACTAAAAGAAGGTTAAAAGAAAGCAATCCTTCACTTTGAAAGTGTGCAACTTATTATTTATTCTACTTTATTATTGCCATTTTTTTATCTTATTTACCTAACTGACAATGATGTAGTGGGTAAACTATAATATACCCTATACTACAATATATACGTATATGCTTGTAGAAACTTCAAACCATTGGTGAGGATTTCTGTGGGTTGGATGTCAACTCACCGTTAGGTGGAGATCAACCTATTACTGCTGTACCTGTAGCTGTTTTAAGAGATAATCTGACATCAATAGCTGCTACTAGCACAAGTGGTTATACGGTTGTTTTCGTAGGAACAGGCATTGGCTGTTTGAAAAAGGTAGTTGTCGAATCAAGTACAGTTGCCAATGAATATGCAAATATACCTATAAATATTGGCTCTCCAATTAACCGTGACATGCATTTTGACAACCAAAATTTGCATGTCTACCTCATGTCACGCACGCAAGTCGTCAAAGTTAAAGTATATGATTGCTTAGGTTACAAGACGTGCGGAGAATGCCTAGGAGCGCGAGATCCGTACTGTGGCTGGTGTTCCTTAGAAAATAAATGCAGTCCCCGATCGGCTTGTCAGAACGAAGTTAACGACCCTTTATATTGGGTTAGTTATAAAACGGGTAAATGTACCACCATTACAAGCGTTATGCCACATCAATTACAACGCACTACTGCCCGTACGTTGGAGTTAACCATAGATCACTTGCCGCAGCTGAAAGAGAATTTAGTTTGTGCTTTTACTACAGAAGAGAAAGCTCTCTTTACTAATGCCACAAAAAAGCGTAATGGTGTCAATTGCACTACGCCTCGCACAGATATGTTGCCCCAAATTGAACAAGGCAAACACCACTTCACAGCAAAGTTATCAGTGCGTACACGTAATGGTCCGGATTTAGTGTCTACCGATTTTACTTTTTTCGATTGCAGTACCCATTCGTCGTGCACACGTTGCGTGTCCTCAGAATTTCCATGCGATTGGTGTGTTGAAGCCCATCGTTGTACACATGATACTGCCGAAAATTGCCGAAATGACATTCTAGTGACGGGTGTAAGTCGCATCGGTCCCAGCTACCGTTCAGGACCTGGGTTTTGCCCCACTATCAATGCTACGGGCGACGGTAGTGAAGTTCTGGTCGCAGCTGGTACGAGCAAATCAATAAAAGTAAAAGTTCATATTATTGGGCAGTTTATTGTTCAGACACGCTTTGTATGTCAGTTCAATATCGAAGGTCGTGTTACTAGTTTAAATGCCCAACTTTTGGGTGACACAATTTATTGTGATAACATGGAGTTCCAGTACACTTCCCGGTCGCCAAATTTAACTGCAACATTTGCTGTTATATGGGGTGGTTCGAAGCCTTTGGATAATCCGCATGATATACATGGTGAGTAGATAAACCACTAGCAAAAAGTTTTAGGATTACTTCAAAATGACTTCATTTATTTTTTTAAGCTTATTTTATTTTTAAGTTTTGAAATTACTTATCCACAATTTAGAATATAATTACACGGACTTTATTTCGATATATTTACTTTGCATTTTTTCTTGTAACGCCTTGTAACTTCTGCCTTCTTCTATTTAGAAATGATTATGTAATCGAATATCATTTATTTAATTTGCGTTTTCGTTTTCTGAGTGCATTTTACAAAAATTTCGTCAGAAACAGTCATTGACTTCTCTCGATATCCTTTCATCCTTTCGTGCATCCTTTCGTTGATTTATATCAAATATTAAATTCCTAAAAAGTTTGTTTCAGATAAAAATACGCCCCTACATGTGCATTAGCTGTATGCATTTAGAAAAAGTATGATAGAATTAGGCATGTTTTTTTAGCTTAGTGCTGATGTGCTGGAATTGCGAGTACGGCTTCACCGCTGTTTTAGGTTGAAATGTCTGGTTTATAGCCAATCAGTGCAATAATCTTATAATTTCCATATAATAACTGTGCAATCGTCGTGAAAGTATTTCTTTTAATTTAAAATATATGCAGATTATAGAGTCGCCCATTACATTAGAAAAATTTTCAAATTTGATATACTTGCAATGCATATAGAAATATTGAATGTAACTTCGCACATAATTTTTTTCAACAATAGACAAATTAGATACCTATTGTGGGCTCTATATAATTCGTATGTTTAACGTAATGTCCTAAATTTTTTGATCGCCTTCATATGTCCATGAGGTATCGTTAACAATATGTCGTCTTTCCTCTTTACAAACAAGCTTTCAATAAGTTTTTAATGTGAAAACTCGTATCTGATTTTTGAATTGAATTTCAGTGGTTATTTATCGATGCCGTGATATGGCGGATAGCTGTGGCATGTGTCTAGCTTTACCCGAAAAGTATAACTGCGGTTGGTGTTCATCGACAAATACTTGTGAGGTCGAGGAGCAGTGCAACAAAAATAATGAGGGCAAAACGGATTGGTTGAATCGTATGGAAACTTGTCCAAATCCTCAAATACATTCCTTTTCACCCAAGACGGGCCCATGGGAAGGTGGAACGAATATAACAATACTCGGTATTAATTTAGGCAAAAACTTCACAGATATTTATTCGGGTGTACGCATAGCTGGCATTAATTGTATGCCTTTCCAACAATATTATATAGACACCAAACAAATTGTGTGTACTGTCGATAGTCCTGGCGTGCAGATGTATCGTAGCGGCCGTATTGTCGTTCAAATCGGGGATTATCGAGGTGAATCAAAGGAAGATTACGAGTTTGTTGATCCCAAAATAACAAATTTCTCACCGAAATACGGTCCAGTTTCTGGAGGTACTCAGATACGTATTATCGGCAAATATCTTAATGCCGGTTCCCGCATTCAAGCTTTCATCAACGAACATCTACCTTGTGAGATTTTGAGCGTTGACGTTAACCAGGCAACTTGTCGCACCTCCCCATCTCCTGGCATAATAGAAGGTCGTTTAAAAATGATGTTTGACAATGGGCCACGCGAGTTTAATGAATATAATTACAAGTACGTATTAGACCCAACCGTAGAACAAGTGTCTTCGGGTCCCAGTGGTCAATTGAAAGTGCCGAAGGGCATACCTGCCGGGGGTATTCAAATCTCTGTAGTAGGTACTCAATTCAACTATATTCAGAATCCTAACATGTACATTATATTCAAAAACAAAACATTCGTAAGCCAATGTTCAGTGTTGACAGGAACTGAAATGGTATGTGATTCACCAGTGATTGATGTAGATAATTATTTTTTGGATGCTGAGAAGCCGGAAATGCTTGAATATGGTTTCTTTATGGACAATGTACTACAAGTGCAGAATCTTTCATCGAGGCATAAAAACTTCTTCGAACTTTATCCAAATCCAATTTACCATAATTTTGAAGAGCGAGTGAAATATTACAAGAGTGAATATTTGACGATTAATGGTCGAAATTTAGATCGTGCGTGCCGGGAATCTGATGTATTAGTGTTTATAGGCAAGAAGGGAACCTGCAATATAACGTCGCTTTCTCGTCAGCAATTAACTTGTAGGCCACCGGCTGAACCATTCGATGAAGATGATGAGGACAATGGAAACAGTGACGACTCTGGCCCAGAAGTCATCGTACGTATTGGTCGTTCTTTGGAATATCGGATTGGTGTTCTTAGCTATACTTCTCCCAACCTTATGCATGATTTGGGCAAAAATGCTTTCTTTGTCGTCATTGCTGGTATCATTCTCATCGTTTTAATATTTGTAGCCCTGCTTATTGCTTACAAGAAGAAAACTTCAGAGTCGAATCGTGTTTTACGCAATATGCAGGAACAAATGGATATACTAGAGTTGCGGGTAGCGGCGGAATGTAAAGAGGCGTTTGCAGAGCTACAAACAGAGATGACGGACTTAACAGGAGATCTTACTTCTGGTGGAATACCTTTTCTTGATTATCGCACCTATGCCATGAAAATTTTATTTCCCAATCATGAAGATCACATTGTCCTACAATGGGAGCGACCAGAATTATTACGTAAAGAGAAAGGTTTACGTCTCTTTGGACAGCTTATTATGAATAAAACCTTCTTATTACTATTTATAAGAACGCTAGAGTCCAACCGTTATTTTTCTATGCGTGAGCGAGTTAACGTGGCGTCGTTGATAATGGTTACGTTACAGTCTAAACTGGAGTATTGCACCGATATACTTAAAACGCTTTTGGGTGATCTGATCGAGAAATGCATTGAAGGAAAATCGCATCCAAAGTTGCTGCTTCGTCGCACAGAAAGTGTCGCGGAGAAAATGCTTAGCGCTTGGTTTACCTTTTTGCTATACAAGTTTTTGAAAGAATGTGCTGGCGAACCGCTTTACATGTTGTTTCGCGCTGTAAAAGGACAGGTCGACAAAGGACCAGTCGATGCATGCACGCACGAAGCTCGATACTCTCTCAGTGAGGAGAAACTGATACGACAATTAATTGACTTTAGACCAATGACGGTTTGCGCTAGTATCATACAACAACAAATATTTTGTAATAATATGGATATGTTGCCCTCACATACCGAAAATGTTCCTGTTAAAGTCTTAGATTGTGATACGATTGGCCAGGTCAAGGAGAAATGTTTGGATACCATATATCGAAATACCCCTGCTAGTCAAAGACCACGGAAAGATGATTTAGATTTGGGTAAGTGTACAGACAATTCAGAAACATCCTCACGCTATTCTTATATTTATTAAGTGTCCTATTTAACTAAATAAAATACATTGCAAAGAGAAGTTCATGTATATTGTTTTCAATATAACGTTGTTTTCCCCCAGGAACGACAACAACGTAAGGGCGTGTAGATGCTCTTTTTGTCGATCGATTTTTCTTTGCTCGCAAAATAGGCCTTGGCAATTACTTCTCCATTTGAGCTACATATCGTTCGCTGGAATAGCTTTTTGATGTCCACAACAAGCAGTAGTCGCAACGTACTAGATCTGGAGAGTGCGATATATGAAAATGCAATTCGAAGCTTAATTCATATAATTTAACCATCGTTTTCATCGACTTGGGGCACGGGACATTACGCGTTCCAAAATACGTATAATCTTGCCAACTAACATTTAAGCTTTTAGTCGTCTATTATTTCTGTCACCTGCCCATGTCCACTTAGTTGATGGTCTTCTTGATTCATGTAGTAGTGGTTAAATGTTTTATTCAATGTCACATATCGACGCAAAAAATTGTCTATTTCACTTTAATAGCGTCAAAGAGCTCTCTGAATCCTCCAGATGTCATTTCCATGCCGTGCGTATCATCTTCGACACTTGAGATACTAATTTAGTAATTTTAAATAATTACATATCCGTTTAGTTTCTGAGCAAAAATATATATTTCGTAATTATAAATATTCAAACAACAAGGTGTGCCATGTAACGAAATTTGTTTATTTGTTATTTATTTTTTAAGTATTAAAATTACGAAACAAAGAGCTATTTGAACACTGAAATATTCGCTGACAAGTAATCGTCACATCATATGCATCTTTACCGATACACGTCTCAAAAAGTGTTGTAAATATCGTACCGTTTTTAGGCTTCAATATCTTAATTTCAAAAATTTAACTTGGTGTACAAATGCGTTAGCGGACGAAAAGTAATATACCTAGCAGTGAACGTATTTCTTTAGCCTGATAATTATAGACTTTAACTCGTTCGCGGTTTACTGATTTTTCCTACCATCCCTACGACTCACAGCTTGCATAAAGTTTTTAATTTAAATGTTTACTCAACCGCAGTTTCAGATTTCAAATAAACTTACGATCACTAATGGGCGTGTTGGACGTAGTACGTTGCTAGTAATAAGAATTACAGTAATCGTGATAGAAATTAATGGAGAATGCTGAAAGTAGGAAAAATAAAACGTTGATATAGTATTTATAGTCAAGTATAGTGCTTACGAATTGTATTCTATTGCTATTGTATTCTATTAGGTGATTGCTTGATCATTTTTACGCTTGAAAAAGTCATTTGTCGGGAAAAATTGGTGCAATATATATTAATCAAAATATTTTCCATCATTTTCTACAATTGTTTCCCATATTTTCGAGAACATGGCGATACCGACCCAAAAGATCCTTTTCGCACTTCTTCATTATTTCGAAACCGCTACGTGGATCTGAATAAGTGGTGCTTCAGAACTTCCCATTCGAGCTGTAACAGTGTAACTTTGACAACTTTCAACGCGCGGTTAAGCGATCTCACGCAAGAGCGTGATCTTGCGTCTGTTACCAGCTAATGCTGATCTTTTCTCCAGTAATACATTGTCTAATTTGCTCAATTGACGTCGGTAGACATCTGCAGTAATAGTTTCAGTCATCCCACCATATGCACAAGAAAACTTTATTGCTGTCAGTATTCCGCTTCGTCGATATAGATGGTACTCCTGGACTAACCCGCCTTTTTGCGCTTTTATTTATTTCTTCTTTTTTTTGACTGAAAGACAATGACAACGCGATGTTAAAACTGTTCGAAATGCCAATTCAGTCAATTAGTATGGTAGCCATTTTCTCTTTTTTTGGCGTCTTTCCCATCGCATGGTAACGTGTAGAAATAGTTGATTCATCAACTGCTAAGCTGTTTAAAAGTTCTTTGAGAGTTTTGGCTGTGTTTGCATCCAATGAGCAATTTATTGTCTTCGAACGTTTTAGTCCTCCAGAGCGTTTTTTGTCATTGACATCAAAATCACAACCTTTACACCGTTATAATAAGAACCGACAATTGGAATATGATGAAGCAGCATTTTCGAATATTATGAAGCAACATCAACGGCCGTATTGAACATTTAGCTTCGAGACGGACGCTTTGCGCCCGCAAGCTGTTTTAGAGGCGCGCTGCCAAATACGTCAGGACTCGTACTTACCGTTGAACTTACAGCAGGACCAAAATAGTTTTCGACGAGCGACGGGGTTGATGAAGAAAGTGGTGGAGCGAGGGAGTCCGATGTTAGACGTTCCGGTCGATTGTGCGTTTTGTTGTTTAAACAACAAGAACTGCGAAGATAGAGTTCATTGCCTCAGCGGCAAGTTGGCTCCAAGAGTAATCTTGCAATCCATTCACCGGAAGATTGGTTTGTGTGAGTTTATGGAGGATCTGCAAGGGTGTGGAACCTTAAAAATCAACTCAAGTAAGAGGACTTCTAGTCTTCGAGAGATGCCGATGTCGCCCTCGAAGGCATAAAAACTTTTTTGGGGACTATTCGCTGTACTAAAGCAGCCACCGAGTTCCGGAGTCAATCTGTTGGACATCTTATGATGTCTTCACCTTGTACTATACATAAGAGACTAACCGTCTGGGCAGGGGTTTGCCGCTAAAATATACAAATTGCATGCACGTGCTAATGTACTGCTTATCCTTGTGGAAGCCACATTCGAAGCTGGGCTTCAGGGGATCGCTGCGCGTACATTGGTATTAGTTACTGAATGGGGACATAGCGTTCGCCTGAGGTTGGTCGTATTCTGCGGTGTTTTAAGATTGATCAGGTGTGAGTGCGCGCCGTATATGATGGCCTATGTCTTGCTCGCATCGGGAGCTGAAACTGTTGTTGGGCGAACCAAAATTTTAAGCTGTTTATTACGCTAGCATGTCTGCTGATTGATTGAAAGACACTGAGCATCACTCTTGCCTTTAGAATAAAAAGTCGTCTGCGTTCCTGCCGGCCGACGAGTTGAGCAAATAAGAAATAAAGAGGCTAAATTCCAAGAAGCGTAGAACGTGAGCATGAGAGAACGTGCTCCTGTCCAATGAAAGTCTCGTTGGAAGAATAACGCGAATAAATGAGTGGCTTTTGAATTCGTCTGTGACTTCTTTGCAGAAAATATAACGGGCTTTCGCTTTAAGCATTTGAGATTTCTGCTCATGGGCCGCGGTGTGAATGTATTTTAGTATTTCATTTAGTCTTTGAGAGATTCTTCAAAAACTAGGACTTGATCGCGTGGTTTACCTGACCATTGGAAGAAAATTTCCTGCGTATGTCGGGCAGAAATATAGAATCTATGCGAGCATGACAGACGATAGCAGACGTTATGCCACCCTGACCCTCTGCACTTCTGGGACGGTTGTAGCTTTAGGCGTGTTTATGTCTCCTTTGTTAAGAGACAAACGGGTGGATCACTCGGTCTAATCCGTCTGCTTTTTTGAAATTAACGGTGACTGACTGGTAGCTAAGTTAGTCCAATAACGCTGTTCTAGCCTTGTTAGAACCACTGTTTAATTTTTTAATATGGTTAAAAACCGGTTCCAAGTTTCTTGCCATTACTACTGTTGGATGGCCTATTATATTGGTGTTATTTTCCATGACAAACGGAAGGGGGAGGGGTAAGAATATTGGATATACGCTAGTTTTATCTTCTGCGGCTTCATCTATAGATTTTCTGCTTCGTACTGAATTTTTTAACTTATGCGTGACTTAGAAAATCTACTTAGGGGCGTTAATAGTTTTTCAATCTCCCATTTTGCTCGCTTTTATTTCGGGTATCACAGAGTCCCTAAAACAATTGTCTAGCTTCGACCTGACAGCACAATCGGACCGTTGGGAAAGTTCTGTGATGATTGTGCTCGATCCAAGCCCCAGGAAGACCTTGCTTGCTAATGCGTTATAATATTTTTCAAAACTTTGCCTTCTGTCGCTTTTGGCATAAATTTACTTCATCAAGAGCGCCTAAGAAAACGCTCATTATCTCTTGCGTTTCTTCGCCAATATTATTATCATCATTTGTTTATAAAGATATTCTATCTATCTATAGGCTGTGGTTTTGTTTTTAGGGAGCTTAGTTTGTGGTTTGCAAAGTTTAAGTTGTTGGATGTGCTATTTTAATAAGTTCTCGGAGTTGTGAAGTGAGAGCATATGCTTAATATTCGTATATAACTTGTGCCCAAATTATAGCAGGATATCTAAAAACGGTAACGACCATACCTTACTTACAAGGTAACTTCATTTAGTATGTAAAGTGCGATTGATGATGGCGTTTAGGGTTACTAACGATGCTAGATATATTATCATATATTTAATTTTATCCATCCACATCGATCGATTACTGCGTACTTGACGTTGTCTTTAAAATGAAGTTCGGGATGGGATATTATGCTTAAAGGTGAGTTTGTGTGTTGTGCCCAACGTTCCGATAATGCCCAAACTTTTGTAATTCTTGATATCGTTTGTCTTTGCTTTATAATATTTCATGTCTTACTTAATTGTTTATCGTTGCATATTATATGTGATATATAATCGCTGGAAAATCTCTCTCTTTGTTATATTCGTTTTTTGTATTCGTGTGTGCTTTGTGAGGAAACCATACCTTTTGTTGCAGTAGCGCGTCATCGGTTTATTTTAAACGGCATCCAAAGAGAATACACCTCGCTCGGATTTTCTTTGTTTCAGAATCATCTCTTTTTCTTCTTGATTAAAATAATGCATCTTTAAAATCATTTTAAATATACTTATATAATAATGCCATGTAATAGATTCTATGTTAGAACAGTGCTGAAGACTAGCGTTCTCCACGACCAAGAAAAGTTTGAGTGCTATCGTTCCGAGTTTCATGCTTAAATTTAATTCATATTTCATCAAATATTACCAATCCGTCGTTGCGATGAATCACTGTAATGGTTATAAATAGTGTAGATGGAATATGTAACCTTTAAAGTCGAGTTTACAAAGTTAGTAGATGGATAGAGTCATCTGCACTATAACAATGTTGACTTGACAATGTTGAACGTATTTATGACCGACTTGAAACTTTGCTCCAATCCTTGAACATCACCTATGTAGGCTTTTAAAATTGAGATAAAAATTGGTGTTGGCAATACCGTTCTAGGGAGGAACATGTTTAAGTTCCAAATGTTTTGTTCTAAGTTGACACCACTTGATAACATTTTTCACTCTAGATGGATAACGTTATGGTTTCCATTGCAAACAATTTACATTATTATTTGCGGTGATCACTTTTTTTTTAACACTGTTTAATTTATAAGTAATTAGTTGTGGCTACGTTGATCAGAATTGAATTGCTACGCAAGCTCCGTCAACTCGTAGTAATTAGTTATTCGACTATTCTATTTTTAAAATTAAAAAAAACTTGAGGCCATTATATATCAAGGCCAAAATGTTAAATGTAACAGTGGATTATTATCATGTATAGGATAATGTAAGAAAAATGTTGTAAATTTCATAAAAAAATATTTAAAAGAAGATATTGATTAAACATGAAAGTAAGGAATTGTAAGATATTGTCATACGTTAAAACTAACGCAAATTAGCACGTAAGATCGACGAGATGATGCCCACTTTTTACTGCCAAGAGATCGAAGAGGCCATCCAAAAGCTAAAAGAACTTCTAATATCATCGAGCCTGCGACGTTTGAAAATGAAATGTTCAGCAGATTCACTGGTATTGCAAGTTTCGCTAATACTATTTGGTATAGCATGAATCATCTTTCAATATACTTTATCATAAGTGTGGTCACTAATGAGTCTGCAAAACATTTCCCAGGAATTAAAAGTCTCCTCTGATAGGAGCTTAAAATTAAATGGGGGTTTTATTTGATAGAAAAATTGATTGATTTGGCGCGCGCAATTGAAAGATGTGTTTACGAATTAAACGTCAAATTGAGTCTTTTTGCATGAAAAACGATTTTTTTATTTTAAAAAAAGCTTTCTTCTAAAGACTGCCGTGACCACGCCATCATTGGTTCCGCCACACCCTGCAGCAGCAATCTTCCTCCTGGATTGTAATATATAAACACGTTTAAGAAGAAGAAAGTATTATTGAGATTAGTAAAAGACATTGAGAGTATTACAATCGGATTGTCACTTGAAATATAACCTTTAGCATGTCTCGGTACCTTTTATTGTTACACTCATAACATGTAATGCAACCGTTTAATTTTCATCTTATTTGTCGGCGGCCGTTGATGCAGCACGGAAACAGCACGAGTTGCGACTGACACACATGTCTTCAATCATGATAGCTCTATGTTTCCCTCGGCCTTTGTACCTCGTCTTATTCAGTGTTTTCGTGTACTCAATGAATTGACATATCTAATTTCTTTCCTTGCAGTTTGATATTCGTGGCAGAATATTGAGGGGGATAAACTTCACCTTGTTTTAGGTGAGAAAGACTGAATATTGGAAAAATTGGTTTTAGCGGATTTGATCCTGGATTAAAAAGTGCATATAATTCTTTTTTCACATGATTTGTTTTGTTTTAGCACGGTTTTCAATAACCCATTAATTTTTGTAATCAATTTTTGTGGTGAACTTTTTTTTTCATGCTATGAATTTTTCACTCTCACTCCTCAAAAATAGGCGTCGTAACATCGTGTTATAATTTTCATAATTCGGGTGGACTATGTCGATTGTACGGTTTAGCAACTCTAAACGCGCTGTAATAGTAATTTTTACTTTATGTAGGAATGTTGTAGTCTCTTCTTTAGTTTATTGCTTTATACGGTTTTAAGCCTAATTAATTACAAAAGTGTTTAAATTTATTGGAATATATTGAACTATTTAAGAGATCATTATTGAATATGTGTCAAACCTGCTTGTTTTTTCTTTCTCCACAGATTCTATTTTCTCTATTGCTTTCTGACATGGACTATTTATTTACATCATGTCGAACCCAAACAATCGCTGATTGTGAGCGATTCATTATTTCTTGACTTTTCGTGGGTTATTGTCAAGCAAAGTATGCAAGTATTATTGGCTGTACTACAAACGCAGTCCTAGCTCCTTCGAAAGGATTACATTGGTCATGTCCCGACTGCAGGAAGGTGGATATTGATTTTTATAAACTTTTCACGGAGACAAGGAGTAGTCTTTCTGAATTAAGTAAAAATCTCGTAACATTGAACGGAAAGTTTGAAAAAATTAAAAGAATGTTCGATGATTGCCTCTATCCAGAGCACTGGTCCCCTCCTGTAGCCTCTAAAAGAACATCTTGTAGTGTTCCGTACGGTACCTCACTTTTGTGTACGGTTAAATCTCATACGTCGATTTATGTTGCTTGCCACCATTCTTCTTCGTCCTCTATCTTTTATAGTCAACGATAAACCTTGTGGGTCTGCCATTCGATTAAGGTTTCGAGTGTTCCGTCTTTGTCTACAAAGAACATTAGCGTTTCTTCTATCACAAACTCAGCCAGTAATGCAAAAGTTACAAATAAGCCGGGAAGCCCTCCTCATGTCAGCCATGCTGGGGTTATCCCAATTGTGTCTTTCAGGCTACTTTGTCTTCATCTCCAAAGAATATTAATAAGAATAACAATTCCGTCTCTCCCTCGGTAAGTCGCACTAGCAGCAAAAGTAAGTGCAGCAACTCCGCCCATTTTCTCCCTGACTCAAACTTCTGTGCCCGCAAATCATATCGTTCCCAATACAGATGTCGTCTGTTTGAAGCCGGTTGGATCCTTCATTCCTCGATTATTCATTTCTCGGGATCGACACCGTAAAACTAATTAGGTAATCCTTTTATTCTCACAAAATTAAAAGTCGTTTTAGGTTTAGTAACTTTCATTTACCAAAATGTTAAGGGCCTAAACTCGCTGGAAATTCGCTCTACTTTTTTCAATTCAGTAAGCGCGGAGCTTTCTTGTTTGGGTTTTACTTAAACTTGGTTAAAGCCTGATCTGCATATATCGGAATTTTCTCACAATTCTTTCTAGGTTTCCAGAAAAGATCGTTTGGATCGCACTGTTTTAATTGTCACATCTGTTGCAGTCTCGTCCTATTGATTTGAATTTCTTACTCCTTCTGACGTTGAATATATTGCTATTCTTGCGAAAATTGTCAGTAAGCAGTTATATGTATGCTTCTATATTCCCCCAAATGCGAATATATCTATTTATAAAAAACATGCTGCCCTTATTTGTAATGTGCCCGAAAAGTCTAAACCTGCTGATATAGTCATAGCATTGGGGGACTTCAATTTCACACAAGTTACGTGGTGCTATAGTGACAATTCTGGCTGTACGGCCCCAACTTCAACATCTGGTAGAGCTGTTATGTTTTTCGATGAATTATTTGATCGTTATGTACTACAATACCACCGTACTCCTAATTGTAATGACATATTACTCGATTATTGATTTGCCAATTTCCCGAAGATAGCTGTCCACCTTTTAGTTTACCTGAGGATCCATATCATCCACCAATTTGCATTACAGGCATGATGGTCTGTTAAAACACTCTAACGTGCCAAATCCAACATTTTCCAATAAATATTATGACTTTAACAAAACTAATATTTTGCTGCTTAAATCTCATCTTTCACACATTATGCTCGATTTCTCAGCTACAAATATTGAAACCTTACTGCCATCGTTCTATAATGTGTTAAGTTTCGATATTTTTTAATTCTTTCCGATCAAGCAACCTCGCCGTGGTTTAACAAAACAATTAAATATCACAAAAATAAAAAAAAAAAACTTTTCAAAAACTGTATGAAAAGTGCTCCCGCTTACGAATATTTCGCCTATTCTGTTGCAGGACATGGATTTATTTATCTCAACCACCAGTGTTATGGCAGATACCTTCAGTTGACAAAATCCTCACTGCTTGTTAATCCCAAATTTTTTTTTTTAGTTTGTGAACTCCAAAAGGAATTATATATAAAGGGATATCCCTCGCATGTTTCTTTCAATGGCTCTGAGTCCTCTGGTGATAATTAAACGTTAAATCTGTTTGCTGAACATTTCCGCCAAAATTTTTCAACGCCTAATTCCGATTTAGGTGTTAACTATGCGCTTCCGACAAGTAACTCGGTTTTGATTCCTAACTCGGTCATTTTAGAAAATGTTTTAGACGATTCAAATCTCTAAAATATAGTTTTGTGCCTGGGCCTGATAGCATTCCATAATGCATACTCAAATCATGCTCTGTCGAGCAAAGTGGTGTTATCTCAATGATTTTTAACCAGTTCTTGAAATCAGATGTTTTGCCTTTGTGATGAAAGGGTAGTTTCCTTATTTCGCTTCTCAAATGTGGAAATAGACATTATGTCAAGAACTATAGAGGCATTGTCAAATTGAGCGTCTTACCTAAATTGTTTGAGCGAATTGTTACTCAGCATTTACCTTTTGTTATCAAATCTTATATTTCTCCATTCCAGCGTGGCTTTCGGAGTTTACTTGCCATGTTTTCAAGGGTCTTTCAAGTCGCTCTCGCACGGATATCGTATATATCGATTTCAGTAAAACGTTTGACTTAGTTGACCATGACTTATTGATATTTAAACTCTAGGCCTCTGACTTCTGTTTGTACTTGGTGAAATAGATAAGCTCTCATCTGCATAACAGATCATTCAGGGCTTTGTTTAAGTTCATTACCTCATGACGTCTGCCGTCCCTCAAGACAGCCAATAAGGACTTTTTTATTTATTCTATACATTAATGATATCCTCTCGTCAATTAAATCCAGCCATATTTTAATGTACGCTGACAATGTTAATTAGTTTTCTTCTTTCTCCTTGGAATAGCAGTCGTATCAGGTTCAAACTGGCATAAATAATTTGGTTACATGGTGCTCGTTAAATTTTATGAAATGAAATTTAAAAAAATGCAAGAAATTTTCGTTCTCAACGAGAATAAAATTCATTAATGCACACAAGAAATTCATTAATTCACACAAGTGGGAAAAAGATCAACGAAATTCGTTGATCGATTTGGGGCTAGCTCAGTGCTAGGTTTCATTAAAAGATGGTCCAAAGGGCTTAAGGATCCTTACATTACGAGAAGGCCATTCATGTGCTTAGTTAAACCAATACTTGAGTATGCCTTTATTGTGTGGTCCTCTTCCTATAGGTATTATGATTCAAAAGAAATTTTTCCTCTTTGCTCCTAGGAATATGGGTTGGGAGCCGATTGTCTTTCTTCCCCCTTATCAAAATAGGTTGCTTCTGTTATCCTTACCGTCACTTGAGAAACGCACATTCTTGGTGTTTGCTTCTGAATTCAGTTAATAAATGATACTATCGATTCGCCCACATTACTTGGGGAGATAAACTTTAATGTCTCTAATCGCTTTTCTAGGCACTTTATTTTCGTTAAGCTTAGTCAATGGAAATATAATTATAAGCTGTTTAATTCGTTCAGAGTTGTTTGCAGAAACCTATCGCTTAATATCAATACCGGAATCTATTAAGCCTATCAAAACAAATATGCTTAATGCGCGCGATTTGCCTATGTCATATTTAAACTAACTTGCAATTTTAACATCTCGCATATTTGCAATGGCTTAGGCGTTCACTTGCAACTAGGATCTGTACTGGTTGCGGGTTTGCAACCAGTTGTGTATATGCTTTTTTCGTTTTTTTTTCTTTACTTCTCCTTATATACTTTGTACTAGTACAAATTATGTATAGAGTGAAGGTATAATGTATTTTTTACGCAGTTTCGTTTGATTTTCCATAATTTAGTTTTTATAATATTAAAATGTCTAACCAAGAAATAATTTGTTAAGTGAACTCTAGCAAGAAACTTTTAACATTGTTTATAGTACTTTTCAGCTGCTTATTAGGTCTGGAACCAATCTACTATTTTTGCATTTGGGCAATATCTTTTTGACATGAATTTCTTGGGAATAAATCTATTCTGTAAAATGAAAATTAGGTACACTTTGAATTGATGACAAGTCGAACGGAAGATCAATTTTAGACAGACAGCCCATTCAAAGATTGCATGAAATGATATTTCTATTTTTCTACTCAATTGCTGTGACTTCGAAATAAAATGGGAGAGTGTTGGCTTTTGCCAATTAGGAGTCTCAAATAAGCAAATTAGTAAAAGTTGAATCAAAGGCGCTACTCGCCGTGGGATCATTCCTATTACAGTGAAAAGTAGACTTTCCATTGTTTCCATTGTTGTTTTCTGTGCTGTTTCCTTTTAATTTTATCTTGAAGAGACTGTGTTTGTTTTTTGGATTGTCTCATTATATTTTATATGTTGCTACCCTTATGAGCAGAAACGAAATGTGCTTGGAAGACTTCTTCGGTTAAACCTGTCATGTCTTCCAGAAAAGACAAGTAATAAGCCTGAAAACACATTGAAAGCATGTAATTAAACGATTAAAATCAGTTTTTTACTAAATAGATATGAAATTTATTAAAGTTAGCCAACACTCTTACTACTTAACTTATGCATGAAGATGAAATATTTATTTACAAAAAATAATTCCAAAGCTGTCTTTATATTCAAATCTATACACTAAGTGTGCAAAATATTCGGCTTGAGCAATATGATTTGACGTGTTTACTAATTCAGTTCTTTTTATAGAATGGCGAACCGGTGCTTCAGGTCGTGTTATTTTATACGACGAGGACACAACATCAAAAACCGAAAACGAGTGGAAAAAAATTAACACTTTGCAACACTATAACGTACCGGATGTTGCTACTTTAAGTTTGGTACCTAAGCAAAGTTCAATATACAACTTCTCCATACTATCGGACAAAAATGAAAAATCTCACAAGTAACGTGGAGAAATATAAATATGTGAAAACATTAAAAAACTTTTTATATACTTAATTTGACAGGTATGAAACTCTTAACTTATCGAAGTATACATCGTCTTCACCGACCTTCAGCCGAGCCGGAAGCCCCCTAAATAATGAACTGCATGAAAATGGCATCAAGTATTGGCACTTGGTCAAGCATCACGATAACGATTTGCAAAAGGAAGGAGAACGTGTTAACAAATTAGTGTCGGAAATTTATTTGACGCGATTGTTGGCAACTAAAGGAACGTTACAGAAATTTGTTGATGACTTGTTTGAAACCATATTTAGTACTGCACACCGTGGTTCAGCTTTGCCTTTAGCTATTAAATATATGTTTGATTTTCTTGACGATCAAGCTTTGCTACATGGTATTACTGATCCTGAAGTTGTTCACACCTGGAAAAGTAATAGTTTGCCATTAAGGTGGGTATAAGCTGTAAATATTTCTGTTTGCGATGAATCGAAGTATAAATACCAACTTTTGAACGTGAGTGCTTAATATCTTTCTTAGAAAAGTGCTGAATTATGGCAATGTGCGCAAGACATTCTTTTTGCACGTTTGAATAAAATTTTATAAGTTTTTGCTCTTAACAAGACTGAAGGAAGGCTGATTTGTTCACCTGAATAAGATATAATATTCAAAACTCTATTGTATTTTTGCTTGCTTTTGCTTTAGATTTTGGGTTAACCTAATTAAAAATCCAAATTTTGTGTTTGATATACACAAGTCAAATATCGTTGACTCTTGCTTATCAGTGGTAGCGCAAACATTTATGGACTCTTGTTCAACTTCGGACCATAGATTAGGTATGTATTGATTATTATGCACAGAATTAATCATAAGAAATGCAAATATTTTTCTTATTCAGGCAAAGATTCTCCTAGCTCAAAACTTTTATACGCTAAAGATATTCCCGAGTACCGAAAGTGGGTAGATCGTTACTATCGTGATATACGAGAAATGCCACCGATATCTGACCAAGATATGAACGCGATGTTCGCTGAGGAATCAAGAGTAAGTGAAAACGTAATATATTATGCACTCGGGAAGGTCGTGATGCGTATTTTGTAAGCTCTTTTAAACCGTGCACAGAATCAGTCGGACAATGAAACCATCTTCTTTGATAAGTATCGTATAAAGGCCTGTTTTTAATAATTAAAAAATGACACAAGGTGGCAATATCTGGCTATACTGAAAATAAACCAACGGAATTTAGCTAATACGGAACACAATGAGACGCAAGGATTTAGCCAAACATTCTGATTTATCGATAACATCCAATTTTATCCTCCATTCGTTTATCCAGGTTAGTTAGAGCGTTGCTTCCAGTTGGACCAACCATTTTTACGATGAATTAGCTTTACAAATTTCTACATGTGTATTCAATTATTTGTCCGTGTTTTTGGTACCTAAAGAAACGCAACAACTCAAAATTCCTACACTGCACAATGTTTATCGCCCATATTCTAAAAATAACTGTGTTGCTTCGTATTAAATCAGCACATTAAGAATCTGGATAGAAGCAAACAAACCAAATTTGGGTTTATAAGAGCACACCAATGATACCATCGCTACATACCACCTGATTTCTGATGCAACTAACTTTATCCCGAACGATATCTTTCCGTTCATTTCTAACGTATCAGTAAAATAATTTAATTTCTCATTTCGTTAAATTTTTTAGCTTCATACCACAGAGTTTAATACAAATTGTGCCCTCCATGAATTGTACACTTACGCTGTAAAATATAATGAGCAATTAACAGTGACATTGGAAGAGGATGAATTTTCACAAAAGCAACGGCTTGCCTTTAAATTAGAACAAGTGCACAATATTATGTCGGCTGAATAAAATGAAATAATACGAAATCAACATTTTACTTAAAGTAACTATTAAGGTGTTCAAAACTTTCGTCAAGTGAGTAACTTATGTATGCATATACATACACACACAGTAAGAGTTGCTGAAACTCAAAAAAGTGCAATGCTTTTTACATAATGAAATAGTAAGGAAAAATCTGAACTGTAGTTTCATAATAATACTTGTTTCCATAAAGAACAAACTATAGAAATATAAACAAAAACTCATTTCAAAAAACTAGCACATAATGTCCAGAAACATTCCACTTAAAGTAAGGTCTTGTAAACTCAACTTTATTTTTGAAAGGCTAATGTAGACTAGCACTAATAACTAGGGTCGACACCTTTTATTTTCTCGAATGGATCGTTACTGGGTATTACGCCTTATAAAATAAATACATACTTGATGCTCGCAATCGTAAAAAAAATAAAATAAAAAAAAACTGGAAAATATCAATACATTTATTATAGTGAATCGTACCAAAAATGTATGAAAAATAATACATGCAAAGAAATTTAAAATTGACGAATATCAAAAAAATATATATTAATAGGTACTTTAAAAAATATTGAACTTTCAAGAGCCAAAATTTGTACGTTAATTTCATTCAATCAATTTACATACATACGATCTACACCTGACGCTCTTTACTGAGGCTGTACACTTTTAGGCTACATATTTATTTGCACTAAAATACATACACATCTTTAGCACATACATATTTATATAAATTTTACGTGTATTTAGTTCACTGTTCGTAATAAGTTCTGAGGTCGTTTGAACGCCGATGGCACTTGATTTCCTCTGATTTGGTCCGCTGTATCAGCCATAAATACACAATTTATTGCCACCTATATTCAGTTTTCTTCAATCGTTAATTACTTTCGGTTTTTGGTTTGAATATTACCTTAGCTTACCTTCCGAAGGTAGATTTCTTATATATCAGCATGCTTTGTATGTAGATCGATATTAAGCAGAGAATTGGCCACCATTTCAATACTATAATTTACTGTTAACTATATAAAGCAAGTTCATAATTATGAAAAAGGTACTTACAAATAACGATAAGGTTACTTACTATTCAATGAAAATGTGAATTGTTTTGTTTACTTCAAAAACATTTTTAAAAAGTGTTCAATAATACTTCTCTCCGTTCTGTATCTATACTTTGTTTTCTTTTTTATTTTGCATTTAAATAATTAGTATGCATTTCCCAAATAAAAGAAACTTTACTAAAACGTGTTGTAATTTTTTGTTTTAACCATGGAACAATATCGTGTATGCAAATTTCCTCGTTTCATGTCTATTGCTCCCTTTATTTAGAGCTGAACGCAAAAAGTCAATTCTGGCCAAACCTTTTAAAATGCGTCTGTGGCCAATTTCATCTTATTTTCTTGTTCGTACGTCCATCTGTTTAATTAAGAATCCTCAATACAAAGCGCGATGATTTTAAAATTCATTGCCCCATGATTTACGCAGATATGCTATAAAAATGCAGACTTATTAAGATATATTATAAAATTTTCCAATATGTCAAACATATCCCATTTTAGAATTACAAAAATTGAAATGTACAAACCATTATAAAAAAACAAGTAAAAACGATTCGCTATCTTTGTTTTTTTTTCTGTTTTTTATTCCAAACGATTTTTTAACAAGTAACATCTGGTTCATCTGTTTTCGATCATAATTTTTGCGATTTTTAGTTTATGAGTTCTACACTAGAAGTGGAAATAGTATAGTCAGTTAATTATTGCATAAAATCATCATCGAGTTGAAAGTTGTATGGTAGCAAGGGTAACTGCATGTAAAGTTTGAAAGCCTGTTTTTTACATAAAATAATATGTTACACAAATTACTGGGTTTACGCTTTTGTCGAGAACAATTTTTCTGGGCGTCATTTAACGTATGATTTCAATTCAGATATGATTTTATTATAATTTTAAGGTATGTGAACTGTAAAGTAATTCTTTCTTTGTTAATATGATTTTAAATTTTAGAACTTTTATTATCCTTGCATATATAAATTTTGATATTGAAGGGAATATTTTTGTCACATTTTACGATATCTCTATCCACCATTTACAAAGATTTTTTCAAATAGTATGCGATTATTGAGTTAATTGCGGTTGTGCAACTCCATTTATCTCATTATTGAATTTTTAAAACTCAATCTGCGTTATTTTGTTTGAAAAATGAGCTACATATTATGGTGTTATTTCAATAAGTTCACGGATTGATTACTAAGCAAAATTTTTTATCGGTTTGCTTTTGTATTTACAGACCACACTTTTACTCCTTTTCGCATTTTAAAGTCAAATAATTAACAATGTTGAGATAGCAACTTGTAGGATTACCCAATATTATATGCATATTTCTATATATGACTTTTCATATTTAGTAAGTTCTTTTTATATTTCGTCTATTTCATTTCTTATGCTTACATAATAAACGTCGAATACTTTGCAGACCGTGTTGTTTTAACTTGTATATTGGAGACTGTTCTTTACGTTAGCGTATGTTTATACGTATTTCAAATATTTTTAAAAAATTTTTTCATAACTTTTTAACATGTTTGTAAGTACTTATATGTAGTAAAAATATATTTGGTTATTTCTGTAAATTTATTTGTGCGACTGTATCTATAAATATTGTACCCATCAGTCAGAATTCAAAATTGATGATTTTACCATACCAATATAAAGTAAGTCGACGTAACTTAGGGAATAGATATCAACCAACAGTGCAGATAGTTTTGAGTTAACTTTACGAACGTGTAGCTAAGCGATAGATTATTCTCTCATTTATTTCTTTGTTAACTAACGGAAGATGGACAGTCTTATATTTTCCTTCCATTTGTATAGACGAAGGAATATGTTTGAAGGCCAAAAGTGCAGATCACTTATATCATAAAAATTGTCTGGTACAACAAGCTTAAACGATGATTTACTGCGATTGTATAAAAGCGTCATTATACGCCAGGTTTAATTGTGAATTTAACTGTGCCGATCTCAATATGCCAACCTTATTTACCTTTTATGAAATAATTTATATCAACCTTCATTGCAAAATGCGATATAAATATCGGTTCGTTGGGTAGAAAAATAACCAAACCTTTCGTAACGCCAAACATTGCGCATTTTGAAGCAAAGGTAGTTGGTTATGAGAGTATCTTTTGTTACTTTTATATTTAGGCAGATGTTCCGCTCACTAAATCAATTTAACTTAACATAGATAACACTCTTGTTCGAAGTGGTGGTCTTACCAGTCCCGTTAAAGGAGTGCCTTTGGAGAAGCCTGACTTCATGTGGACGCTTCGATAGGTGATGACTTAATATTATTAAGCATATTCTGCAATTTATTAAAACGATCGCACATATCATCGAACGCTTTATCTCTTCTCCTTTAGAGAAATGCGAATTAAAGTCACCGTAGTTGATACAGAGTTAACGAAAATTTTTACTGCCACATAAAAAATCGCGAATTCGTGCCGATAGATCCTAATAATAAGTGCTTCCATGTATTTTGATCAGCGAACTCTATTGGTGAAAATAATAAAGCAATGGGTAGTATCAATATACGCAAAGATTAAATTAGATGATTTCAACCTTTTTCTACATAAAAAAATAAGAAAACCCAATTCGGTCGGGACCAAATCTTTCATATCCATCACCATTTACCCAAAAAAAAGACAAAAGAAGTAAAACAACAAAATTTTCATGCTCCGTAATATGGAGTAGGTGCAGCTGATTTTTTCTATTTTCAAACTAAAATCTTTGTCGTACAGGCAGGTGGGCATTGTAGGCATGTCCTTTGCAAATTTAGGTTAATTCCAAATTCTTTTGCAAATTTTTAGGCGATATCCACATTTTCGATAACGGGAGAATGTTTACCATAATTACTACAAAGTTACGCAAACAGACAGATGGACAGACGAATAGGCGGACATGTTTACGTAGATTGCAAATTTGAAACAGGCTACGAATTTATATACTTTGCGGGCTCTCTGATGCTTCCGCGTTGGAAACGGTGATGGGTATAATAATACTCTTCCATTTAGTATTATTGAGTTATTGAGTGTATCCAAATGCTTATCATGGAACGCTCAAAATTGCGTTTTCGACATTCATTACCATTATGAAAAAATCTTCTGCCGAAGCCCAAACACTTTTATAAGTTTATGAATATGCTGCTTCATCATATTCCAATTGTCGGTTTTGATTACAACGGTATAAAGGTTGCGATATTGATGTCAATGATAAAGAAGGAGCACAAAAACGTTCGAAGAGTTATTTGATGCAAACTCAGCTAAAACCGTTAAAGAACTTTTTAACAGCGTAGCAGTTAATGAATTAACTGTTTCTAGACGTTACCATGCGATGGGAAAGATGCAAAAATAATAAAAATGACTACCATACGAATTGATTGAATATGCTATTTTGAACCGTTTCAACATTGCGGTCTAATTGCCTTTCAGTCAAAAAAAGAAGAAATAAATAAAAGCGCAAAAAGGTAGGTTTGTTCAGTAGAGCCATCCACATCGACAGTCAAGCGAAGGAGTGTTCATAGCCATAAAGTTTTCTTGTGCTTGTGGTGGGATCAGTAAGGTGTAGCGTATTACGAGCTGCTAAAACCGAACGAAACTGTTACTGCAAATGTGTACCGACGTCAATTGAACAACTTAGACGATGTATTGCTGCAGAAAAGACCAGCAAGAGCGGTGAACAGACGGAAGACCATCCTCTTTCGTAAGAGCGCTCGGGAACGGGAAGTTCTGCCGCATCATTTGTTTAGATCGATGCAGTATAGCTTGGCCGGCACGCGGTTTCGAAAAAGTGAGAAATGCGCAAATGGATTGTTGCCAAACGTTTTTTCAACAGCATGTTGGAAAGATAAATATTGGACCAGTTTTTCCCACTAAATGCCTTTTTCAAGTGAAAGAATGTACGAAGTACATGCAAGCACCTAATATTTAATATAAAAACTAGCTGCCGTGATGTTAACCGTTTTTTTTTTTTTTTGATTTTCGTCGTATTATGCACTATAAATTGATTTCGCCGCGCCCGTTTATAAGAAATGTTATTACAGTTTGAGGATTACTATGAAGGCGACGAAATACACTTGATATAATAAATAGATTTAAGAAAAAAAATTAAATTGGTCTTTCGTTTTTGGACACAGTAATAACCTGGGTTCTTTATTTAAGTATCACAAAAACACTCACTATTAATTAAAATCAGAGCTTGAAAAATCACGCTTACACGTTATGAAAGTAACTAGATGACTTTTATCTTTAGTACTTAAATTGAAGGTAATAAAAATCAATTATCTTTACTTCCCGCCCTGAAAACATTATATAAAGCTTGTTATCGTCTATTTATTCCGCATGACTTACTCCACATAATATATGTAAGGATTATGCACTATTCTTTATTTTAAAAATACAGTAGCAAAAATAATTTTAACGTGATTGCAGCGAGTGAGTGAACGACTTTATGTCATACTAAAAATATTGAAGAATCCTAGTCCTAGCTTTAACTTACGCAATTTGTGACAGCCCGGAAAACTATGTCGGAATATCGTGATCTTCTTTCGGATATGACACTTGTTCCTCACTGCACAAAATAAAGTATCTTGTGGCAAAATTACTATCCATGAAGATTGTTTGTGGTTAACACGTTTTTACACTTTACTATCAACTGACGAAAAGAAATAACAAGTGACGAGTGAAACCTTCTTATCATATAAAAATTTTAGCGCAGAAACATCTTAGTTAAAACCACTAGGGGCAAAGGTTTATTGTGCCGAATAAATTAAAGAAATTTTGGCGTCTAGACATGGAATCTATTTCGCGAAATTGGCCATTTCAAATAAATAAAAAATGCACATTTTGAAACTGATGGCATAAAATACCGCTTGAAACATATTTAAAAATGTTGATAATAAATATAACGATAATGACAGATCGAGCGGTCATAGGCCTACTAATCTAATAGCGCTACTTCGTTTACGTTGCTATCCCTCTATTTGAAAAATATCGCTAAGATCTCTTTTTATTTTTCCCTGATATTATTAATTTTGAACTCAAAAATGTATTTTTAAGTCAACCAATTTTACCCAGATTTTTGCGTATCTTAATCATAACACATATATACTAAAGTAAGATAATTGCAAAGAGATCAGAATAATAACAACGATGTGTAAGTGTTGACTATTTTAAGATACTATGCAAAATTGTTAGACTTCAAGTCTCCAATTATATTTTTGAATATGTATTAACATAATTGAACTAAATAAAATTATCAATTCCCTCGTGCACACCATTTTACCGTAAACGTATCGTGGAAGAGAATTTTTGGCGATACAAATAATGAGAACAAGATGTCAAGCAGTTAATATAAGAGGAGTCTTTGTAGTAAGTTAACACGAATACCAAAGGACTCCGAAATGCGCGCGGATTTCTCTTTCAAAAATAATATTGATTGCTGTTGCTTGATATCCCTGATTATATATAAATATGCACTTTTTGGCTTTACGCGCCTAATTTCTAAGCTGTTTTGATGTTGCTTTTATAGTTTAATTCGTTTCATAATGTTCTCCGCGTGCGCAAAGTTTTTTAAACAAGTTTGCAGAAATGTGGAAACGTTCTCTTTTTCATATAAATTTTGCTGAAGGCACGTAAGACAGTCGCTAAGTTACGCTTGTGTTGTAGAAGGGTTCGCAGAATATGCACTTCTGCTCTTCAGTATAGGAACTTGACATTTAGCCCTCTACAACTACTGCCTGCGTCACGTTTTCACATTTTGCGCTTTGAAGATGATTATAAGCCATATAAAGTTCCAACATATCTATAATGAATTTTTCTCTATTTGTTCTTGTTTTCAAGGTACAAAAATGGATTAATTTGACCGATAGTCTGCTTCTCAAATCTATTATAGGCGGGCATGTGGGCCTTTCTTTAACTTAGGTTCTTAATCGAGCAGTGCTTGTATCAAATTTCAGCGTCTTAGCTTCATTTTTACATCTGCTACAATTCCAGGAAATTCAATTATAAAATGCCCTATTTACGTAAAAATAGGTGCATGCGAAATGTCGGTGGTTCCCGTAATTCCCATAATACAGAAATAACATCCTCGTGATAAGTCATTAGTATGTCATTAAATAGGTTTCAGAATTTCTGATGTATTTAAATTAAGACAGTCTTATAATAAAAAAAGAAAACAGCACTTTACAGAATAAACGAAAATGATGATTTCGGTTTAATGTGTCGACTTCATAGAACAAAGTTTATGAAAAAATAGGAATAAACCAATTGTTTGATTTCTACATTTGACGACAACAAATTTACGTATAATAATAATTACAATAAAAGCTGAGCTGGCGATTGCTACTGTGGTGATTGCAAATTAATCTTTAATCCTCCATAAAGCACAAAAATAAGCGGTTCATTTGCATACCTTTAGGTACACCAGTAAGTGCTGGAATACTGCGACTCGTACTATGGTGATTAACATATCGTTATATTTCAACTATAATGCTACAGATACATGGATAATCAAAGATAGCGTCAATTGAAATAATGACCAGTACGACAGCCGGTGCGCTTACAAATAACATCAACCGAATTGGATTTAATAGACCTGTATTATTTAAATTTTGCACAACAGCAAATACCAAGCGCAACAATCTGTATAATTTGTCAATTTCTTGATCAGCAATATTTAAATTATAGTGAGCTTTTGTTGGTTTGAAGTTATGTACGCACTTAAAGGCATTCGGTATATATCCAAACATTGCTTTAAGCAAATAATAGAACAAAAATATTTTTTTCAATACATTTCAATCGTTTATATAATCTATAAACAATATCAATATTTAAACTTTTCTTTCTTATTTTTAAATGATATTGCAGAGATAGCTAGGTAATAAGACATACCAACATTTTCCTCAAATTTAGAGTTAGGTAGATTTAAGAGTTCTTTAGTGTTTCATTATCAACAACAGTAATGGCACTAAGAATTAGCAGCCATATTCGACTGCTTGCTTTTTCATTCTCCTTACTTCTAAGGGCAAAATCTCTGCTAAACTGTATAAAACGTTTCGGAAGCAAAAGCACACAGAGTTCTGTGTTTTTAAATGAATGGTCCACATCTATGCGTGTATGTACGAAAAGACCTAAAAAGTAAGTATGTATTAAATGTAATACAACTTCACATTAAAGCATTCCATATTTCTTGTTCGCCAAGTACTTTAAGGAAATGAAGTCAAAATAATCTATGAAGTAATATGAGGAAATGTTAAAATAACAGTTAAAATAATTAAGTTGTAAGGAATAATTATTTATTTTCTTCATATAATTTACTAATTGTTTATATATTTATTAATTTTATTTCCAATTCGCACATTTTATACAATATTCGGTACCACTCGTAAGTTACTATTCAGTGCGCGTTACTTATTTATTTCGCAAACTAGTTCCCTAGAATTAATCTCTTTTCATAGAATATTTTTATCAACACTTATTAAAACACCAGGCGACCTTAATAATTAGAATTCTTGAATATGTTCATACTCGCTAGCAAAAATATTTTCTTTCGCCGTACAGTTTAAAATATAGCTTGCTTTGCTTTTTACGTAGAGACAAATTTTTGCAACACCTAAAATTTCTACTGTCCGTATTCATGGCACAAAATAGGTTTGAGTAAAGCTATAAAAAATAGTTTTCGCAACATAATTAAAAAGTTTTTTTGGTTTGTTAAATTTGTACTTCATTACAGTTTGTGCAAGGAAACGGTAAACGTATGAATTTCTTTTAGCAAAGCAAGCAAGTTAAATGTTGCAGGGATTTTGTGTTTTACTTTGTGCGTTCAAAAACAAATATTAGCCATTGTGTGCAGCATTTTGTAAAAGAAAGAGCGGAGAGGAAAGTGAATTTGAATATATAAAAAAACTTCTAGAGTACAAATTAAAACAAGAGGAAAACTAAGTTTACTAAAAAATGCTTAACACTAGAACTACAATATACGTGCTTTTGATGCTTTTCAATTTGCGATCTTCAAAAAGATAGTTATAAGGCATGTAATGTTCCAAAATGTATTGATGACTTTTGCTCGTATGAAAACACCTTGAAATAGCTCTCCCTAGTCCACTTTTCGAGATATCTATGACATTTACCTTTTTTTCCAATTAGGATTGTTTGGATCCGTTTTTTTTTTTGTCGAATGGCTACACGCGCAAAAATGAAGATGGGAAGTTAAATTTTGGCATAAACATTCTTTAAGCGATGAAAAAGGAAGCTTTAAAAAGTAGTCGTGATCTGCCCAATTACACGCTTGTAATAGATTAGAAACTGAGACAACTTCGAAACTTCGTATTTTTATCTACAACTTTCGTTTTATGAAGATAACTCGAAAAATCTTCTACCCAAATGTTCTTTAAAACCGTATACATGCTCCAAACCGTTTTCGGATCGCTTAAAATAAATTCGAAATAATTTGGAATTCAGCTAATTGAACTAAATTACCGAAGTATTAATTGACCGTTTTGAATCTGCAATGTCCGAAAATTAACTCTATCGATTTCGAAAATCAAAAAGTAACAACATGTTGCAACGAAATGAAGTTCTTAAAAATATCTGAGTTTTTCTTCGACTTACTTATGTTCTTGCCTTATTTGGTACCGTTGGCAAGATTGGTAAAAATGTCTGGGATTTCGGAGAAACGGTATCATTCCATATCAATACCAGTGAGTGATTTAATGAGGAAATAATAAGACATGATTTATTAAATAAAGTTCCTTAACTCGAGTTGCAAAATGTTGACTGGGCTTATATATGTGGTTCATCAATTCTGCATACACAACTTTTTAATATGGGAGTTTAACTATCACTTAGGATTAATATTTTCATATCAACAAATTAAAAGACATCTCATCTAATTTTTCAAAAAAATCCGGTATACAAGTTTTAAAAATTTGTATTTGCTTCTTTTTTGCAAATTCTAATAGTCTGAGCAGTCACTTAATAGGTGTTTGTTTACATTTTATATTCCATGTTCGCGTTGTAATCGTTGCCGCTTTTTTATACCTAACTACGGCAATGTGCTAAAGGGTACAGATACGTTCAATGACTAAGCCCCTGACTGCGGACTACTAATCGCATTTAATAGAATTGTTTTCATATTATTACATCTAATCTATTTTAAGAACGGCTTTATCTACAGAAAGTTGCGTAACAGTAGCTTTTAAAAAGTTCAAACGAAATGAATGAAACACGATTTCGAAAAATTTTATTTTTTGAAGAGTGGCAATGGACAAATAAATATTATACATTTAAAAAAGCAAATCCCTGTCTTATTTTCGTTTGCTTCTGCATTTGCAAACATACGTAATCTCAGTGCAGTAATTCAAATACTGCTTTAACGAATACAAAAATATATCCCAACCACGACACGATACAGTTACAATAACACAATATTTTTATACTCTAGTCACACAAGATGTTTCGCGACTAGCACATTTGCAATGCCGTGGGCAAAGCCAATGATTTTTGCGCAAGCAGGGAATCGTTGTTAGTGTACATTGTGTTCGTCAGGAAGAACCAAGGATGGATCAATGTGGGACGCGCTCCGTCGTTTTATACGATTCTTTGCTGTTGTCAGTTTCATACATCAGCGTGCGGTTCGAAAGGTAATATGTTATAAGGTCAAGTATATATTTGGAGCCTGCACTCTTCCTCAATTCGCCGAATTAAAGACGCTTTTAATATCTAGCCTAATCACGGCGCAGTGTACGTTACCTTCGCCTCTCCATCGCTAACCGACTACGGTTGGAGCAAACGCCACTACGTGCTGTATAGCAACTATCATACACCGAGGTCTTTTGGTTTCCCGAGAGGGTACCCCTTCGCTCGACTGCCAGTAGCAGATGTTCTTGACCTTGTTCAATAGTTTGCTCATCGTTTCTAAGAGGCAATTGCATCTGTATGAATATGACTCTTTCGGCGACTTATTATCTGTCGATGTGAGTTTTTGTACTTTCTATTTTTTAGAGAAGATCCTCTCTTCCAGACGTTTTCGGAGCATCATGACGAAAATCTGTGGGCTCTTTCCAATTGTGCGTTTTAGTGCCAGGATTTCAGTGATGGTCTCTGTGAGACAAGAGAAGTTACAATATGGTCGGTTGTGACGAACTGTACGCTTCCATTTTATTTTAGGGTTGTTTTGTATGCAGTTCTTCACGAATTAGAAACCGCTTCTTGGCTTATATGATTAACGCTCTTATTTTACTGCTTATAATCGCTCTCTTCAAATCGCGGCGTAGAATCTTATTGAAACTTGATCTGCTTTGGAAGCTTGATTTGTCTCTGTCCTCATTTTTTATCTTTAAAGCAGTCTTTCCAAATTGCATCTATTCCCTTATTCCACCAGTAGTACGAATTCCCTCTTTTGCTGGTAGATCTTCTCGGCATAATTGCATCACATTTCTCAGTTAGGACTTCATTCACACTTAACATAAGTTGGCTTGCTGCTCCTTCTGTTATTTCATGCGGGTCTATTACCAAACTGAAAACGTATTCGTTGAAGGGTATACCTTTCCATTTAGGACCGTTGGCTTTATGTTGTCTACTATCTCTGCCCTAAATATCTAAAAAGGTGGCGTGATGATTGTTGTCTGTGTAATCCTTACTCGGCGACCAAATGGACCTAGTCACTAAGCTGTCACTAACGAAGGTGATTTGAACATATGAGCCTTTGACCGTTTTCCTAAACATGTCTATACGTTCGTCGTTGAAGAGCGTCATCTACAGCCGCTTACAAACACTTCGAGAAGACAGTAGTCTCTTGCATTATAGTCCATGATGCATCATTTTAGCGCCCGCTATAAAGTTACCTACAATTACCTCCCTGTGGTCCGTTGTCATCAGTACGGTCGGCTACGAGCTTTGGTTACCACCTGCGTTCCGCCGGCTCGTTCAGTTTTAGTATTAAGTCGTTGTTCTCCGTCCTTTTTGTGGTGTGACGTAGCTTTGTCCCTGTTTCTGCTCCGCGACACATATCGGCGTACGACAGCTCACTTTTCTCTGTTATGTCAATGGCGGCTGGCTTTGACCTGGCAGTTCTCTTCCGGCCGTCATTTTTCGTATTAGAGTATACTTTCTCTATATGAAGCCCCAGTTTGCGTTGGCTATTGAACCTCGATATGGTTGTGAGAAGCACTGGCCTGTTACTTTCTACATTAGCCGCTTCGCTACCGCAACGATGTTACGGCCTTGGCGTCGGAGGTTCTGAACTAGGGTATTTACGTGCCCATCGATCTTTTTAAAGATCGTCACCTTCCCTGCTTTGCGTTTGACCACATGCGGGTAGCCTGGGTTTGTTTTAAAGGGTCATCTTCGCTCATAACGTAAACTGTATGCTTATAGCTGTTGTTTACTATTGACTTGGTGGTTTTTAATGCTGCTCTTTTTGTTAGTCTTTATGGTTCAAAGTCCATTTTCTATGGGCCCCAACTGAGAAGTAGTTATTTAGTTCCTTCTTGCATTATTCAGGAGCTTTTTCGATCGGTTCTACACTACCAATTTAATCGTACGACTTATATTATTCTTCTGAGATTTGCTAGATTTTAACGGGGCGAGCACAGTGAGCAGCATTACCCCAAAAGCCATTAATATCACTCCTACTTAATCAATTAACAAAATATTGCTCTATCAGCTTTACAGGGTTTGTTCGCATTCGACATACAATAATCAAGACCTTATCGGGCTCGGTCTTGATGCCAATCTATTGGATCAATTTGCTGCCAGTCTTCCCGATTGCAACTCTCTTAATAGAAGCGGAGGGCATTTACATAAGGAACAGCGCCTACCCGTCGTGTTGGCATAACTAGGTTGCCGGGAACACGAGCAGGTCGAAATTAATATGTAGTGGTAGCGTTACAGCGTCGTGTAACATCGAGTACCACTAAGTGCGCTATGTCGCTTCGTCTTCTACAGTTCTCCATTTGCTGCAATCTTTTATAATTATGGTCACTTAAAAATCCCTAGAATTAAATTTATTTTTCATTTTCTATTTCACCTATATGTAAGTTTACTTAAAACAAATTTTTTTATATAATTTATTTTTTGTTGTTTAATTTTTTTGTTTATTGTGCAAACATCTGATGGAGGCAGTTCTCACCTATCTTTTCTGTTCTTTTGTTTTTATATTTGCGGCTATGGCAGACATCGAAACAAGTTAAATTCACCCTGTTTAGTTATCGGTATCTCGAGAAGCAGATGAGTCCGAATATAATTTATCTTAAGCTTATATATGCTTCCGTCGTTTTTGTTAAAATAAAACGTATTTGCTTGTGCACAAATGAGATTATTTATAAAAGCGTGGTCTACTTGCAGCTGCCGTTTTCGCCAAGATTTTGGCTATTTTCGATTTTTGCACGAGAATCGGACCCATATTTAGAGAAAGGCGACTGCATGGACCAAAATAAGTAACGAGGAACCAGCTTCATCGAACTTCACTTAAACTTACCCGTTATAAGTACATTTTCCATCGTCGAAAGCGTTTTCTTTGTTGTCTTTGAGGCATTTTAGAATTGCTCCTTGTTTCCACATCACTTTAACCCAGTTATTAGTTTTTTAAAAATTTAAAAACAAAAATTAAATAATTGGCATTTGTAAATGTATTAGGTGTTTTGTAATAAAGTCGACCACTTTTTCACTTGAAAAAGGCATTTATTATAGAAAATTGGTATATGAATCAAATACCTTCCATCATTTCTTGCAGTATTTCACAATATTTTTGGCAAGATGACGAGATCATGGTGGAAGAACTTATATTGGTTTGGCACCGATCCACCCACCGACCGATTTTCGCATTTCCGCGTGCCAGTCAAGCCATGCTGCACCATTCTGAACACGTGGTAATCAGAAAGAGCCACGCTGGACGTGGCAGAAATTCCCATTCGGGTTGCAACGGTGTATCCTGGACAACTCTAGCAACAAGTGGTCAAAAACTTGTATTTTCACTTAATTCATGTTCCCACTTTCAAACCGTTGAACCCAAAACCCACAATTGGGATATGATAGGGCAGCGTCACCATAAGCCTCTGAACTTATTTGGTGGGCTTCGGCAGCAGATTTCTCCAAAAAAAATATTGTAATAACTTACTGTTAAAATGTGGGTTTACGAAAAATATTGTGCACTGGGCTCCTGGAATTTTATACTTTGCTAGTAACTTAAGTTAGTAGTTACGTGCAAAGCCGTTACTATTGAAGCATAACCAGCACTAGCATAACTTTTTTCCTATTTGATTTCTTTGCGAAATTTTGTACACTGGACTCTTGCACAGGCCAATAACAACTTCATTTCGAATTTTGGATCATGTTGAATTATATTCTTATTTTGATATTCAAATTGAACTTTTAAATCTTCCAACGTGGCTAAATTTATACTTAAATATATTTAAAACGCTTTATTTAGATTATTGTTTTCTTTATTTGATAATTTCATTTCTTCTTCTACTCTGCATTCATTTGCATGCATATTGTTGAAACATGTTCCTCGATTTGACGAGTCGAGTTATATAAACTCACAAAACGTGACTATCGAAAGAAACTGTTGAATCGAGTACCTTAAACCGACTTCGGATATGCTATTGAAAGTGTTAAACAAATTGGGTAAATTCGTTTAATTTGCTTAAGCAACAACAAAAATTTAATTTCCAAACGATCAATCCAATATGTTATGCTTTTATAATAGCACAATCAGAATCAATGCGACTACGTTTCACAGAAAAAGCAAGTAAAGTTACCAAAATTACTAATGTTTCCTTCGTAAATTTGGGCGTCGAAAATAGAATAATGATTCGGGGGGAAAAAATATGGTGAAAAATCTATGCAAAATAACTGCTTTGTAACTAGTATTTCTTGCGATGTGGGTCTGATTTTTTATTTCTTTTTTTCATTTACTTACTTGATCAAATTTGGTACGTTTATGCCTTTAGGTAATTTGGTCTCCTCCATTATTTCTAACACTTTCTTCTGTTGTGTTGGGGGCCGTAGTCCCGGTTTTCAATTCACATTTTCTTGTGTTTTGCATACATCGTTTTGGGTTTTAGTAGACATTAATTCTTTCCAATTATGGCATGCTTGAAAATTTTTGGCCGTCACATTCACGGCACAAAATGATTTGTTTTAAGCATTTTTTGCTTACAAGATAAGTTTGTCTTCTTAATTTTTCAATTGTAGTTACTTTGGGCTTTTGCAATAACTTGTTCATTTTCATTAAAAATAGTTTCACTAGTTTTTTTAAAATACTTATGGTGCTTGCATTGGGACTTCTGATCAAATTCTCTAATTTTTACAGCTCTTTTCATTTGTATGCACGCATTAGGGCTAATTAAATATAATCTATTCTTAAGTGTCTTTTATTAACGCCAGTAAATAAATGGGTAGGGTTTCGACCAGCTATTATGGAACGACATAATACATATTGCTTAAAGCGTATCTAATGATTTTGGCTTCATTTCCTGCCTACACATTGGCAGCTAGATTGCCAATAGGGTTAACTCGAGTTCCTTATCCCCGCGCTTATCAGACCGAGCGTATTTGCAGTGCAAACTTTAATAAGGTTAACATTTACGAAACCGTCATTACGACTTTGCTGCACAAAATTAATGTGTAGGGTCTCCAACCTATCATCTGCAACATTCGCACCCCTTTGAAAAAATCATAAAAAATAGCCCGCGCGATTAGTTTTAAACTTTATATGCGAAACATTATACCGGTTTCCAGCTAAAGTTAGTGCTATATGCTGCCGTCTTTCCGATGTCATTAATATAAACGACACTAATGCTTATCAAATCAAGCGTTACATCTGAATTGACACTAATTTATGTCGTAATTTTAACAGAAAATCGGACAAAGTGCCAAAATTTTTTTGGCTTTTCGTACAATGTTAAATTATTAAATAACATAAACAACAAACAGGTATATTACATCGATCAGTACCTTGCAAATAACAGTGATAGACAAAAGCTTACACATTTTTTTATATCAAAGAGAAGGGCTGACGTTTCGGGGTTTAATTGTGTATATATACGTTCTGTTCTCGACAAGATCCGTGAAACAAAATCGATCGGCTTGTCAATTGCTTTCGAGTCTACTAGCGGTATACTAAGATTAAGTTCAGCGCACGCTACTAATTTTCTTATAAGTTGCACAATTGCGGTGCCGCATTCGCTGTAGTTAACCGATTCTAAAATTTTCAAGACAACTAATTTATTTATATCCTGCTCAGTGTTGCCTTTAATTGCTAGAGAACCAAGGACTAGCAAAAAAAATTGCTTCAGTGCTATCTTTTGCGTATAACGTTACTTTATGCCATCGTGCCATCAAAAAACTTTGAAACTATTTTCACAAACTTTTTTTAAATTTGTTTTTGGTAATTCATTCGCGTAATTAAAATTTGTGAATTTGATATTAAATTTTCTTAAAATGTTTGGATCCGACAGGGATGGCCCCTGTTTTGAAATTAATTTATTTATCGGTCATGTTCATTACAAATAACCCATGAGAGTCGGTATTCAATAGTATGAAGAACTCTTTGTTAGTTGGAATTAAGTTAACTTTAATTGGATCTTCGCCCACAGATGGTAAATAAACTAATTCATCTTGTTATCATTATGACTATTAGATTTTAAAAGACAACAACGATTTGTAGAATTGATATTGGCAGCTCCTGAATCAACAGAAGTTATAGTACCGTTACCTCACCATTTTCATAAAGCTTACGATAACTTGATTGCTTTTGTTTTCTATTATTATTATTATATTATTTGTTTTCCATTATGGCAAATAATTTTCGAGCGTTGCCAATACATTATTATTTGATCCATGGGATGTTCGTATTGTTTAAGGGATTTCTTCGTTGTGCATTATTAATTTTTTACTTACTTATATATCAATCTCGATCCACAAATGGATGAACCCATACTATTTCGGCAATACTGAAAAGCCTGACACAAGACAACATTTGATTTGATTTTGCAGAGATAAATTTTTCTAAATATGCCAATACAAAATTTGCTGTCTTGCGAAGCACGGTAAAAGTACAATATTATTAGAACATTGAACACAGATTTATATTTTAAATGTATTCGCAAGCTTTCTTTTAGCTATTTAACAATTTTTTTTTTCGTTAGACAATCATATTGAAAATACGTTTCTTATTTATTGATTTCAAATATATGAACTCAACCGATATAATTATGTAACATGTTAGAAAAAATAAAGCATCAATTTTAAAGCTTTTATGTACAGTAGTGCATATAGCTTTAAACTTCTTTCTATATTGTAACACCTCCCCTCAAAGACAATGTGAAAATTACCTTTGGTATAATATCAGCTTGCAATAGTTGCTTGCATATAATGACATAATTAATTTGAAAATGTGTATGTTTGCTTGTTTCTACAGAAGTTTCTTTTTCTAACCAAAGCGGCAAGTATACGAAACTACTCGTAGAGACGTTGATATTGTGGTCTTCGTTTAGATGTGCAGTTTTCTTCTACTATAGAAAGGTCGTCTTCAGAGATTAAATTCACAGTTTCACAATGTTTGGCTTCGCCTGTGTCATCATTTGAGTTGCTTTCTTTTCATTTGTATTATATTGTTTCGCCCGTTTGCGAAAACACCTCTCTAAGTATCCCCGGTTGCCGGTCACCAGATTTTCTCTTTTTTATTCGATTGCTTTTATTTTGCGTTCTTCTTATTTAATTAATATAGGCAAAATAGCCACTTCTTGTTTATGTATCATCTCCTTAACCTTCTTTTCATACAAATTCACATATCAAAATTCTTTCACATGCTTTGTGTTTCATAATGTTTTGGTACTTGCTGCCCAAATACATCTCATTTAATATTCCTACATCGCGACTTAAATTATTAATTTCCTAGTTTCAAGTGATCATACGCTATCCTTGTTCTTGGTAGAGTAACCAACCAGAACGCAAAATTTTTATCTTAAATCAAATTTGTTAACGGCTTTGTTCTCCGTTATTGCATATAAGTTTGTTCCGAGAGCTCTCCAATATCAGACAGTTACAGTTTTTGCTTAGAAGGAATTATTCCGTGTGACCATTTTGTAGGACAATGATTTCTTATAAAGCACGCAGTAATGACAGTTACTGTCCAAAATGATAGTGGAGCATTTTAACACGCATTTTACCATCTCGACCAATGTTTGATGCACTAAAACAAAGTTTTGGTGCGGTGTACATGATGTACTCTATGGTCTTCTCCTTTTTTCCTTTAGAGTAATCATGAAGAGCACTATTGTAATATTCTGGATACTCGCCGGACTCTAATATTTTCACTTTCTTGCCACTGAAATGTTTCAGCTGAGTTTTTCAATGTTTGAAAAGCTTTCAATCTTATCGGATTTGTAATTTCATATGAAAACCTCACAACATTGAGAGTGGCCACCGATAAACGTAATCAACCCCTTTGATCCAGAGTGTGCTATAGTCATCATTGAACCGCAACCATCACTATGCACTTATTTTTTTGTTGAATTATTGTAATTTTTTTATTAAATCATCATGTATATAGGATAGGATTGTGTGTAAAATAGCACATCGGGAAAATGGCCTTCACAGCTTTTCCGGTATACTCAAACTCTCTCGTAGTTGTTGTGTGGTCACTTTCATCACTAGCAGACGTCGTTGACGTGATTTTCATTGTCAGGCGTTATCAGACAATCCTTTATACTTCTGTATTCTACAAAATAAATTTCGTGCCTTGCAATGTGTGATTTTATTTTTTGCACAAATGTAGCATACTCAAAGGGCTTTTGACAAAATTTGTCTCGCTCGCCGTGATTGGGAGGTCCATACGATAAATTAGCCCTAGAGAATTCTTATAATTGTTATATGTTGTAATTGGAAATGTGTGTGTGTGTGAGCGTGTAATGAGTAATCTTACTTCGCCAGGCAGTAACAAACAAAGTAAATTAGTTGATAAACATGTTAATATTAAGAATAATCAATATGAATAATTAAAATAATGACAATTGTGTAAAAGACAAAATCACTAATTGTTGTTTAGGTAAAAAAAATATGAATTAAAATTTTAATATTAAATAACTAATTTAATTAATATAATTCAACTCACCTTTTTTAAGACTCGCCGAATGTACATTCACGTTATGGATTAAAAAAGGAATTTTTATAATTTTAAAAGAAAATTAAATAGATTAAAGGACTAGTAAGAGTAAAATTAAAATTAGGCCTTAGATTGTGACAGTCAGTAACATTCAATTGACGAACTGCATCGACGTTGCGTTTGCGTTGGGAAACCAGTCAAACAATTGCTTTCTTGATTATGGTTATAATATTCGCATCCATTTTAAACGAACGGTACTAGTTTCTGGGAATATTTCCGATGTTGGTATAGCTCTGGCCCTGGGGTTTTTTAAGTGTCCCCACCTTCGAGAGAAATGGTACAACTTTGTCGCCGCATCATATTTCGCGAGTTGAGTTTTGTAGACTGGGAGATGATAAACAGTTAAATTATGAGCTGGAATAAAGTCGAAGTCTGTGATGTTGTTCTCTGAGTGCGATGAGCTACACAGTGGGAGGTAACGTTGTTCCTTTTCCCAAGCTATAATGTTTCACTTTTTCAGATAATTCAGTTTTTTTTCTGAATATAATTCACTTTTTGTCACAGCTTTCTTTTTCTGTTTTCGTCAACTTTCTTCTGTTTCTTCTTCTCCTAGTTCTTTAACCAATTTTCTTATAGAATCTTGAATTTCACAAGCCCCTTTTTGTATCAAATTACTTTTTCACTTATTTAGAAATTATTCATTTGTTTTGCTTTCGCCAGATCGGGATTTATCGAAAAATATTTTATTAAATTTCCTAAAAACTTTCCATTTCTACGCGAGCATTTTTGAACAAAGTTTTGTTTGAACTCAGAGGCGTTTTTCTTCAAAAAAAAAAATAATGGGGTCCGTTTATTTTCAGAAAAATTGACATGTAAATCCGATACTCAAAACAGACTGACTCGCCAAAAATTCTTTGTCTTCCTTCTTTCAAAAATAAAACATCGGCTACTCACTCTCCTACAAAAATTGTCGGCTTTGGAAATTTTGCAATAACGTAATATTACGTAGTCTTTACCTTTTAGTTTGAATTTCGAGCATTGTCTTTTAGCCATTGCCATGACCAAGAAACCAAACGTCTTTAAATGAGTAACTACTGTTATTTTGTCATATCCCATTTCATATGCGGTCATTTTATTTAACGCATTCTTTGTTGGTCTATTGTGTAAGTGCGACTGAATTTACTGTTTCTGCCTACACCGATTCGTCTACATTCGTATTAACCATTATACATCTTGACATTTCAATTAAAGTGTGATTGAACTTTTCGGCTGCGCTGTTTTGTGGGGGCATGTAGGGCACAGCCAATTGACGCACTCCATCAAGTTGTTTTAATTAAACACCAAAGGCGTTATTGTCAAACTCCACGCCATTGCCGCTTCTAGGTATATTTGATTGCATTCCAGTTTGTCTGTCGCTCGTTGATTAAATTTTTTGGGTATTTCTAATATTTCATCCTTATGACGTAAATAATACAGAAGCACGTATCACGATTTATCATCCTCACATTCTTCGAACGTGTTGTGATTGCAGTATAGTGCATCAATGCACTAAACATTGGCATGTAAAAATATCCTAGATCTGTCACTGCTCTATGATTGTGATTGTGCTCTTTACATTTAGTTGCATAATGTCTTCTTCGAACACAATTTTAGGATTGAAAATTTGAATGTTGAGTACTACTTTTGTTATTGCTATGGCTTTATACATTGCTTTCCCTGTATTTTCGTTTCATCGGTCACTTTTCTTCGTGTTCTTTTTTCTTTTTTTTCATACCATGACCCATAAGATCTTGCCCACAATTAGCAACATCAATTACCTTTGCATTCTTCACTTTTCACTTCTCAGATTCTTCCACCAATTTGGTTTTTATGTCACTAAATGATGATAAATTATATCTATATTCTAAGAAACTACCAGGGTTTCGTATGATCTTGCTAAGATGTGCAATAACAGCTGACTAACTGTTCTCTTCGATGGTTTAATTATATTACGGCAAATTTCCCCGCGACTGAAGCAAAATTAAACACTTACCTTAGTTCACTCGCATGCTAAACAGTGTAACTTTTCGCACTACTCGTTTTACCCAGCGTATTTCACGCAATTTATGGCACGCTGCATTAAACGTCTTACACTGTTTGATATGGCAAATTTGCATGGGTGAGATAATCTAGATATTTGTTGCACTAGCTTTTTATGCCTTCTTTTTTCCAAGCTTTGTCATTGCCTTTCAGCTTTGGAGTATTATCATAAATTACGTTCCATAGCTACTGACGTACCAGTAAATATTTGTAGATTCCAAGATTCATAATTGGAATCGCCTAATTTTTCAATATTGAATACTCATCTTTTACTTCTTTACTATATACACAAAGATAGCTTTCTTTATATAATTTCAGTGTTTTTGTGAAACACAAAAAATGATTTTCAACAATTTGTCTGGTACCTGTGTGCATCACCTCGTTTTTGAGATAAATGTAATGATTTATTACAGCAGAGTTTTTAAAACTAAAAAGACGGATTCTTGGATTCAGAATTTTTTTCAATTCTAAATTTTTACATGACACTTTTTCCAGAATTGTGCCGATAACCTATCAGAAAAAATGGTGCTTATGGAGTTCCAAATATGAACTGGACTGATACAATTGTGTCGTCTGTCACAAGGGATTAATAAAACATGTTAATAATAATACCAATGCCAGAACTGCAAAGTTTTAAATTGCTTTGTATACTCTAAGAGTTCGCCTGGTTTATTTATTAATTAATAATATAAATATAAAAGTATTTCCTTGTTAAGAAAATAGAAAGAAATTCTAAAAATAATATAGATAGATGGCTACTGTATTTAAATATTTTCTTCTCGTCATTTTTATTTAATTTTTTTAGGAGCAAATGGAATTTCTATTGCAAAAACTAAATGTTCAAATATAAGTGTAGTAATTTTTCAATTTAATCAAACTTATTTGATTTATATCCAAATCATACTTTTCTAGTTCTTTTTCTAATAGATAACTTAGATGCGATAATCCGCATTTGGCTGAGATTATAATATCCGGCAAATATTCTAGATTACTTTTTCTTACTAAATTTCAATGTCTTAGTCATAGAAAGCGTTCTTTCCGATATTTGTTGATTGCATTTATTTGTTTTACTAACAATCTCCTGTCGTTCTATATAGTGTTCGTAACATGTTCAATTGTACCATCGTTCATTCATCGTTAAATATAATATTTTTAATGGCCTTGCATTACAGTTCGGGAGTTTTCGATATGTTTGTGATCCTGTTCGTCCGTCCTGGCTATCCTTCTGAACTTCCGTGAATCCTTCCCGGTAGTTTATTCCATTTAATAGCACCATATTACGTCACCATGAGTGTTCGTCAAAAATTGCCGTTTGGAATAATTGCATCAGTAGCAGTAAATTTTCGTCTTTTAACATATGAACCGTTCGACGTAAGTGGGTAAACGTTCGTGTAAATTATGAGAGAAATTTAAATATATTAGACAGTTTCAAAAATAGTGAGCCTTATAACACAGATGACATTTGTTAATCCATATATAGGTGTATATGAGTATAAATTAAATGTATGAAATATATATATGAAATATATTCTTCAGTAGATGGAGTGCTTTGCAGAGCCGAGGTAAAAATGATCATTTTATAAAAATTTAAATTTAAATAAACAAAAAGAATAAAACCTTTAAGCTTCGAAGAACATTTTTTGTGCCCTATATTTAGCTCAAATGAAAGTGTATATGTATATGCATGCATACGTATATAATAAATGAATGTAATATTTATGGTTGTGTGTAATATTTATATAAACAAGTAAAAACCTAAAAACCGAGATAAAAAACTTATTTGAAGAATCGGAGATTGCGACATCTTTTCCACCTTTTGAAAGAGAATTTTCGTTCAAAATACAGAGTTGTAGTATGCTTGGATAATTTGCCAGCTGGTTGCTTATGTGTCGACATAAGAATTTATATATATGCATCGTATATGTTTAAAAAGAAACAAGTTTTTTTTTAAATATTAACAATAAAAAGATGAATTACTTTTTTCCCTTTTTTTTAAATTACTAATCTATTGAATAAAAGTCAATTAATTTAGGCTGATATCATTGTCTTAAAATTCATGGACGGATTGTGCGCGGTCGACACTTGTGTCGTCTCCATAGGAGGTAACCTCTGATAGCCTACCGCCTAAATGTAATAAACTTACAAGCTCTTCGCTACAATTTGCGTATATGAAGCGACGTTTGCGCACACCAAGTTGATTTTGGAGCTTACAAGTGTATTCCGGTGTCGAAACAGTTTATAAAACTTTTTGTCTGTGTTTTCTTACCATAATATTTTTTCCTTGTGTTAAGTTTAGTATTCCACCGGATTAGCCACACTAAAACAGCAAGTATAATCTGTTGGAGATATTGTGTTGGATAAACAGCATTTGGATATCTTCGGAGTTCACGTTGGCGTTTGCGGAACTATATCAAATCAGTAAATAAGCAGTTGAGAAGAGAGTGTCAAGTGTTTATTGTCTGCAGCTGCCTCGATGGCTTATCAGACAAGTTCCTTAGAACCATAAGAAACTTTAAGTGATTTACAGCACCTTTCTGCTTGTAAGACAGTCCTGCAAGAGAGAGGGTCTATTCTAAGCCAGATATAAAAACTTGGTTATGGTACAAACTTTTCCATTTGGTCAAGGCGAGGCCTACTCTAACACAACTACACACATCACTAATTGATTACACCGAATAATTTCATTTATTTAAACTTCACCCAACGGTTTATATCCAATTGTACATATATCCTTTTTCCACCGACGTTTCTCAAACGGATTGATATTATTAACCATCATTTATCAGAATTCCTGGAAAAATATATGAAACGATTCATCACTGTGAAATATTAATTAATATTGTGCACAAAATATGCGTTTATAGATATCCGTTTCCACGGAAGTCTCGCGCGTGGTATCTATATTTGCAAGATTTCTCCCGAAGGTTCATGGCAAGACCCTATATGGAGCCTCGAGTTTAACCAATACAGCCACCCCTATTCACGTAAGCAGGTACAAGTGACATTGACCGAAAGTTAACCGTACTGCTTCAGGATTATCGACCTATTCCTTTAGGCTATCCCTACATTCCGGATGCCATCCAACTACATCCCCATTGAATTTAATGTACAAGGATGAGATATCAACCCAGCATGTACCAGGCACCCAATTCACACTTCATTACCTTGAACACTCACAATAACTTCGAAGGATTTAAATCTTTGGCCTCCTTTGAAGCTGAATTCTTAGGGGAGAAGTCTGCAAGTCGACGATCCCTAACAGTCTCAATTATTCTTCAAGATCTAAGGAACACGTCGCCAAGAAAGTTGCTAGGAACGCTGATTGGTTCTATGAATAAGAAGAGATGAGCAATCCTGTTTAGCTTTATGTTTTAGTTAACGCGGCCTACGTATTCGTGATTGAAGAACAATTAAAGGCACACTGGTCACAGTTTTCGATTTCGCCAAAAAACAATAGGAGCGAAGTTCTATCCTACTATTAAAACTTTCCCCGTTTGGAAAGATCCTGGCTCCGGCAGGTTTTACTAGGGGTAAGTAAAAAAGTGTCATAATTAACTTCGTTGCAAAAAAAAAAAAAAAAAATAATAACATAAATAGAACGGACATATTTTAAAATGATGACACATTTATTCATTCACTTGTATTACTGAGCCTGGAAAGTGAAAGAACTAATGGAAAAAACCAAAACTAACATTGTAATACCAACCTGCGTGCAAGAACTTGCAATGTTTTGCCAATTTTTTATCAAATAGATTAATTTTTGCCACCAGAGAAGTACTTACTACAAACACTGTATAGATCTGCAGACAGACGGATAGACGGATCTGCACGAGTCGATTTAGAATTTGATGCTGATCAAGAATGTATAAATAAGTACTTTTTGGGTTCTCTGAAACTACTTTCCGTAGTTTTTTTTCCATACTTCGACGATGGGTATGAAAGTTTATTATAATTTAATGTTATTAAATATAGAATCTACAGAGGTGGGGTAGTGGACAATACATCTTATTACCAGCTAACAATGCAACGTACTTGTTTAGACGAGATATTAAACTCTAAGGATTAAAAAGCGCTCAAATTAAAATATATTAAGGAAAAACGAAATTAAACATGTGAACTGTTTACTAGCAAGAATGTATAAAAAAAATATATATAAATATATATAGTAATAAAAACAAAAAAAAATCTTTTGTAAGTGGAATTAAAGGAAAAACCAATTTATTTCCCCGAATTCACTCTAGAAAATTGCAAAAAGAAGACCTGGTTATTTTCTCATACTGAACTAATCGATTTATATATATATGATTTTCCAAACCACCAACCACCACCACCAAATATACATATGTTTGGTATATATATTTGGTATATATTTGGTATATATATATACCACATCCAAAAGGGCAAACTCCTCAAAGGCTAAAATTTCTATACAAAAATCAAAAAAAATGCACATTTGTCGAAAACAAATGTGCGATGCAGGAAATCTACTGATGCATATTAACGACTTACCAGTACTAAACGTGCAGACGCTTCATGTTCTCGGGCTCACGTTTTCCAACAATTATCGTTGGAAAACACACTGTCTTCGGTTAAAAAACTCTCTTTTAACAAGGGTGAATTTCATACAGAACATTGCTTGGAGAAGCCATGCGCATATTAACACTACTGCTTATCTTACCAAAATGCTTGTGTTAAGCAAGATTAACTATGCTTTGATAATTTATGGCATTGGCTGCAAATCTAATGTAAACATTCTTAAACCGGTTTATCACCAAGCCCTAAGAGGAAGTTGTTATGCTGTTCGAACGACGCCCATAAATAAAATTATAATTGAAACTGATTTCTCAACTGTATGAGTTAAAAGCTAAAATAGTTCCCAAGCTTCTTAATTCAAACAAATCTATTCTCGGTGATGACGTGAGAAAGATTGTTATTGCGAAGAAAATTCCAAAGCCACCATCTGCAATTGACTATTGTTTATACGTCGCAAAGGAACATTCCCTTACAAAATATTCCGCTCTTTTGGTCTTTCACCTCTATGGATTTTGAAAGACTATTCTTTTGACATTTCGCACAAGAAAGAAGATACTCCAAATTACGTCTTCAGGAATTTAATAGTTGAAAAACCCCAAGTGCTGGAGAGTAACGGTTGGAATCTTTTATACACAGACTGTTCAAAATCTTCTGGTCTGCCTCATGCTTGCGTCCTGGTAGATGCTACAGGTTCTTCTCAACCACATATTTCACGAAAGTACTTCAACTTTCACAATCGAAGCGAGAGCTATCCTCCACGCTGCGAACCTTGCCCATAAAAGCAAACTCAAAACCGTCATTGTTACTGACAGTTTCTCCGTATTACAAGCTTCGAGATGAAGCACCGTTAATAAATTAAGGAATATTATTACAACACCCGGCGGAAAAATTAAAATGTTATGGATATCTAGTCATATCGATTTATTGGGAAATGAGCAGGCTGATCGAGCGGCAAAGCATGCTGCTTCTGCTCCTCTAATTATGGATGATGACGTGGAAAAGCTGAATCTTCAAAGATACATTGGAAGAAAAGTTAAAGAGAAAATTACAGAAGGAAGTTTACAATTCCATCATCCACACTACTCTTCCATTAACCCTCAATTAATCCTACCTTTATATCCAACAAATGTTGAGAGAACCAAGATCCAAACAATTTCGAGAATTCACCGTGGTCATACAATTGCAACTCACCAATGGATCTTGAAGAAGTCTTGCTCCCCAATCTGCAGTTGTGGACAAATTCTCACTGTAAAGCACGTTCTCTCCGACTGCCTTAACTTTTTCTTGGCTAGAAGTATTGCTTTTGGAACGATTGACCTTTTGGACATTCTAAAATCAACTTCACAACAGAATATCAATTCAATATATTACTTTATTGAAACTACTAGGCTCAATATCTAATGTATATTTATATAAGTTCGAGCCGATAGTCTGTGTTGTTAGTGCTCAATGCCTTTTTTTAGTCTAAGAATTTATTTCATTAGTCTAAATTTATAATAATAATAATAATAATATATTTGGTATATATATTTGATATATATATTTGGTTTTCTTATTGATTCGGTTAGTTCAATATGAACAAATAATCAGTTTTTGTTCTTCTTTTTGCAATTTTTTAGAGTGAATTCGGGGAACTAAGTTGGGTTTTCCTTTAATATATATACAATTATACAATATATATACATACATATGTACAATTTTCCTCCACACCCTCGAAAAGTAACATGAAGTATTCATTAAAAAAAAAAATTTATTTGTGTGGTCTGCAAGCTCTTCGCTGGAAATCTCAATTAATTTTGATCCAAAATTTTATAAACTTGTATATACCGGCTGCATTTAATTTCTTAATTTTATACTGTTAATTCAGCGACATTAGGTAACATGTACAATAGATATGTTTTATGTAAAATATAATTCGGTTTATTCTATATTAAATATTAGTGGGCATTTACTTTTACGCGCCTACCAAATTTGTTTATGGTATTGAATTATTTTGTACCAGAGCAAGTCCGTAAAACATAAAAAAAAAAAAAAAAATCCAAAAGGAGGATATTACATATAGGATACACATATGTATTATGTACATATAATTCTTCTTCTTCTTTATTGTGTATTAAATATTGTTAGCCATTTATTTTTACGAGTCTACAAAAATTGCTTATTCTATTGTGTTATTTTGTACAATTGAAACTCGAGATAGTTTGTTAAGTTTAAATGCACTTCGAGAATCGGAGATGATAGTGTCGGTCAATAAGCATTTGCTACTCGCACAGTAATGAAAAAAAACTTCACAGTGGATCTGAAACCAATGAAGCAATGAAGAAACAGTGGTAAGCGCGGCCACATTGTTGGAAATTGTTGGACTGCGATACTAAAAAACAACGAACAAGCTAAACAAAAACAGTAACAACAAAATGCCCTGGTAAAGGAGCAATTGTGAAAGACTAATTTAGCAGAGACACATAGCCCGTCGACAGCGGTCCTACAATCCGTATTTGTTGCAAAAGGAATATGATTAATATATTTTTTCCCTGTAAACACGGAGTATCATTGGCTTGTGCTCAATTTTTTTAAGGAAAGATGAAACGAAAAATTACTGGCTTTAAAGCGTTGGCGAAGGATAGTAGCTGGATGATTGAGGATATACTATATAATATGAAAGTTATTGATTCTAAATGGGCGTTTACTGTTAAAGGAGATTAGCCTGGTAATATGCAAAGATTTAGAGCAAGCTTGTTGCAAGAGGGCGTAGTCAATAATATGGCATTATCTTTAGTGAAATATTCTCCCTCGTGGTTAGATATTCCACCACTCGAAAGCTAGCATCATCGCAACAGAACACCTTATTTAGGGTTTACGCTTTGGTGGTTGATAGTTCTGTAAGCCGGGGCAGAAAAAAACAAGCTGTGCGTTACCTTGAGCACTATTGAGGCCAAATTTCCCGCATTATTCAAGAGAAGATGTCTATTTGAAACCATTATTGAAAGAAGTATACAAATTAAATAATCCCGCTTCCATAAACGTTGACAATTTAGGCGCTCAAAATATCGAAAATCTAGTTCTGTGTGGTTGAAGCAAGCCCATTTACGTAAAATATGTCCCTATTAGACAAGTTCCAAAAAACAAAATAATCGGATTAAAACATATTTGCCCAAATCCTAAAGCTGTGGATGTTGTCAAGACCGCGTGTGTAGGGTATATGGCTTTGAATGCTTCTGGCATTCCTTCGCTGAAAGAAGCAAATGATCGATGTAATTATGATAGATAGATTTCAAATATTCATTAAAATATATTACAAATAATAAGTAAAAATGATTTCTTAAAAGGAAAGACAAAAAAAATTGCTTCATATATAAGCCGTTTCACAAAACTGATTACTTAACTTTTTTCATGTACCCCTTGCGATGCTTTCGTGTTACCGAAGGACATCCACGTCGTCGATAACTTCAATTGTCTGCTGAAAAATACAAGCTTTTATTGAGTAAAACTTCTTCATAGTTCTCTATAGGAAATTTACAAAAGGCTTTTATACGCTATTTCGGAATCTCTTCCGGTTACATATATTGATTGCTCGCCGGCTTAACCGGTATGATTTACCACGCAAATCTTCGCAATAAATCTTGTGGATTTAATTCAACTCTATTGGACGAAATTTCAACTCTATTAAGAAAAGATGCCACACAAACTACTTACTTAAAAAGAGAGGACAATTTTACGTTAACCCTAAGAACTTTTAAAACTTTATCAGCTAGAGACGTAAAGTTAAACCCTTCTAAATGATAATGTATAACGAAAACTAAAAATACTCGAAGGCGCCTGGTATAAGTGACGTTTCCCCTGACTTTGCTAAAAAATCTTAATCCTAATCTGATATTCAATGTAACACCTATATCTTTCCTGGGGAATCCTATGGTGTTTTTCGATCTATTAAATTTTCGACTGCGAAAGTATAAAGCGCTAAGTATGCTGAAGTCGTCGAACTATGCTGGCCCAGATGGAATTCCAACTTGTATTCTCAGGACTTCAATAATTTTTTTTTACATTCCCCCCAAGCCCACCTTTAAAAACGATCTAAGTATGCACTACTTCCCATCCTTGTGGAAGACTAACTACATTATCCCAATGTGTAAAGGCGGACAAACAAACACTGAAAACTACAGTGACATTGCAAAACTGAAAGCATTGACCAAGCTGTTTGAATCATCAGTATCACAAAAGTTGTACTCATCTATAAATTCCATTGTGTCTTGTTGTAAACATGGTTTTATAAAAGGTATGTCCACCACCAACACCTTACACCGTTTTTCCACAGCCTGCGATAGCCTAAAAATTTATAAATTACGCTTCATTGGTTTTGATAAGAGTATGGTATCATCACCTCAGAGTGCATACTCAGCCAGTTGTGTTTAATTCGAGCTTTTCTGGCTTAACCCCAATCATGTCTAGCGTCCCGCAAGGAGATCACAAAAGACCTCAACTGCTCGTTTTATTCGTTAATGACGTCTCCAATTGTATTTGCAATACCTTGGTCTTGATGTTTGCCGACGGCGTAAAAATTTTCAGGTCTTTTCGTTTCATTCATGAAGCTGGTACCCTTCAAAACATCTTAAACAACCTACATCTATGGTCCATAGTTAATGTCATGTCTTTAAATCTGAAGAAATGCCTGAAAATATTCTTCTCTGGCAAATACTGATTTCTACACGTTGCACTATTGGTAATTAATCTTTGGGAAATGTTGCTAAGATCCACAATCTGTGTGTAATCTTTGACTCAAAGTTGAAATTTAACTTACATGTTGAGGCGTCGCTAAATAAAACAAAAACGCTTTTAGGATTTTTGTAAAAGTGTTCGAAGGAATTTAATGGTCCTTATATAATTAAGTGCGGCCTGTTCTTGAATATGTAATTGTAATGTAGGCACCTTCTCATAAATGCCAAGTCAATGTCAGATAAAATTCTTTGCCTTGCTTGGTCTTGGATGGAACGCACTTAATTTTACCGCCTTATGAGCATAGATTGAAATTCATCAGTCTACCCACACTTCAGAAAACGCGGATTCGATATTTGTGGCTAAGTTAACACAAGGGAAGATTTTTCCTCCGAGAATGCTTGCGAAAATTTTCTTCAATATGCCGCCTAGGTTGACTACTCACTATGCGCCACTTAAAGTGCTATTGTGCAGCGCAAACTACTAGCTTCATAATCCTTTGCCTGTGCATTGTAATCTCTATAATGAGAATCATTGATTAAGCTATTGATTCTATTAGTAAATTACGAAAGTCCCTTTCACAATCCTAGTTGACTGAAATGTCTGAGGTATTATGCTGTATGCATATCTACCTATTTGCAAATAATTAAATTAATACACTTATATATTCGGCTCTTTAGTCTTGTATATGTGCATATTACGTAGTATTATTAGCTACATATGATATTTATAGAAGTATCATATATAGGTAGTCATGCAAGTATATATGAATATACAGGTGCGAGTATATATGGTTATATGCACGTACCTTGGTTTACATGCATATGTTCTCTCTCTAGGGTCCAGCGTATGAAATTTTGTCCTTTTTAGATAGCATCTAAGTTCTTTGAGTATATAATATAAACTTTATATTAGAGGAATGATTTACTGGAATTAAAAATCGGACAAAATAAATACAATCAACAGTAAATTTATTTTCACTCAATTAGTTTTTTATTCAATAACAGGTGAAAAGATTTTTTTTCTTTAAATTTTATAAAATATAAAGCATTTTTTCACTTGAAGAAGTCACTTATTAAGAAAAATTAGTACAGTATCCATACCATAATATATGGTGATTAACTTAAGGAAAGCTTCCTTTAAAATCTTTTAATTAAGGTTGATCAGAATATTTTAAAGGACAAAATTCAGGTAATAATTTAATTAAACTTTCTCAAATTAATCAATTATTTCAAAATAATAATTTAAAGATTTATTTATTAAGTTGTATTTTATGAGTAATTGTTACTTCTTCTTTTTATTTTATTTAATTCAAATAGCTTGTAAAGACGGTTACACTGAAAATTGTTAAGGAGATTGTATTTCTTTCAAGAAATTTATTGAATTAAATTCGGTAGTTTATAAAAGTATTATTTTATTCTTACAATGAAAGTGCAATGTCTTTATTAAACTGTATAGATTAGAAGTACAACCAGAATTTAACGATGACAAGTCAAAAATTAGCAGATTTTACTTGAATTTAATGCTTATTTATTTGAAAATTTTCTTAATGTTATCATTAGCAGTGATATTCCTCTGCTTAGTTGTAATTAAAGAATAATGGTATTAGTACCTACAATTAGGTCGAAATTAATTGCAATAAATATATTCAAGCTAGAATGAACAATCAATATTTTTTGAATGCAGATCAAATGTTGATTATTTAGATCAATTCAATATACGTTGATTTTATTCATGATATAATCCCAATACTAAAATAATAATAAAAATAACATAATAAAGGCCAACAAAGTATATCTGATGTTTTTTATAATAATAATGACTGGTAAAATAAGGACAATTTTTACGTCTCAAAAATTAAAAAAATACTTGTAATTAGAGAAAATCGTGAAGCGAAATAAAGACAAAAAGAAGACTGACATTTAAAAGGAAATGTCCGCTCTCGGTTAATTTTTTTTTTTTTTTTTGATAAAATAGAAGATAAAATATCACAAGAACAGAAACTATTAGTAAAATGCAACTTATTATTAAAATAGGAAAAATTATCTATACTAGTTAATAGACCTCACGATTGAAAGTCTTGTATGCTTATATGCTATAAATTCTCTTCTTTATCAATAAATTGAAACATAAAAAAATAATCAAACAATATCAGCGAAATGTCAAGATCATTCTGCAACTTTAAATCCAAAATGGTTTTTTGAAAAATGGTCATTTATATGCCGTAATAAGCAAATAAGGAAAAATGTTGTTGTAATTAATATATGAATTGCATGAAACCCTTTTGCCACAAACAATATTGAGGCATGAAGAAAACCTTCTAAAAGGTTTTCTATATACCCATAAGCTCCAAGTACAACAAAAAAAAATCCCAATAAAACAGTAAAAAGTAATCCTTAAGTTGCTTGTGACTGATTCCATTCTATTAAACTATGATGAGTTCAAGTAACGTTAATTCCTCCGTAAGGAAGTCACATAGCCCCACTTTCATTTGAGGAAGATAAATTTCTATAGAAACAAAATACAAAAAGATAATAGAAAAATAATACTGACAGAATAAATAAAATGATGGCTCATCATAATCCGATTGTGACTACGTAAGTATAAAGACCTTGGTAAGTTCCTTTTTGTACTATTGATAAGCAGTTGAAATAGTAATTCAATTTTCTAAGAAAAACAAGGAAATGTTATACTGGCGAAATCATTTTACTAGACCAGAAACTGTTGTTATAGCTTGAGTTGAGGCTGTTAACGGTCATGGGCTATAATCAACTACATTTTTTTTACTCATTTTTTTACACATAAAATTCTGCTAACATAAGCTAACTCTTAAAAACAAATCTTATATTACTTATTACGACTAAACTGTTCACATCTATAACAAAGAGGGGAAAACAGAAAAATAAAGAAAAATTAAAAACAGAATTTACGTGTAGATAAAGAAGAGAAAACGAAAAAAAAGCATGCACACACCTAGCACAAAAGCGCACTCCCAACTGCTGTGTAGGTTCGAATTGAACCCCTACACCATTCTATACATGCAGAAGCTTGTCAATCAATATAATGAACATTCAGTCTAGGAATCATGTAAAACTTTGACGACTAACACTTAACTTAAATACGACATAGGTACAGCTTGCCTAATGTAGAGAGTAGCTTTGATAGAGTTTAAAGAGCCGGATAATGAAACTAAGTTATAATTAACAATTAAATTTTTGCAAACCTTCTAAATTGGTTGAAGAGCTCGTAGTTATATCTATATTGACTAAGTTTTATAAAAATAAAGTTTCTTAGAATACGATACGGAACATTGAAATTTATCTAACCTAATAGTGCTGGCGAGTCAGTTTTACCATTTATTAACTTAACTACGAAGAAAACACTAAGGATCAAATCTGCGTTTCTTTATTGTGGGCAAGGCCAGCAAAAGTAGCCTTTTTTCATGGGTAGGCAATGAGAGATAAGCGTCTCAAATCAAATCCTTCGGGAAACAAATGCCGGTGTTGTTTTTGAACTGACTCCATTGAGACTAGATGACACTTATAAGCGTAACTGAGGGATATTCTACTATTGGCCTCACCAACCTAATATATATCCTTTTGTAACATATGGATCGTAAAACTCTCTGGACCGCCGTTTATTAGAGAAAAGTATAGTCTCAGTAGATTAAAACAAAGTTTTTTTATCATACAATACCTTTAAATAGACAAATAAATCTTCGATTTACAATTTGTGTGAATTGATGAAATATTCAGTCGAAAAAGATTTCCACTTAAAGAAGGAATATTTCTTGCAATTTGTAGTTCTAATTTCATTAAATTTTCTTAGCACCATGCAACCATGTTGTCTGGATCCGACTGAACAAAATGAGAGTGTGATTTCATGTTAAATGAGGAATACAGTATCATCAGCGTGCACCAGAAAATCAACGAAACAAGGTCATTGAAGCACAGGATAAACAGCAAGGGGTCTAAGTGGCTCACTCGAGTGACACTTGACTTCAAGATAAATTCATCAGATGTGATTGGGTTAAAAATAACTTTGATTGATTTATTTTGAAACTAAGAGTCTATCAATACGTATGATGGAAAACTCACTCCCTGGTGTTTAAAGACCAATAATTTATGGTTAACGACTTAAAAAACTACTGAAGTCTCTGTATACGACATCACTGTGAGGGCTACTAGAAAAAGGACCTAAAAATATGGCAAGTGATATTAACAAGTGCGTAGCCGTCGATTTTATTTTTGAGAATTCGTGCTGATATGAGAAGATATGGGACTTGATAGCGAAAACTAATAGGTATTTGCATATATTTTTATCAGTGAAATCTATTGGTGAAAATAATAAAGCAATGGGTAGTATCAATATACGCAAAGATTAAATTAGATGATTTCAACCTTTTTCTACATAAAAAAATAAGAAAACTCAATTCGGTCGGGACCAAATCTTTCACATCCATCACCATTTACCCAAAAAAAAGACAAAAGAAGTAAAAGAATAAAATTTTCATGCTCCATAGTCTGGAGTAGGTGCAGCTGATTTTTTCTATTTTCAAATTAAAAGTCTTTTTCGTATAGGCAGGTGGGCGTTGTAGGCATGTCCCTTGCAAAATTAGGTTAGCAGAATGTTTACCATAAATACTACAAAGTTACGCGAACAGACAGATGGACAAACAAATAGGCGGACATGTTTACATGCATTCCAAATTTGAAACAGGCTACGAATTTATATACCTTGTGCGCTCTCTGATGCTTCCGCGTTTCAAACGGTGACGGATGTAAGAAGCTCATCAGACCCTTATATATGTATGCTTATAGGGATGCGTCATCATATCCCAATCGCCGGTTTTGTTTCAACAGTGCAAAGGTTGTGGTTTTGATATCAATAACAGAGAATAGGCTGGAGAACCAAAAAAGTTCGAAGACAATCTAAAACCCTCTAAGAACTTTCAAACAGTTTAGCAGTTGATGAATTAACTGTTTCTAGACGCTTACACGCGATGGGAAAGATCAGAAAGGAGGAAAACGGGCTAACATACGAAACGACGGAAAATGGCATTTTGGACTGTTTCAATATCGCGGCTTCTTTGCTTAACAGGCGAAAAGAGAAGAGTTTTCTGCGGCATATTGTAACTAGCGATGAAAAGTGGAACCACTACCACAATTCCAAGCGCAAAAAGTCAGGTCAGTCCAGGAGAGCCACATCGACACCGAAGCGGAATATTCATGGCCATAAAATTTTGCACACCAATGTTGGGGTCACCAAATATAATATATCACGAACTGCTAAAACAAAACAGTTACTGTAGTCTGCCGACGGCAATTGCACCAGTTGAACGATCTGTAGTTGCGAAAAAGAAGGACAATAATGGCTAACACACGCAAGGTCATCTTCCTGCATGATAACGCTCGTCCACATGTTGGAAAAGTCGCAAATAGACTGTTGCAGTTCGAATGGAAAGTTTTGCCGCACTACTTGCTCAGATTGACGCAACATGGCTTGGCTGGCACGCGGTTTCGAAATGCTGAATCGCGAAAACGTGCCGATGGTTGGATCGCTGCTAAACCAATATCGCTCTTTCGACACGTTATAGTTATGTTATCAGAATGATGAGAAGAAATAGTAGAAAACGATGGAAAATATTTTTATTAATATATATTGTACCAATTTTTCTGAATAAATACCTTTTTCATGTGAAAAAATGATCAAAATATCTGTCAACATCTCACATTTGGTAACCATACAACTGGTACGTCCACACAGCTTAGGTAAAATACTAAACTTGGCAGTACCTCTACAGTTCTCGACTTACGGCTAATTTTTAATTTTTGAATTGAAATTAGAAAGTTACTCCTTCAACATAAAGGAAAAAGGGCTGTGTCCAGAAAAAGCTTAAACATCTTGACAATAACATCACGTATTTCGTCATAGCATGATTACAATATATATTATGAAATGTCATCCGGATCTGGAGCATAGCTATATTCATCAACGCCTGTAATATCTTATTTGCTAAAACGGGCAAATTCGAGGTCGATATAGAGTTTATGATTTGATATGGCTAATTATCTAACACATCGACGTCGGTGGTAGAAAAGTCACGGAAATATTTGGCAAAGAGGTTCACGGTTTATATATCTCCGGAGCAATCACGGCCCTTAAACGATGCCGATGATAGATATATTGAGGTTCTTTTTTTGGAATTGACAAATTTGTATAATTCTTTATGAATAATAAGAACTAAAGGTATTTGCCATCTCTTTATTGGTCGAGGAAATTAAATCTGTGACTTTCAGCAGAGCAGATTAAATAAGCGTGCGCAGAGACATTTTTCATGTATATTTCGAAAGCTTGATTTTCCTATTTTAATATTACTTAATTGCTTTGTAGACAGGATTTTAATCGAATCGGATGCAGAACTAGCTGTCCTTAATACACTATAAAATGAAGAACTCTCAACGGCAAAATCAAATATAATATGTGCAATATGTGAAAGGTAAGTTCTAAGCAACGAAATATTGCCTTCACATTGTTTATTTAAGCAAGTGAGATTTAGCGTGCTGGAGTGATCAAGTCATCTTCCTTCCAATGAAAGGATAGTCAAATTATTGGATAGTATGGACCTTGAGATAAACTAAAACGCAGGCAGCGACTTGCAGCTATTTCAGGAAAATTAACAAAGCCTAGACTTATGAGCCTCACATAACAATTACATTACGGCTTTCTTAGATGTTAAAGCGGGGACCATACAATCAACATAGACAATAAGACTCCGGGTGACTTGTAGTAAAGTGAAATCCCCCAATGCAATGATCATATCAGCAACGTCACAAAAAAGGGATTTATGTTTCTTATAAGCAAAAATATTTGCGATTGGTAGAATGTAAGAACAAGTCAAATATATATTTTTATTGTTACACGAGTGATAATAAATTCAAAGCCAAGAAGAGTTGAGAATTAATAGGACGGAAAGGCATCCGATATGTTTATTAAAACTCTAATCCCAAGTACGATCTGGACGATCTTTTCTGAAGACATGGAAGGTATTAGGAAAACGTTCCGACGAGTGCAGATCAGACTTTAGCCGGATTTCAAACAAATCGAAACAGGAAGCATCGTTATAGGTGGATGGGTTATAGAATTACTATTTCGAAGTTTTTCCAAAAGAATGATTTCTTTTATTAAAGACGATTGTGACCACAATAATTTGTTTAACACATTTTGGACGTTTGTCGTAGAAACCACAATTTTGAACAATAATAAGGTTCTTGGTGATCGTGTAGATATTTTAAAAATGCTAACTCGACGTCATTTGATTAAGAGAACTTTTATCGCAACGTAACTTTTAATGTCATCACATTTTCGTGCTAATATGGACATATACACTGTTTTTTGCGGTGGTACAGCGCTTAAAGTTAGTTAGGGGTTAACAGAAGCCGAAGAAAGACGTGCGTGCAAGTTATGTCTCCCAGCTAGACAGAAATAAATCCGTGGACAGAAATATTTCTTATTATTTTATTTTGGGACACTCGTTAGCACAGGAAATTTGGGAATTTACTATCTGGTGATTAGTAAAAGGCGTATTAACTTTAGGATTAATAGCTATAGGGTTTATAACTTCCGAATTTTCAGTAGAATATAAAGATGAAGCGCTCATCGCGATTAAAGGGTTAGGCGACGAAAAGTATGCACGCTCTCCGGTAGGAGAAAAGCTGGGGAGATAAGCAGCCGGTTTGCGAGTATGACTTTTATGTGAAGTTGAAACCCAGTTTTCAGCAATAAAAAATCCAGTTTCTTGTTGAAAAAAAAAATGTGAAAAAAATGAAATGAAATGAAAAAAATGTGTTCAGAAAACGTCTGAAAACTAACAATGGTCGTCAGAATAAGATAACCACTCATATGACAAAAGGCAAGACGGAAAAGAAAACAACGTGGCCACGCACGTATAAACAAAAACGCGGGAACTTTTCGGAAAAACCAAAATTTTATCAACACTTAATTTTATAAATACCACAATTAATCTAAAAAATTAAGATGTTTGATAATTGCTTATAATCTCTCATAACCCGTCAAAGACACACGGATTTAATTATAAAAATGAAGAAAGTAGTTCCAGTATATGAAATCACACGATCGCCGTGCACGCAAGATAGCAAACTTAAAAAGATGATTTCGGTATATTGGCACTTTATTGGTACGTCTTTAAAATACAGTGTTTCTAAAACGTATGCATCAATAGCTGTAATAGCGGCAGCTGGTTGTAACATTAATAAAGCAATCTAAGTAAAAATTAATAATCAAAAATGGTGTTAAATTTATAGATGAACCCTTATTTCCTTATTGGCAATTATATTCGAAATTAATCGAGCAGTTAAGTAATATAGTCCAATAACGTTACTACGCCAATACAAAGTAGAAAAAGTATTAAAATAGCAGGAGTTCCTCGAGGTACTAAATGGACAAGTATATGTTGAGTATTATTTCATCATACGAATGTTACAAAAGACAATCATAAAGGTAAAGTTAAAATTAAAGGTAAGATTAGATAACCAGTTCTTGTAAAAATGGGAATAAATCTATAAAATTATTAAATAAAATTCACAAAAGTAACTCTTGAACCATCGGAAACCTGTTGAGTCTAATAATTGGGCCTTTATATAACGATAGTAAAATATGATTTTAAAAAAAATATTATAACGAGAAAGAATTAGTCACTATAAAGAAGAATCAAATACCGAAAATAAACAGGTTATGATTTTTAATTTAATTTATTTATTTATTTATTTATTTATTCCACTTATACAAGAAACTCAACTAAAACAAAATGGCAGTCGAGCTCAATTGACTCTTAAGTAAATCTTAAAATTATTTAATAATAAAACTTAGTATAAGTACAATAAAACAAATAAGGAGGAAAAAAAAAAGAAAGAAAAAAAAAAAAAGCATGTACACAATTAGCATAGAGCCACGCCCACAACCGATACAGGACCAAATTGCAAGTGAACCCCTAAGCCATCGCAAACATGCATAAGCTTGGCAACCGATAATTGTTAACAACAAATTAATTTTCGACTCATAATGACAAAATCTAAGGTTAAATCAGTTTAAGTACGACATAGGTAAATCGCGCTTGTTGAGCAATATTGCTTTAATAGACTTTAAAGAGTCCGTTAATGAGAATAGATGATAGACATCATTTAGGTTCTTGCAAACAACTCTGAGCGGGTTAAACAGTTCAAAGTTATATTTGCATTGACTAAGCTTTATCAACATAAAGTACCTAGAGAAGCGGTTAGGGACATTAAAGCAAATCTCACGAAGTAATGCGGGCGAATCAATTGCACCATTTATTAATTTGATTAGGAAGGAAACCCCAAGAACAAATCTACGTTTCTCGAGTGACGGTAAGGATAACAGAAGCAACCTATTTTCGTAGGGTGGAAGAGGGGAAATCCAGTCCCAACCCAAATTCCTAAGTGCAAACAGCAAGAATTGCTTTTGTATAGATTCAATTGAACCAACGTAGCATCTATATGAAGGAGACCACACAACAGAGGCATATTCAAGAATAGGTCTAACCAAACACGTGTAAAGCCTTTTAGTAATATAAGGATCATCAAGCTCTTTGGACCACCTCTTTATAAAACCAAGAGCGGACCTAGCTTTGCTTAACGAGGACTCAATATGCAAATTGAAACGTAACCTATAATCGAATAGAACGCCTAAATCAATGAACGAATCGACGTCTTCCAACCTGTGCGAATCAATGAAGTATTGGGTACTAAACGACTTCCTTCTTAAGAAAGAAAGCTTCTTACATTTATTTAGATTTAGCTTCAGAAGATTGAGGGAGCACCATGCAACCAAATTGTTCAAATCACTTTGAAGATAATGTGATTGCGATTCTACGGAAAAAGAAGTAAACAGTTTCACATCATCAGCATACATTAAAATCTTACTGAATTTAATCACGGAGGGCAAATCATTGATGTAAAGATTAAATAAAATAGGTCCCAAGTGGCTACCTTGAGGTACGCCAGACGTCACGGGAAATTCATCCGAGGTAATGAGGTTAAACAAAACCCTGAATGATCTACCATACAGATAAGAGCTTAACCATTCAACTAAGAAGAGAGGAAAGCCAGAGGTCTGGATTTTAAATCTAAGAAGTCTATGATTAACCATATCAAACGCCTTGCTAAAGTCAGTGTAAATGACATCAGTGCGAGAACCACTAGAAAAAGCCTTGAAAACATGAGAAGTAAACTCCAACAGATTGGTCACCGTAGATCTTCCCTTTCGAAAACCATGCTGGAAAGGAGAAATATACAATTTCATGGAAAAGGCTATATGCTGAGCCACAATTCGCTCGAACAGTTTAGGTAAGACACTCAACTTGGCGATGCCTCTGTAGTTCTCTACAAGTTGCCTACTACCACTTTTGTGAATAGGAATAAGGAAAGAAGTCTTCCAACACAAAGGGAAAACACCTAAATTCAAAGACTTATTAAAAATCTTTGAGATAACATCACAAAGCTCGCCAGCACAAGATATAAGTACACATGAGGGGATGCCATCGGGTCCAGGCGAACAATTATATTTCAGAGAGTTCAATCCTTCAAAAACGTCATTTTCCGATATAACAAAGTTAGGAATTGAAACCGAATTAGAAATCGAATATGGATAATTTTCCGATAAATCAAAATTGGCAGTTGAAAAGTTCTGTCGGAAGTATTCCGCAAAGAGATTTGAGGATTCAAAATCATCCGAGGACTCGGAGCCATTAAAAGACACAAACGACGGGTTTATGGAGATTTTTCTTTTGGAATTAACGAACTTAAAAAAGTATTTAGGGTTAGCAAACAAGGAGGATTTAACAAACTGAAGGTATCTGCAATAGTATTGGCGGTTGAGGAAATTAAATTTATGCCTTGCAACAGAGTAAGCGAAATAGTCGAAAGAAGAACCACTTTTCGAAAATTTTTTGAACAACTTGTTTTTCCTATTCTTGTAGTATTTAATTGTCTTATTAAACCACGGGGGATCCTTACGTCGAGGACGGGACTGCTTGATCGGAACGGATGCAGAAATAGCTTGATTTAATACATTGTAGAACGACGACAGTAAGCTATCAATGCTTCCCTCTGAGAAATCGAGCACAAAATGAGAAAGATGAGATTTTAGTATGGAAACATTGATTTTATGGAAATCATAACGTTGATATGAAAAATTTGAATTTGGAACGTTATAGAGGTTCAACGAACCAACAGACTTGTAATGAAAGGAAACACCCAATGCTGGATGATATGGATCCTCAGGTAAACTAAACGGAAGACAACGATTAACGCAAACCTCAGGAAAATTTGCAAAGCAGAGATCAAGAAATCTCCCATTACAATTAGGGGTACCATTGTATTGAACTAAATTATTATCAAATAATTCATTGAAGAATACAACGGCTTTTTGAATTGAAAGTTTTGCTTTTTCTAAATTTTGGTTTACAGTGAGTGTCATTAATATTGTGTTTTTTCGCTCGACAGAAAGTAAACGCTTGTTAAACCTAGCCCATTGTCCAAACGTAAATATTTTTTTCCTTATTTTGTAGTACAAACTAATACATATTAAAATATAAAAAAGAATAAACAAGACATTATTTCAGTAGACAAGAAAATTAAATAACTTCAACGAGTTGAAAATTATAGTGTCATTAAAATTTCACGTTTTTCATATAAAGCCGGATACGACGAAAAAAGACAGCATATTATTAAAAATTAATATTTGATGGGGTATCCTTTTTGATGAATAACGTCATTTAAAGGTCTTGACATAATTTGTACAATTTTTTGTTTGTAAGAAGCAGAGATCTTACTCCATTCTTCTTTTAGACTATTTTTCAGATTTTGGAGAAAAGAGATTGAGTGCTTTCGCACACGGCAATTCCACATATTTTTGATGGGGTTCATGCTTGATGAATGAAGATTAAAACGAAAATTCACGCAATCTTCATTTTTGCATTCAAGCTTTTGAATTAAATCATTCTCTTTCTTGGCTAATTGTAACTAGCTGCGATGGAACGACTTAAAATCATCTTTAATTTTCGTTAACAAGTGCACCATTCGATCGTTGCAACGTTGAATACTTTCAACGCACTCCTTAAGCAAATCCAAGATATCAAGTCTCAGAGCCTTTCAAATTTTTTTGCGCTTTTGTCTTAGCATGAATAAATATTTTTATTAATAATTCTATGGATATAAGTATTTTAAAATTGAAAATTAATACATTTACTTACTTTCGTTTCTTCCTGCAATGTTCGAACAGACAAGACCAGGAAGAGAATTAAAGCAGTACAAACTTAAGTTCGTGTAAATAATTTGTAAAAATATCTCCTAATTCTCGTTTTCAAAAGTTTTCGTTGGTACGTCAAATTTGCTTTCACATTATTATTCACAATTTATTGGAATTTCAGGTAATTGCATGTATGCACTCTCTATTGCCGCCAGTTCGGAAAGCAATGCAAATAATTAGTTGTAATTTTAATTTATTTTTTTGTCTCTTGTGTTACAAGTGCTTAATATTCCATTTTTTGTCTTTATTTACGTTTGTGTGAATTTGTTATTGATTACCTCATCGTAGACAAACATACGTCGAATTTGCCCCATTTTGTATGTTATTTTTCCGAAGTAAGTTTCAATGACGAAAGCCATACATAATTCTCAACCAAAGGCTTCTCAAGGTACGCCTTTCAAATGAGTGCTAGTTAACTAAAAGATACACAATTGGTATCTAGCTTTGACGTAATTTGGTAAATATGGGAGGGTGTATCTAACAGGAGATGTACATAGGTGAATCAAAAAAAAAAAAAAAAAAACAAAAGTCATCAAATAAAACCAATCGAAAGCGAAAACGTAATCAAACTTTCAGATACCTGATTACCTCCGTTAATTGAGCCACCTTTCAACTATGCAGAACCCAGGTACTTGCGGAAATTGGGTAATTATTATTATTTGTTGGCATTAAATATTACTGTTGGTTACATAATGAGCTTTACTGGAAATTATATAGCCGATACTTATTTAACAATGATAAGCATTTTTCAATATCATGCCACTCAACCTGGTAAAATTTCTTCATTGAAAATTCTAGTTCCGCCCTGTTTACTAGATCAACCGCTAAGCAAAAACTTTTGCTAGGAAGTATCTCTATAAAGCTTAAAGAGCTTATTCCCGGCAGAAGATTTAAAGTACCGGTTATGCTCGCTCAACATAACTCCACTTCAAAAAACTAAATAAATCACTAACCGTACTGTACCAAAAGGTATTACTTCATAGCACTTTTCCTTATTTTGTCGATACTGATCACCATATTTTCATATTTACAGAAACTTGTTGTGAAGCCTGGAACTAACGATACTGAACGCTAGCTTGAAAGTTATGGGAATGATAGGATTCTACAATTAAGCGGAGGTGTGCATAATGCAATTCATAATAGTTTATTATCGATGCCGGTTTTATTACTTGTCCCTGCCGCCATTGACATCGTTTGTGTCCAAATAATGCTAAATTACTTTTCGCTAATTATTAGTTGTTTGTATATATCTTCTGCATCTGACATTTTTCTATATCTTGAATATCTCCAGTTAATTAAAATGGTCATAAGCTGCCTGAAAATCCACGGAATGATCGTAGTTTTGGTGGATTCTAATTTACCTTATGTATTTTGAGGACGAGACTTTGGACCTCTCATTTTTCGCTCTTACCTTGTGAAGATTATTTCCAACAGAAGTGGTACGGCTATAGGGAATTTATTAAAGAATTTCATGTGCTTTTCTTAAGCTATTCCGATTGCTTGTTTTGATGATTTAACGGATTATTTGGTATGACTTAGCACACACTTAAATATGCTTAACAATAGAAGAAGAAGAATAGAAGAAGAAATGAAGGATTTACACAGTCTGCATGCATCACGGATTATACAAGTTATTCCTGACGCATGACATAATTTCGATAATAAATGATACTCGAACTACTAATTAAAATGAAAGGACAGCTTTATGCTGACTGGCAACGTTGTAATCCCATCACTGAAATTGTTAGGTACTAGCATGTATTTTGATCATTTTGCACTTGCAAAAAACATTTATTGAGAAAAATTGATATAATGTATACAAAAAAAGAAAGAATTGGCAAAAGATCCATTGACACATTTTCGCATTTTTCAGTATTTCGAAACCGCATGCCAGTCAAGCAAAACTGCATGGATCTGAACAAGTGGTAATCGGCGGGCGCTATGACTGGTAAATATGCTGGGTGCGGAATTTTTCATTCGAGCTGCAACAGTGTACGCTTCACAAGTTTCGCAACGATCCATCGCCCAACTTGTTCAATTGATTTCAGGAGACATCTAAAGTAACAGCTTTATTCGAGTTTAGTTGCTCGTAAAACACCATCACATGCACAACAAAAATTTGTAGTCATGAATATTCCGCTTCGGTGCCGATACGAATTAACCCGACTTCTTGCACTTGGGAATATCGGAGTAGACCTACCTTTCATCGCCAGTTACAATACGCCAGAGAAACATCACATTTTTTTCCCTGAAAGAGAATGAGACCGCCTTGTTGAATAGGTTCGAACGGCCATTTTCAGTCAGTTCGTATGATAACTATTCTTCCACCTTCGGGATCTCTCAAATTGCATGTAAACGGTTAGAAATTATTGATTCATCAACTGCTAAGCTATTTTCAAGTTCTTTGAAGGTTTTAGCTGGGTTTTCATTGAATAAACAATTCATTGTCTTCCTCAAGGCCATTATTTGGCATTGACATCGAAATCACAACTCTTAAATGGTTGAAAGCAAAACCCACAATTGGGGTATGATTGAGCAACATTACGAAAAGTTTTTAAAAGCGCCCCACGGTCTGCGGCAGCAGATTTTCTCAAATTAAACAAGAAATGTGTTGAATGTGGAAAATGCAATTTTGGGCGTTTCATAATTAGCGTTTGTCTACCCACAATAACTCAATAATACTAGATGGAATACTACTATTTTATAAAGACAAAGATCAAAATCATTCAATTTTACCGTTGTGTGCATTGACACTTCACATCAGTTTTTCATATTCACTAATAGCTTTCGCTGACCCACATACATGCAAGCGCTTCTCCAGATAACTAAATGAACTGTCAAAAAATTGTTCAGAGAGCAAAATTTATAAAAGAAAGGTTTAAAGAATCTTACAGCAGTTTAAAAAAGGGAAAGTTTATAAAGTAGAAACCGTGTTTAAAAATAAAGAAACTCTAATTGAGTCGCTCGAAAATATTCGAGTTCCCTTAAATGTTAATTGTTCAAGATTAGCAACATCGCATGAGCGTAGGCAGAAATTCCATACAGTGTCTATGAGAGGTTAATATTCGAAAGAAACAGTGTTGAGGAAATTAAAAAAAATAGTGACAATACCTCAGACCGCAGTCGAAATTCTGAGTACTGGTCCAAGACCCACATTAAAACGGCAATTCTAACCGCCTACAGTGTTTTACGCTTTGCCCTTAGTGGGTTCCATTACGGAAAGCACGAAGCAATAGCTATTAATATAGAAAAAAATAAGGCTGAAAGGGTCAGCACGGTATATTACATCCGCGAAGACGACTTTGCAGGATAACACAACAAAACTAAAAACCTCTGTTAAAAGAGAAACGATAGATGTGGTCACTGCAAAAATGATAAGCGTAAAGCAATAAAACAAAAACGTATCGACTATAAATGAAGTAATTGCAAACTTTGTTAATGGTTACTCCGGAGCTTATGGTCAACCGAATTCGGTGTTGTTATACGGAGGTAATAACCAATACCGCGAACATTCTTTTAGAAATAAATAAACCAATCATAACAATAAGCGTGACTCCCACAACAAAATGATAATATATATCGCGGTGAAAATAGCAATAACCGTGGAAAAGGTCGTAATACCTATAGTAGAAATTACAGAAATGGGAATAACAATACTAGAAATCAGAATTTTAGGTTTGCAAATTCGAAGAGCTAAAAAGTCCACATTAATATATAACAAATGCGAAAATCCAAAGTGTGAATATTGCTCTCTACTACTTTATTTTCAGATCATCCTTAAATAATAGTGCATAAACTTCTTCTTGATACGGGAGCAGATGTTTCAATTATTAAAGTAGAGAAAATTTCGACCGATCAGTGTCAATGTTGACCCCAATAAAAATGAAGTATTAATTCCACACCATATGATGCGTGTAGGTGTTCACGTTGTAAACTCTGTCACTGCGAAACTTAAACCTATGGTTCGAACTGTCCGAACGGACCAAAATGTACACATACAAGCGGATAGGCTAAACGAATACAATATTGTCCATATGAATAATAACCTTAATAATAATAATGAAAAATTGACAAGAATTTCCAAAAATTTTTCAGAAGTTGTCAACAAAAAATTAAAAACTCTGAACTGAATATGTTGATATTTTCGCATTGGAAACGGAAAAAAATAAATACTAATAATATTTCCAGGCGAAAACTTAGTTTACGCGAATCTGCTTATATAAAGAATTACAGAATTCCACACTCCCGTCAGGAAGGAGTTGATCGATAGGTATGTAAACTAATAGCCGATGACATCGTTCAACTATCTGTTTCTGACTACAACAATCCGAATTTATAGGTTTAAGAAAAAATCTTTGCCAGGGTCAAACAAAAAGAAGTGGAACCTAGTCTTGATTATTAGGCAATAGACAAAAGTTAGCAGCTGATAAATACCCACTACCACGTATAATTTAGTAGATTTAGTATTGGGATTTCATCAAGTTGAACTAGGGGGAGATTCCGCAAGCATCTTTTTCTGCAGAAAACGGATCCATCTTATCCAAAATATTATAAAAATCGCACGCAACTAATTTCAAAGAACGATTTCTTTGGTCCGCTCAAAACAATCCCGAACGTTGCTGTACGTGGATGACTTAATCGTTCAATTAACCATATGATACAAAATATTTATTACATTTTGGACATATGTCAAAAATTTAATTTAAAACGATGCCATGATGAACTTTTCTCAATTTTCTGTCGAGAAGTATGATTCTTGGGACATAAACATAGAAATAAAGACATTTTGGGGTATAACAACAAAGTCCCAATAATGAAAGATTATCCAACATCAAAAAATGGTAATGCAGCTAAAAGTTTTGTTGCATTTTGTATATGAAAGATTTATTCCCAATTTTGCTGAGGAGCTTGAGTTATCTCTCAAAAAACACTCCCTTTCAATGGCCTCTGGAATGCGGAACGTCTTTCAAATACCTTAAGGATTAACTGGTAAACCCTAAAATACTATGATACGGCGATTCCTCTAAGGAGTTTTGTATAATTATAGATGCGAGTAAACACGCTTGCGACGCTGTTTTAAAAAGGTATTTAATTACCAGTAGCTTACGCATCCCGGGCATTTTCCATTTCCTTACACTGAACAACATAATAGTTTAGACCATACGTTATGGTAGATAATCATATACCACTCAATATCGAGAACATATATTTACATATATTTACAGCAATCAGTTCACAAAAGTGCAACAAAACGTCACGCCTTGCCACGCCTTGTCCTTGTAAAATGTTTAACACGGAAAAAATAAACTCTTTGAATCACGAAGCCCTATTATTAATGCAAGTACAGATTCGAATAATTCATTTTTATAGCTTACAAAAGTAATTGATAATATTGGTTTTTCGTATTTGAAATTATCATCAGAAGATGATGCAATAATCCGTTCGCTCAAGAAAGTCAGAAGGTGATTTTTTCGCTTCTTCCACCAAAAACCAACAATACGTTTTATGATTTATCTTAACTTTATGAAACGAAATCCGCCATTGTCAGCGATAATTTTTTAACATTTTTTCTCGAAACCGTTACACTCTCACTAAACCACCTCTGCGAGCCCTTGGAGAAAACTTAAATCAACTTACAACATGTAAAATAGTAACTTTACCATATAAGTTTAACATAAAAGAAGATAGTGTAAGGACGTCAAATTCCCCTTTCGATATTAAATTTGATCTTATCGCCTATCTAGCGGTGCTGGGGTAATACACAATGAGTAAATTAGGATCCCTACAAGAAAATTATTTTTGGGACCGCTGTCTATTCTGTTATTCTGCTAGGTTAATTCTAGACTAGAATTTGCCTTCCCAACTGAGTACTTTAGTAAACCACCATATAATAACTCTCACCGCTTGTAATATTCACTTCAGTTCATTACTTTCATTACTCAATTACTATAACTTATACATACTATATTTACTTGCACGTGCCCGTTTGAAGAGTATCAGTTATTACTATCCACGGACAGGGGCGAGCATATGTTTACTCCGATCGAAAGCTAAAGCCAAAAAAGTTTTACTCCACCTCAATATCCTTTGGATTCTAGAGGTTGCATCAGTAATACTTTGTAATGGATTTGATAATTGGATGTGTACAATAATATATTTATGGAAGAGATTCCCTATGAATCTCTCCCAAAGTGTAAGTAAGCGTTGTTGGAGTTTAGCCCTAAGCTGCGCGGCTTCAGAACGCCAAGTCTTTCCATCTCATAGATCTGCCAATGAATCTCGGCATGAGACGGTCCCTAAATGCTTTATCTTAGGCGGATTGAACGCCTGTTACTTTTCTTAGCGAGTTAAACGCTTGGATATTTGAACTGTGTTGTAACAATTGAATTCTTTATTGAAATGGTGTACTATTTGTACTTAATTTCAATACTAGTTATGCTTACCTTAACAAAAATATAATTGTTTAATTGCTGCGACAAAATGTTTGTTTTTCTTTTCTGCTACAGAATTATGCAAATTCAGCATAATTCAAAGTGGATGCATACGACGGTATGCGATCACACTACAACTTATAGGCGATCCGATAATCATGTTCAGAACCTTATTGTCCTCTTCGACCATATCGATTATCTGGCGCCGTGTCATCGTCATCACTAATAGTGATGATCTCTTCAGGATTCCTTTTGGGTTTTCGAACAGATTGGGTGCTCAACAGCGCAACCACGCTAGCACGTTCTTTCATTAGGGCTATTACTACAAAGAAAAGAACAACGATCAGCAGTCAGTATTTATAAATATAATACACTACATAGAGAATTGAGCAGAAATGAATAATGTCAAGTATCAAGTCGAAGGAGGAGCCACTCACACGATAAAGAATTATTGTCGACGAAGGCGATGAAGTTTCTTCTTGCTATTTGTAATTCTTTTTTGCTGTGATTTTATGTAACCTTTTTTTTTTGGTCGATGTGATAATTAATGGTGAAGGTTTTTGACTTTCACCCATCATTGGTAACAAATAAGTTTTGACAGCTGACTTTGTGGGACGCTTTTAATAAAATGAAGTGATTACTGTGATATCGCCGAAGTCTTCAGATATAGCGAAAACCCTCCTCAAGCTGAGAACTCCTTCTGGTTGCGCCGAGAGTATCGCAAATTCTTAAATATATGCCAAACAGCACCAAGTGTAAGGTGAATTTTGAAGGATTTGACTGCTACTTTAAATAAGCTACGATTGTGCGAACCATGAGAAGGACCGAAAACCCATTGCTAACCATAAATAACGTATTTGTATAAAATTGCTTTTAGGACTGATTAAATAAATGAACGAATTTTCTTTTGAAGGTGAGTAAATGCTCCTCTAAAGTTTCCGCAAGTGCCAGTCTGAATTTATATTGACAGGCCACAGTGACTAAAAAAATCTGGCTAACGTACTACAAGAGAGGTAGATAACTTGAAGCGTAGCGCCAAAGAGATAGCTTTTGTAAAAACTGAGGTAATAAGAAAAAGACAACCCCTCTCTTAGGTAGTCTTACGCAAGACAGATCAAGCATTGTTTTTTTTGTTTAGGATGCAAGTTCTACAATCAAAGCTATCATGTTTGATTTTGCGTTGAAGTTGGCCCCGGCATAGTTCGGAAACATAAGCAGATGACCGAGATGTAGGCAGCAAAAAGAATTAGGAAACAAATTTACGGGACACTTTTCCTTATAAGACAATGATAAACCAGCAAAGCCGACCATCCTCTCTCAATATACCCTATGGGCGAATAAAAGCGTCTACTTGCCTTAATGAACGAGGCAATAAATCGTATTCTCCCTGGTGGATTTTCTGGTGAATCTCCAAGAGACCAAGTTGCACAAGCAAGTAATGTCACTCTCTTTCTTGTTCCCAACTCAAAGTTCCCTCGATCTATAATGTTTTCCTGGTGCAATTAAAATCGCAAATCTCTTTACTGTATACTTTGGACAATGTTTTTTGTTGTTGATTCCGATTTAACTAACCAAATCATAAACTCGGTTTCGATTCTCAATTTCGTTATTTCAAAAAATCACGTATTATAAGATGAAATGTTGTTGTGGGCTACGGCTTGATGGCATTCTATCATGCATACTCAAATCATGCTCTGATGAACTATATGGTATGATCTCAAAGACTTTTAATCATTCTCGGAAAGTAGGGATTTTCTTTTTATGTGGGAAGAGCACTTTCTTTAGTTTACTTCCCCTATATGGAAACAGACATCTCATCGAGAACTATAGCAGCATTGCCAAGTTGGGTGCCTTACCTAAATTGTTTGAACGAATCCTAGCCTATCATTTAGCTTTAACTATTAAATCCTAGAGTCTGGATACTCTGGAGTCGATCAGTCGATTAAACATTTTCTATGCGAATATATTTACCAAAACTAAACATTTTTTTCTTCAATAAACAAAAATAAGCAATATTTCGTCCAAAAAAATGTAGTTGAGCCGGTATGGCTTGAGCTGTGCTAAATTTTCGATAATTTTCATGGCGGTGTTAACAAAGCTTTTGTGAAGTCCTTTGTGCGCCATTGCCGTTGTTGTGTCAGAACTAAGTCAACTATAATAACAACTAGAGAGTGTTTATTTTGCTAAACTCATCGTTCAACTTCTTTCTACTTTCTCATGGTATATATTTCCTTTTTTTTGTTTATATTTGGTCAAATCTCTAACATGCTATCAGGTGATCCATTGGTTAGCTTTTATGGCAAGTGTTCTGGTAAGATCCTTAATGAGCGCTTTTTGTTGTTGAATGTGCACATCCAACAAGTACGGGTATTAATAGCAACCAGTTTGGTCATAGAGCCTTTGTTGGGAATTTTGATTTTTATAAGCTGTTTAAGCAAACTCAGGGCGAATTTAAGGAACTTTATAAGGATATAAACATTTTATGTCAAAAGCATTAAAGTATCAAAAGATGTTTGATAACTATCAATACCTTATTTTGATTAATTGTTTCATCATAAAATATGTTATTGATGTGACTAAGTACACGATGTTTCGTCGCTACAATTATCTTCAAAATTTCCGGATCTAAGTTCGCATGCTACGTATGCTTCGTCTGCCTCCCCGATTCTGTCGGATATCTCACCAAGAATTGGCTGAGGTACCAAGGGGTGAGCCTCCACAAGTGCCTACTTTAGTTATTGATTTCGAATGTGTAAATATACCGGTTAGTAGTAGAGAAAGTATAAAAACTACTGCCAAATATTAAAGGCGGTTATTAAAAATTTCCAAAGAATCTGAACATATTTGAGACAGCGTAGGACCGGCAACTCTGACAGGTTAGCAGCTATTTCGAATTGGGCAATGCAATTGGCAAATGAACTAATGGTCATTATAGCAAGGAAAGCAGTGTTTGTACCACATTTTGCCGTAAGCATTACTGACGATATGTTGAGAGATTATATGAAGGCTAAAATATCTAAAAGGATATAACCATTTTTAAAATAAACGTTTCTTAATCGAAAGATATAGCCTGCTTTGAAATAATAGTCCGATGTCACTTGAACACGCTACTACCTCAAAAAAATAGACGCCGCATTAATTCTTCTTTACTAAAATGTCCATGATTTTAATACTTATGTTTATTTTTATACTGATCCTTTAGCTTGCAATTACCACACCGTAGAAGACGGGGTTAAAGACGGATATCAATAAAACGGGAGTTTTATTTACTGATTTCCAAGTGTTGAGAGAGGATGCAGTCAACAAAACTATTGGAGTAACATTGACAGCATTTAATAATTCTGTAACAGTATCGAGGATTATGGTGTCCTTTTCTCCGGATATTGAGTTTATTTGCCTATAATTTAAGCTAAGTAAAATCTTCCTACGACGTCATAATTTCGATAAAATTTTAGTTTTGGATGATTGTAATATACCGAGAATGGTATGGAGTCGCAATGATGATCTTGAATGTTATGTACTTCATTCCTATTCGCACATATTCACGGATTTTTGCGACAAATTCTGTAAATTGTATCTTTTCCAAGAAAATTTGATTCCAAATTTATGGAAAGGGATTTTAGATATTGTTTTGTCCAATAACGCAAGCATTAAACTTTCGTGTAATGATGCCTTTGCTTCGTCAGAGGATAATTGTAGTACAACTTAAATGCTTACGCTTACGCTTCTTATTTAGGCGTACCCAATATTATTTACTTAGAACAGTGTTGTCAGAAGCGCACTGAGACCTTAGCGGTTATAAGGTTGATCGGTCCAGTATATAAATTCTTCGACTGATTGCCCGGTCTGGTTTAATAAAGATTTACGTAGAATCCATAACAAGAAAAGCAGAATGTTTTAGAAGCATAAACTTATTAGCGAGATTGTACATTATGCGACGTACTCGAAAGTAAGCATGAATTCAAGTTTTGAAAAGCGAAAACGTTTTCTAATTAGGCGTAAGTTATGAGAAGAAAGTTGTTGGTTGATCTAAATACTTGTTATGAATCTGTCGACTCTAAGTCGAAAATAAACGGATTTCTATGTGTTATGCAATATGGAAATACTTAGTTTACAAGATCAAAGAGATATTCAACTTTTTTGCTAATTACTTTGAAAAGTCCCATTCGGCTTCGCCCATATTAATTGATGATATGCTCATAAAATCTGTACGTTTGATATTTTTCCATCTATTATTTTGTCTGTAGAAGAGGTTTATCGCACACTTTCCACGCTGACAGCTTCCTATTAACCTGATTCTGATGAAATTCCGTCGTCTGCTCTTCGGACTTGTACTGATTTATTATACACCCCTCTAACAGGTATATTTAACTGTTGTTTAGTGAGTGGTTATTTCCCACGTATTTGGAGAAGTAGTTTTCTCGCCCTTTACTACAAAAATGGTTCTAAAAGTTCTATTGTTGATTACAGAGGTATATTAAAACTAAACCTATTGAAGCTGTAGTCTCAAAAAAAATTACGTTAGTAATTAAGTCTATTATTTCGCCGTACCAGCAAGGTTTTTTTTAAAATAGATCGACGTTGATTAATCTTTTAGAGCTAACTCATAATGTATTTCAAACCTTCTTGTAACATAGGCAAAGAGATTTAATTTATACTGATATTTTCAACGTGTTCGACAGAGTTCCCTATAATCTTCTGATTTATAAATTGAAGCATTTAGACTTTTCTGAAAACATTGGGGCTTGGTTCAGCAGTTCCTTAACAGCTCGTAAGAGTACTGCGTCATGAGAAATTCCTTAGCGTAGTCACGTAGGCTCACTCTTAGACCAACAGATCAGATCTGCCAGAAAATTGGTACTGTTGGAGTTTGGCCAATTTGAGTCTAGAAAGGCTTAAAATATTATATTAAAGTTGGGTTTCACGCTTATCCCAGCACAGATTAAAGGTGGTCGATTTTCCATCGCTTATAAGGCATCGAGAGGTGATATCCGTTTATATAAAATGGTAAAATGAAATGAAACTCCGTATCTACAAAAACAAAATTAATATGCGATTTTAATGAAACAAAAGAAAAAAAAAGTTGCAAATTATGAGTAAATTACTTATTGAATCGGTACCATGATATACTTGCAGCATGAAATTACAATGGCTTAGGAGTAGTAAAGCTCAGGCAATTTTAATTATAAATCGATAATGTTTTCACTTTTCACACCCACAATTGTAATGTAAGATTTTTGGATTATTTTGTGGTCGTCTTCTATGCATCTTTAAAAACCACCGCGTAATAGATTACAAGGGAGAGGATAACATTCCAAATAAAAAACGAAAGTAAGTTCATATACCAATTTTCATTTTTAATATGAATCTTAATGATATTAATAAAAGTAATTATTTTTTGTATCGTTTTCATCCTATCCGTAACGCTGGAAGGTCAAGTTTGGCAACCTGAGCGCGTGTTGTAGTCGCGTTTTAATTCTGTGCCAGAAATCTTTCAATTTCTTAGTGTATTTCTTAACTTTGTGGCTTTATTCGTGTCTAAATTATCAAAATCTTAAAAAAAATAAAGTGTGTAATTTAACTTATGTGAAATATATTAATGTTTTATGTGAAATTCAATCTGATTTTATGCAATCAACAATTACAGCTCTTGGTAAAAGTCTCTCTTTTTTTCTTAATCTTTGTTTGCAGTTTGTTTTGCTTTCGCTCTATATTTACAATGGCAACGAAATTGAGAAGTTTATTTTAATTTGCTGAAAATTTTGTTGTCGTGGAATATATTAGTTTTTTTTTCTTTTTTTTTTCCTTCATAAGTACCTTTTGTTGTTTTCACTGGACATGGTTTATTTACACCATGTCGCACGAAAACAGCTGTGAGCTGTGTGTTGGCTGTGTGCTCATTTTTGCCATGCAAAGTGGGCTCGTATTATCGGCCGTGCTGCTGATACAGTCCTTCTCGAACGCCTTAAGATGGTCATGTCCTCATTATAGAAAGCCGTACACAGATTTCTATAAACTCTTCACGGAGACGAGAAATTGTTTCTCAGATTTGAGCTCCTTATGGGAGAAATTTGAAGCAATTAAGGCTAGGTTTGATGAGTGTCGTCATATTGCGTACTTCTTCTTCCCCATCTAGCAAAGTTACAACTCGTAGCGTGTGGTTCACCTCCTCTGAGTTCTCTTAAGTCCGATTCCTTGGCGCAAGTTAGCGATTCCTCAAAGTTTTCAAAGGACGTTAGCTTTTCTGCTATTGTTGGGTCGGTCGTTAACAAAAAAGTTACAAATAAGCTGGGAAGTACTTCTGGTGTGAGCTATGCTGAAATGGCAAGGGTGTCTGCTCCTATTGGCGTCACTCAATCTACTCAGGCATCATCTCCTAAAACTAATAAAGAGAAGAGTAAATCGTCCTCTTCCTCTGGCTATTTGAGCTGGTCGCCAAACTGGGCGCATCGCAAAAGCTACTTGTGCAAGTGTCATTATCCTGTCTACACTCTCCCCAGTGCTCCTAGTACAGATGATATTTGCTTTCCTCCCAGAAAGACAATATATGTGGCACCTGATACATCTGTGGATAACATAAAAAGTTATCTGACGACGAAAATCCCATCAATCAATTTAAAGCTTGTTAGCATTTTCAAATTGGCTCTTCCCAATCTAGAACAATCTCGTCTTTTAAAATTCTAGTTCCGAGTGAAAACATGGATATGTCGTTAAATAAACCATTGCGGCCGGTTGGATCCTTAATTAAGGAATTTATCCTTCGTAACCGACCCCGTAATACTAATGTAGTAGCCCTTTCCCCTTCAAAAAACTAAATATTACTTCAGGCTCATTATCTCTAATTTATCAAAATTCTAAATTCAAAAATTCGTTCTATTTTCCTAAATTCAGTGAGCACGGAGTTTTCCTGTTCGGCCTTCACTGAAACTTGGTTAAAGCTTGATCTACATTTGTCGGAACTTTTGCATAATTCATTTCAGGTTTTCATAAATGATCAATTACGCAGCAATGGAGGCGATCTTTTAATTGCCATATCTCCAGCAGTCCCCTCCTATTCAACTGAATTTCCCCCTACTCCCTACGTTAAATTTATCGTCATTCAAGCAAAATTTTATGATTTCCATAAAATCAACATTTCAATGCTAAAATCATATCTTTCACATATTATGCTTGATTTCTTAGTTGGAAGTATTAATAGCTTATTGTCGTCGTTCTACAATATATTAAATCAAGCTATTTCTACATCCGTCAAACAGTCCTGTCCTCGAAGCAGGTGTCCCCTGTGCGTTAATAAGACAACTAAATATTACAAGAATAGAAAAAACAAGCTTTTCAAATAATTTTCGAAAAGTGGTTCTTCTGTGGACTCGACGCTTACTCAGTGGCAAGGCATAGATTTAATTCCCTCAACCACCACTATTATTGCAGATGTCTTCAGTTTGCTAAATGCTCTATGTTTGCTATGCTCAACTACCTTTTTTAAGTTCGTTAACTTCAAAAGAAAGATCTCCATAAATGCTTCGTATGTTTCTTTTAATGGCTCTGAGTACTCAGATGATATTGAAATCTCAAATCTCTTTACGGAATACTTCCGACGAAAACTTTCGACTGCTGATTTCGATTTAACTGTAAACTACCCATATCCGATAACTAATTCGGTTTCAGTTCTTGACTTGATCATTTCAGAAAATGACGTTTTAGAGGGGTTAGGCTCTCTAAAGTATAGTTGTGCGCCTGGACCTGATGAAATCATCTATACTTAAATCATACGCTGTCGAGCTATGCCGCATTATTTTAAAGGTTTTCAACCGCTTCTTGAATTTACGTGTTTTCCCTTTGTGCTGGAAGAGTAGTCTCCTCATTCCTATTCACAAAAGTGGAAGGAGACAACTTGTAGAGAACTACAGAGGCATTTCCAAACTGAGTGTCTTGCCTAAACTGTTCGAGCGAATGGTTACTCAGCATTTGTCCGTTGTCATCAAATCGTATATTTCTCCTCTCCAACATGACTTTCAAAAAGAAAGATCTATGGTCACTACTTTGTTAAAATTTACTTCTTATGTTTTCAAGGCTTTTTCTAGTGGCTCTCGCACTGACGTCATATACACCGATTTTAGCAAAGCGTTTGATTTGGTTAACCATAAACTACTCATCTTTGAACTCCAAGCCTCTCGCTTCCCTTTCTATTTAAATGGTTAAGCTCTTATCTGCACAATAGATCATTCAGGGTTTGTTTAACTTTATTACGTCGGACGAATTCCCCATGACGTCTGGCGTACCTCAAGGCAGCCACTTACGACCCATTTCATTTAATTTATACATTAAAGATATGCCCTCAGCGATTAAATCCAGGAACATCTTAACGTATGCTGATGACGTGAAACTCTTTTCTTTCTTTTCCGTAGAATCGCAATCACGTCAGCTTCAAAGTGACTGGAATAATTTTGTTGCATGGTGCTTTTTAAATTTTCTGCATCTAAATCTAAATAAATGTAAGAAGCTTTCTTTCTCAAGAAGGAAGTCATTCATTACTCAGCATTTCATTGATTCGCACAAGTTGGAGGACGTCAATTCGTTCACAAATTTAGGTGTTCTATTTGATCATAGGTTACGTTTTAATCTGCATATAGAGCTCTCGATAAGCAAAGCTAGGTCCGCGCTTGGTTTTATAAAGAGTTGGTCCAAAGAGCTTGATGATCTTTATAGTACGCCTAGGCTGTACATGTGTTTGGTTAGACCTATACGTGAGTATGGCTATGTTATGTGGTGTTCTTCATACACCTATACACATGGTCCTATGAAGATCAATTGAATTTGTTCAAAAGCAATTCTTGCTTCTTGGTTAAGCTTAGTCAGTGTAACTATAATTATGAGCTGTTTAATCCGGTCAGAGTAGTTTGCAAGAACCTAAATGACGTCTATAACTTATTCTCGTTATCGGACCCTTTAAATTCCATTAAAGTAACATTGCTTAATACGCGCGATTTAGCTATGTCTTACTTAAACTAGCTTTTATCCTTAAAAGTCGTTACGATTGGAAAATGAATTGTTGTTAATTATTATCGGTTGCCAGGCTTATGCTTGTTACGATGGCTTAGGGGTTCATTTGCAATTTGGTCCTGTACCGGTTGTAAGTGTGGCCCTATGCTGGTTGTGTACATGCTTTATTTCTTTTTTTTTCCTTCTTATTTGTTTTATTGTACTTCTACTAAATTTTATTATTAATTTAATATAAGTTTTGCTTTAAGTGCCAATTGAACTCGACTGTTATTTGTTTAGTTGAGTTTCATGTATAAGTAGAGAGTATGAGCTGTTTAATCCGCTCAGAGTTGTTTGCAAAAACCTAAATGATGACTACCATTTATTCTCGTTATCAGATTCTTTAAAGTCTATTAAAGCAACTTTGCTTAATATGCGCGATTTACCTATGTCGTACTTGAACTAACATTTCATTCTTAATATCTCATTTTTTATTTAAAATAATATTGTGTTGTTAACGTGTTTGTTGCCAAGCTTGTGCATGTTTGCAATGTTTTAGGGAGTCACATGCAACCTGGGTTTGTTCTTGTTGCGGGTGTGCTTCTGTGCTAGCTGTGTACATGCTTTTTTTTTTTTGTTCTCTATTTATTTATTTATACATGAATTATTATTTTAACTTTTTAATTTATTTTCAAACTCACTTTGTTATTATTATTCTTCTTTTTTTCTTCTTTTTTATTCTATACTAGATTTAAAACAATTAGTATAAGATTTGCTATTAAGATGCACTGAATTCAACTGTAATTTTCTTTAGTTGAATTTCATGTATGGGTAAAATAAAAAAAATAAAAAAAGGGCTCTGGGTTCTGACATATTGCAGTTGCTTAGATAGCACGTTGGGAGGAATAAAAAATCAAAATTATGCAAAATCGAATAATGCAATTTTTACCGGAAATTAAAAATGGGTCGTTTCATATCATTAAGTTAAAAGTAACAAAAAAAAAAGGATTTAATTCGATCACGTGGATTTGAAAGCGAAGATTCGGATTAAATTTATATAGGAGTTTATCTACAAAGAATATATAGTGTTTTAAAATAAATCAAAATTTAGTATTGTGTGACGTTAATAAAACCCAACCTTTTAATTTATTTCTTTATAACTTCTATTTTGATACAATTTAGTTTGAAAGTGCAGAAGATATTCCGGCTCTTTTTTCCCTACTTAGTCGCATTAATTGGGATACCTTTAGCAAAACACCGACACCGTCGTCAAAAAAAATGCGGGAACTGCAGGAATTAAACTCATCCATTAAAATACGCCATCGACTTTGAAAATAAATGGACTTCATTTAGATTTTTGCAAAATAAATATAATGCTAACCTTCATACACACCAATGCATCTGTCAACAACATTCCTTGGCTTACGATAAATATTATATGAATAATAGTGTGAGCCAAAGAACTATTTCGCCCAACATATTTTAAAATTTTTTGAGTTTCTTGTAAGTCAACAATTTTTACTGGATTTTATTTTATTTTCAACTTATAACTACTTTTCCCCATAAATGCTACTCTAACAACCAATAGCAACTCTGAAAAACAAGTACTAACGTAAAGCATGAACTATCGAGCTTGCGTTTGATGTGGCAATTGTGATATACGCATACAAAACAAACTCGAAATAAAACATGATGCCCAGATGTATTATTTTACGGCAATAGTTGCAAATTTATCTGACGCTGTTTTTTTCATAAAGAGAGCTTTGATATGGCTATAGCACATATCCCTAAATAAATTAGATTGTATTTAAGTACTTCCATTATGTGCTTCCATTGTAACTCCTCTTTGAGATACCGCTCTGTTCGCGCGTTTTATTATGTTCCTCTGCCTATGAAATTACCTTAAAAAAGGAAATATTCATTTATATTTCTTTATATTATAGTGAAAATTTTGTTGCTGTATTATATCTTACTTTTTCTCTCACCTACTATAATCAACCATATGTAGTGGCTAGCTTCTACTCTGTACGCTCCTAGAAAATAGTTTGTCACTTTACTTAAAGAACGATCTTTTTTTGCATAAATTGATAAGTTTGGGAGATATGAACTATAATTAAGTGTTGATTTAGGCCACAGACGATCATTTTTGGAAGTTTTTGTACTGTCAAAAACAAAACTTAAGGTTAATATTAATATTTTTTAGATGTATCACATTCTGAATTACAGCCAAAAGCAAAAGTTTTTAAACATTGTCTATCTGCCTGTAAATCAACCCCATTGGATGTTGGTAAATTCTTATTAACACTTTCGCTCTCCTTGGTGGTTTTTCTTACAAAATCAATCAATTCCATTTTGGCTGCTAATTTTCACTAATTTGATACAACTTCTCAGGTAACAGTGGGAACTAAAACTTTTGTGGCATATCGTACAATTGTATTTATTTATTTATTCTACTTATACTAGAAACTCAACTAAACAAATAACAGTCGAGTTCAATTGACCCTTAAAGCAAAGCTTATATTAAATTAATAGTAAAATTTAGTATAAGTACAATAAAACAAATAAGAAGAAAAAAAAAGAAAAAAAAACATGTACACTATCAGCATAGGGCCACACTTACAACCGGTACAGGACCAAATTGCAAATGAACCCCTAAGCCATCGCAAACATGCATAAGCCTGGCAGCCGATAATAAATTGACAATAATTAATTTTACAATCGCAACGACTTTTAAGCATAAAAGCTAGTTTAAGTAAGACATAGCTAAATCGCGCATATTAAGCAAAGTTGCTTTAATGGAATTTAAAGAGTCCGATAACGAGAATAAGTGATACACGTCATTTAGGTTCTTGCAAACTACTCTGAGCGAATTAAACAGCTCATAATTACATTTACACTGACTAAGCTTAACTAAGATAAAGTGCCTAGAGAAGCAGTTAGGGACATTAGGGACAAAGCTTATTTCACCAAGTAATGAAGGCGAGTCAATGGCACCATTTATTACTTTAATTAGAAAGGAAACGCCCAGACCAAACTTACGTTTCGCAAGAGACGGTAAGGACAGCAGAAGCAACCTATTTTCATAGGGAGGAAGAGAGGCAATCGGATCGCAACCCAAATTTCTAAGGGCAAACAGCAAAAATTGCTTTTGAACAGTTTCGATTGAATCTACGTAGCACCTATATGAAGGAGACCACACAACTGAGGCATACTCGAGTATGGGTCTAACCAAACACATATACAACCTTTTCGTAATGTAGGGATCATCAAGCTCTTTGCACCACATTTTTATAAAACCAAGCGCGGACCTAGCTTTGCTAACCGAGAGCTCAATATGCAAGTTAAAACGTAACCTATGGTCAAATAGAACGCCTAAATCTGTTATCGAATCGACGTCCCCCAACTTATGGGAATCTATGAAATACTGAGTAATGAATGACTTTCTTCTTGAGAATGAAAGCTGCTTACATTTACTCAGATTTAGTTTCAGAAGATTCAAAGAGCATCATGCAACAAAATTATCCAAATCACCTTGAAGCTGATGTGATTGCGATTCAACAAAGAAGGAAGAAAACAGTTTCACATCATCAGCATACATTAAGATCTGGCTGGAATTAACCACCGATGGGAGATCGTTAATGTACAAACTAAATAAAATGGAACCTAAGTGACTTCCTTGAGGTACGCCAGACGTAACGGGGAATTCATCCGAGGTGATGAAGTTAAACAAAACCCTGAAGGATCTATTGTGCAGACAAGAACTTATCCATTTCACTAAATAGAAAGGGAAGCCGGAGCCTTGGAGTTTAAAGATAAGTAGTCTATGGTATCAAATGCTTTGCTTAAATCAGTGTAAATAACATTTGTGCGAGAGCCATTAGAAAAAGCCTTGAAAACATGACAGGTAAACTACAACAAGTTGGTGACTGTAGATCGCCCTTTCCGAAAGCCGTGCTGGTGCGGAGAAATATACGAATTAATGGCAAAGGCCAAATGCTGAGTCACAATACGCTCGAACAACTTGGGCAAGACACTCAACTTGGCTATGCGTCTGTAGTTCTCAACAAATTGTCTACTTCCACTCTTGTGGATAGGAATAAGGAAACTACTCTTCCAACATGAAGGGAAAACACCTAAATACAAGGATATGTTAAAAATCTTTGAAATCACACCACCTAACTCGACAACGCAAGATTTAAGTACACATGATGGAATTCCATCAGGTCCAGGCGAACAACAATATTTTAGAGAACTCAACCCTTTAAAAACGTCATCTTCCAAAGTTACGAAGTTAGGAATTGAGACAGAGTTAGTTATAGAAAATGGGTAGTTTGCTGATAAATCGAAATTAGCAATCGAAAAGTTTCGTCGGAAATACGCAGCAAACAGATTTGAGATTTCAAAATCATCCGAGGAATCAGAGCCATTAAAAGAAACAAGAGTGGCATATGTGGAAATTTTTCTTTTAGAGTTAACAAATTTAAAAAAGTATTTAGGATTAGCAAACAGAGAGGATTTAATGAACTGAAGGTATCTACAATAATAATGTTGGTTGAGGGAGTTAAATCTATGCCTCGCCACCGAGTAAGCGACATAGTCGAGTGCAGAACCACTTTTCGAATATTTTTTGAATAGCTAGTTTTTTCTATTCTTGTGATATTTATTTGTCTTATTAAACCACGGGGGATATCTGCTTCGAGGTCGACACTGTTTGATCGGAACAGATGCAGCAATAGCTAGATTTAATGTATTGTAAAACGATGACAATAAGCTTTCAATACTACCGGTTGAGAAATCAAGCCTCAAATGTGAAAGACAATGTTTTAGCCATACAATATTGATGTTATGAAAATCATAATATTTATTTAAAAAATTTTGTTTTGCACATTGAGGCATTTCAACGAACCATCATTCATATGATGAAAGGAAATGCTTATTGATGGATGATTAGGATCCTTAGGTAAACTTAAAGGTGGGCAACGATTTACGTTAATCTCGGGAAAATTGGCAAAGCAGAGATCAAGCAGTCTACCATTACAATTAGGGGTACGATTATATTGAACCAAATTATGGTCAAACAATTCATTAAAGAACACAACAGCACTATCAGACGTTGAAGTAGGAATCAAGCCAGAATTATCACTGTTACACCAAGTCATTTGAGACAGGCTGAAGTCACCCAATGCAACGACCAAATCGGTAAGTCTAGAGCGCTTGGCCACTTCACAAATGAGGGCAGCGTGTATCTTGTAAATGGAGATATCAGAATTTGGGGGAATATAGGAGCAGGTTATAAATAGATGTTTATCAGGCATATTCGCGCGAATAGCGATAAATTCAACGTCAGGAGAAGTGGGAAATTCAATTAAATTGGACGGGACTGACGCAGATATGGCAATTAATACCACCACCAATGCGATTCACTCGATCATTTTTAAAGACTTGGAAAGATTTATGAAAAAGTTCCGACGACTGAAGATCGGATTTTAGCCAAGTTCCAGTAAAGGCCAAACAGAAAAACTCCGTGCTCACTGAATTTAGAAAAGTGGAATGGATTTTCGAATTTAGGCCCCTAACATTTTAATAAATGAGAGATAGTGGGTCTGAAGAAACAATTAGTTTTTTGAAGGCGTCAGGACTATTGCCTTGGTATTACGGGGACGACCTCGAGGGATAAATTCCTTAATTAAGGATCCTACTGGCCACAGTGATTTGTTTAACAACATATCACTGCTTTCAGTCGGAACTAATATTTTAAAAGAGGAGATTGCCTTAGCTTGAGAAGGAGCCATTTTGAAGACGCTAACACGCTTTTAGTTGACTGATGGGACTTTCGTCGCCAGATAACCTTTTATGTTATCCACCGATGTTTCAGGTGCCAGTCTTGACACAAATATTGCTTTTCTGGGAGGAACTGCCGTCAAGCAAATGTCATTATTTGGAACAGGAGGGGGGTTCACGGTAGGAGAGTTTCGAGTTGGGGAAAATATAGATGCGGTTATCGCCCTTGTACCGGCAGCTTGTGAGACTTGCCCAGTCTGGTGACCAGCATTCACACGCGAACAGCCAGGAGGAGAGGCTGATTTATTTCTCTCTTCATTACTTTTAGGCGATGGCGCTTGATTAGAGTGAGTGGCGGCTCTGAGCGCAGATACCCTTGCCACTTCAGCGTAGCTTAAAACCGATGGACTTGCCGGTTTGTTTGTAATTGTTTTGCTATCAACCGACTCAGCAATATCGGAAAAATTACTGTTCATTTTAGAGTTAGCGAGAGCAATAACTTGTACCAACGAATTAGATTTGGAGAAAGCCAGAGGTGACGTCCCACACGCTACGCTACGAGTAGAAGATGAGTGTCCAATAAAGCGACACTCATCAAACCTAGACTTAATGAGCTCAAATTTTTCCCACAAGGAGCCGAGATTTCTACTTAATTCCGAGAAACCATAACGGGTCTCCTTGAAAAGTTTATAAAAGTCAATGTCCCGCTGCCTACAGTCAGGATATGACCATCTTAAGCCTTTAGACGGGTCAGCGACTGCGTCAGCAGCACGGCCGAGAATACCGACACACTTTGCATGACCAAAGCGCTCGCAAATCCAACAAGAAACGAATCTATCAGATTCCGGGCCCGTTTTCGCCCGAAAAGGTGCATATAAACACTCCATGTCCAGTCAAAAAGACAGTTGTGGATTATGAAGAACAGACACACAAATCGCTAAAAAAAAATCCTGAACATAAAAATTTATCAACCAATTTGTGCAAAACTTCTCTGTTACGTTGACACTGTAACGAGAGATCAATAGCAAAACATATATTATATAGCAAAACAAACTACAAACAGCAAAAAAATAACAGAGAAAAAGAGAGAAAACAAAAAAAAAGAGAGATTTATATCAGAGCTCAAAATTTTTGTTTGCAAAAATCCAATGAATCAAAGCGTAAAGAAAATATATTTCTGTTACTTTGAATTCACTCACTTTCTTCTCAAAGTATATTATAAATTCACACACTATAAGGCAGAATAGCCACGAAATTCAACAAAAAATTAAAATATTAATTGCCGAAACAAAATAGACGACTATAACGCGCGACAGAGTTGCCAGACTTTATGTGCTTGCGATATTTGAAGAGGTTGACACTTATATTGAACGAATGGGTGCAAAATTTACATAGATGCAATGCTTATGGGCAATGTTGACACTTATATACTGCATTAGCTTAGTATTAGATTCATTGTATTTAAGAGATTGTAAGTTTCTTAAGTCCTTTACTTTTACAAAACTATAATCTGCCGTTAGTAATTTGAAGGAATGTTGTGATCCTGATTCATCGCTCTTTGCATTATTTTCTACAGTAGTAGAACAAAATGTTGTTACCATCAAGAGGACATCGTCGCGTGAAGCCAAAACACTTTCAATAGTGTTTAAGCGTTGGATCTATTAGTTTCCGGACATGAGTGCATGTACATTGGTTCTTCTACGATGTCTTGACTGTCCACTTCATCCAAATTCTATTATTAAGAAACGTAATTTGTGTTCGAGCAATTGCTCATATTACTATTCGCACTTTTCAATTTGTCATAAAACTCATAGAAAAACTTTAAATTCTCGAAACAGTCCCAACACATAGAGGAACCTCTGCATCTAGTTCCAAAAGATCAGTCTAAAAAAACATAAAACATAATATTCTTACCTCACTATTAATATTTTCGTTAAATCTGCGATCATTAGATTTAAATGATTCTCTGAACTAGCTTTCTCGCTTAATTTTACTTTGCAATTATACAAATTAACGTTTTTTTTTTGTAGGTTCTTTTAATTAAGAGTGTTTTTAATTAATATTTTATATTTAATACTTATATATTTTTTCTTTTTAGTTGTTGTTCAAGTTTTTTGCCCAATAAGTTTACTTTTTCTTTCACTTCTTCCTTTTGTAACTTTTGTTTTGGCTCAGCTGCTTCCCAGAAAGCAATTTTGCTTGGAATGTATTCTGTTTTCCATTTACAGCTTGTAAATGCAACTCTAAATAAGCAATACTAATGCTGAAAGTAACCCCTTTCGTTCTGGTGTAACGTGGCAAACATGGGCCCTGTATTTAACAACTGTTGTGCTTACGTAATTTCAAAGAAGCCAATGGTCATCAACCAACGCTGAATGCTATTACATACGCAAGGCGAAATCAACCGAAAAATGAAAACATGAGCTGACTTTCAGATAAATGATTTCTCCGCTGAATAATGTGGAATTAAAGTAAAAACATCAACAAAGCATATGAAACGTCACAAAGTGTAGGAAACGTTCTGCCATTAACATTTTATATGTGTGCTTTATTAATACAATTGAAAGTAATGTTCTTTAGCAAAACTACTATCATTGCAAAAACGATCATTTGTCACTTTATATTAACACGTATTTTATGTCTTAAAGCCAAGTATAAATGCGTATAGTTAAAAAAAAATTAAATTCTTCAATTCTTTCTTAGCTTTAAAAATACTTGAAAAAATGTATGTTTAATTGTTCATAAAAAATTTCATTTGTTTTTGTTGTTGGTTCACTTACCCTTTAACACTTTTTTTATAAAATTGATCATTTGCCACAAGAAAGAAAGAGAAAAGTTGCAAATATATGAAAGCACGTCATGCAAAAAAAACTTTTAAAGCATCTAATACTTTTGCACTATGAAAACGAGGGATTAATCATGTAAAAAAAATTTAGCTTTCGTTCCATTCAGCTTTCAGTTGTTCGGCGTAAACGAATGATCTATATTTTTCAATAATGAATGAATAAAACAACGAAAGCGAACTTTCATCTACATGATTAGAATATATAAAAATAATTGAAGTTATTGCGCTTTGCTTTATCGTAGATTGTGCTTTTATATTATTAATTGCGGCCCGCTTATAAAACAGAAAAAATGATGTACAAATAATAAACAAATTCCGTTTAGCCTTTCGTTGACCATTGATTGTCGTCATTAATGTTGTGTAATATATGCATATATGGAATCATGGAATGTAAAGAGGGAGTCAAGCTTTTTATTTCGTAGATGTGATTTACTCTAATAACGTCGTGTGTAAGTAGATTTAGCAACAATCAAATGTAAAATCATCAGCAGTTAATGAGAAACAAAACAGACTGTAACGAACAAAATTCATATATGAAAAAACAAGAGAAAAAAAAGAATCTCACACGGAAATGAGTACCTAAGCCGTTGCAAATTTGCAAAAACTTGGCAGCTGATACTAGCGAGTAAACTCAGTTCAATTTTCAAATCACCAGGTAGGAAGGTAACAAGACTAGTCATTAATTTAGATATGAATTAAGCAAAGCGTGTGTATGAAATGGAGTTCATTTCATTGGTATTTCATTCACACTTGATACAACACGCCATCTCTGCAAACGGCAGCTGGGTAATTTTTGTGTTTACCGGTGTTAGTGAAAAAAAAGGAAAAAAAAGAGATTTTAAATATTTGAAAAAAGGAGAAGAGGTTTAATAAAGTAATAAAATAACCAAAGAAAACAATTTTAAAGAAGAAAAGGAGGGAAGGAAGAGGAATCTCTCGTGAGAGAAAAATTAAGAAGCAATACATATATTCAATTATTATTTTTTGTTTTTTCTTTGTGATTTTTTCTTTTTGTGTTCCCCGTGATAACAACCAAAACAACATCAGCCCGTCTCCCTATGGAGACTGGGTCTGATCTTATAACTACTAATAGAGACTGTTTTGAAGATTTTTACATGAACGCCACTGGGCACACCAAGAGATTGAAAATGGGTGAAAATAATATTCTTTTATCTGATAACGGAGAAGCTAACGCAAACGTTTTAATAATTCCGCCTAGTAAACAGGCTACCGACAAGCCCTCTGATTTGGGTGCCACAGCCGCCCCAAATCTCGAGATTAATTTGTACGATTGCCTTTCCATCTGCAATTTTGTCGTTTTTGTCGAAACGTGCGCAGACGCAGAAGGAAATCGCATCAATATTAACTCCAATCTCTATATCTATGATCACTTGAAGGATTCCAGTATGTACGGCTTAAAAGAATTAAAAGTTGTCAGCAGAGGTAGAGCCAAACTGCTTTTCAGCTCCGCTGCCAATGCCAACAATTTTGTTATGAATAATGAATTTAATAAAAAGAATTTAAAAGCGTACATACCGAGGTCGTTCACTGAGAGATTTGGAGTTATTCGAAACATCCCATGCACATATAATGTCGATGATATAATTAAAAACGCCATATCCGATATTCCGATTAAGCCCGCTGTCCGTTTCCAAAGAAGAAATCCCAACAATAAAGACGAGTGGATTCCCACAACCAGCATCAAAATTGGCTTCAAAGGGAGAGCCCTCCCTAAGTCAATAAAATTTAACTATTGTAATCTGCCTGTCGAATACTTTGTACCCACTTTAAAGCAGTGCTTTAAGTGTGGCAGGTACGGTCACGTATCTAAATTCTGCAAAGCTAAAGCCTTAACTGTGGAAAGTCTCCGAAGTGTATAAATTGTGAGGCGATGAAGTGCTTGTCCTGTGGCTCAGGTGAGCACAACGCTCTCAATAAGTGTTGCCCTAATAGGGAAATTGAATTAAATATCAACAGCATAATGGCGATTAAAAATCTTTCGTATAAAGAGGTCAAAGAGAATTTTTCCGAAAATTATTTCGAATGTCTCGATGATATCACTTATGACGGCAATTTCCCTCCACTGGGGAACACGTTTGCAATTTCGACCAAGGATGATAATCAAAATGCCAACAAAATCTTAACCAAAAATAAATACAATGCTGTCGTCAAAAGGAAATTGGTTACTTCCAAATCTCTTATCAATTCACCCACCAAGCCTTCTCCCAATACACCCCCCAAGTCGTCTGGAACAAGCCTTCTTGGACCGAAAATTTCAAACAACTATTTGCGGTCTTCAGAACTTGAAAGATTAATTCTCGCGATTCAAGAAAGTATCCGTCCGATGATCCCTCACAATCTTATTAAAGAATTTGAAGAAAAAATGTTTGTCTGTGCTATTTCTTGCCCCGTTCGAGCATCCAGTACTGCGAGGAAATCCGCTGGGATTCTTTCTCAAGTTTCAACATGATATCCTTTTTACAATATAATATTCAAAGTTTCCGACGTAACCTATCTTTTCTAGATTTTTACTTAAACTCAAACAAGATTGATTTTTGTATCTTAAGTGAAGTTTTTCTGAAAGATGAAAATTGTTTCGAAGTTAAAGTTTAGAATTATGCCTCAGCCCCCAAATGCCGAAATGATGGCTATGGTGGTGTTAGTATATTAGTTAAGAAAGGTGTCAATTTCAGACGTATTCCCTATAACTCTGCCGTTGACATCATCATCATCAAAACCATCAACCTGAAACCGAGCGGTCGCACGGCGAGCAGTGTCTTGGATCTAACTTTCTCGAAGTCAACTATTTTATCTTTCAACTGGAACACGCCCAATGTTTCCATTGGCAAAAGTCAGCACTCCCCCATTATATTCCACAGTTGTAACAATTCCGTCAAGAAAATAGAAAATTTCATTTAACGCAACTTCCTTATGGACCGTCTGTCTAAAGTTGATCTTCCTTCTAATTTATCATCAATTCAAAGTGCCAGCAGCTGTCAATAACCTCTCGATGAAAGAGAACTAGTTTTTCGATGCATGCGCTGATCTTAATTTATATTTTAATCCCAGCAAGACAAACACTATTTATTTTGCCAAAGGTTCTAAACGTGAAATCAGACTTCTTATCAAAGGTACCCAAGTTAATCAGGTAAAATCTCTTCGATTTATTTATTTATTTATTTATTTATTCCACTTATACAAAAAACTCAACTAAAACAAAATGGCAGTCGAGTTCAATTGACTCTTAAGTAAATCTTAAAATTATTTAATAATAAAACTTAGTATAAGTACAATAAAACAAATAAGGAGGAAAAAAAAAAGAAAGAAAAAAAAAAAAAGCATGTACACAATTAGCATAGAGCCACGCCCACAACCGATACAGGACCAAATTGCAAGTGAACCCCTAAGCCATCGCAAACATGCATAAGCTTGGCAACCGATAATTGTTAACAACAAATTAATTTTCGACTCATAATGACAAAATCTAAGGTTAAATCAGTTTAAGTACGACATAGGTAAATCGCGCTTGTTGAGCAATATTGCTTTAATAGACTTTAAAGAGTCCGTTAATGAGAATAGATGATAGACATCATTTAGGTTCTTGCAAACAACTCTGAGCGGGTTAAACAGTTCAAAGTTATATTTGCATTGACTAAGCTTTATCAACATAAAGTACCTAGAGAAGCGGTTAGGGACATTAAAGCAAATCTCACGAAGTAATGCGGGCGAATCAATTGCACCATTTATTAATTTGATTAGGAAGGAAACCCCAAGAACAAATCTACGTTTCTCGAGTGACGGTAAGGATAACAGAAGCAACCTATTTTCATAGGGTGGAAGAGGGGAAATCGGGTCCCAACCCAAATTCCTAAGTGCAAACAGCAAGAATTGCTTTTGTATAGATTCAATTGAACCAACGTAGCATCTATATGAAGGAGACCACACAACAGAGGCATACTCAAGAATAGGTCTAACCAAACACGTGTAAAGCCTTTTAGTAATATAAGGATCATCAAGCTCTTTGGACCACCTCTTTATAAAACCAAGAGCGGACCTAGCTTTGCTTAACGAGGACTCAATATGCAAATTGAAACGTAACCTATAATCGAATAGAACGCCTAAATCAATGAACGAATCGACGTCTTCCAACCTGTGCGAATCAATGAAGTATTGGGTACTAAACGACTTCCTTCTTAAGAAAGAAAGCTTCTTACATTTATTTAGATTTAGCTTCAGAAGATTGAGGGAGCACCATGCAACCAAATTGTTCAAATCACTATGAAGATGATGTGATTGCGATTCTACGGAAAAAGAAGTAAACAGTTTCACATCATCAGCATACATTAAAATCTTACTGAATTTAATCACGGAGGGCAAATCATTGATGTAAAGATTAAATAAAATAGGTCCCAAGTGGCTACCTTGAGGTACGCCAGACGTCACGGGAAATTCATCCGAGGTAATGAGGTTAAACAAAACCCTGAATGATCTACCATACAGATAAGAGCTTAACCATTCAACTAAGAAGAGAGGAAAGCCAGAGGTCTGGATTTTAAATCTAAGAAGTCTATGATTAACCATATCAAACGCCTTGCTAAAGTCAGTGTAAATGACATCAGTGCGAGAACCACTAGAAAAAGCCTTGAAAACATGAGAAGTAAACTCCAACAGATTGGTCACCGTAGATCTTCCCTTTCGAAAACCATGCTGGAAAGGAGAAATATACAATTTCATGGAAAAGGCTATATGCTGAGCCACAATTCGCTCGAACAGTTTAGGTAAGACACTCAACTTGGCGATGCCTCTGTAGTTCTCTACAAGTTGCCTACTACCACTTTTGTGAATAGGAATAAGGAAAGAAGTCTTCCAACACAAAGGGAAAACACCTAAATTCAAAGACTTATTAAAAATCTTTGAGATAACATCACAAAGCTCGCCAGCACAAGATATAAGTACACATGAGGGGATGCCATCGGGTCCAGGCGAACAATTATATTTCAGAGAGTTCAATCCTTCAAAAACGTCATTTTCCGATATAACAAAGTTAGGAATTGAAACCGAATTAGAAATCGAATATGGATAATTTTCCGATAAATCAAAATTGGCAGTTGAAAAGTTCTGTCGGAAGTATTCCGCAAAGAGATTTGAGGATTCAAAATCATCCGAGGACTCGGAGCCATTAAAAGACACAAACGACGGGTTTATGGAGATTTTTCTTTTGGAATTAACGAACTTAAAAAAGTATGTAGGGTTAGCAAACAAGGAGGATTTAACAAACTGAAGGTATCTGCAGTAGTATTGGCGGTTGAGGGAATTAAATTTATGCCTTGCAACAGAGTAAGCGAAATAGTCGAAAGAAGAACCACTTTTCGAAAATTTTTTGAACAACTTGTTTTTCCTATTCTTGTAGTATTTAATTGTCTTATTAAACCACGGGGGATCCTTACGTCGAGGACGGGACTGCTTGATCGGAACGGATGCAGAAATAGCTTGATTTAATACATTGTAGAACGACGACAGTAAGCTATCAATGCTTCCCTCTGAGAAATCGAGCACAAAATGAGAAAGATGAGATTTTAGTATGGAAACATTGATTTTATGGAAATCATAACGTTGATATGAAAAATTTGAATTTGGAACGTTATAGAGGTTCAACGAACCAACAGACTTGTAATGAAAGGAAACACCCAATGCTGGATGATATGGATCCTCAGGTAAACTAAACGGAAGACAACGATTAACGCAAACCTCAGGAAAATTTGCAAAGCAGAGATCAAGAAATCTCCCATTACAATTAGGGGTACCATTGTATTGAACTAAATTATTATCAAATAATTCATTGAAGAACACAACGGCTTTATCAGATGTTGAGGAAGGAATCAAACAGCCAGAACTATCACTGTAAAACCAATTGACTTGAGGCAAGTTGAAGTCACCCAACGCAACGACTATATCGGTAGATTTAGATTGCTTGGCCACTTCACAAATGAGGGCGGCCTGTTTCTTATATACAGAGATATCCGAATTTGGGGGAATATAGGAGCAGGTCACATATAAGTGTTTGTTAGGAAATTTCACTCGAATGGCGATAAATTCAACATCGGGAGTAGTTGGAAATTCAAACGAATAGGTGGGGAGTGCCGTAGAAATAGCAATTAAAACACCACCACCATTGCGATACAAACGATCGTTTCTGAAAACTTGAAACGAATTATGGAAAAGTTCCGACGAATGTAGAACTGGCTTCAGCCATGTTTCAGTGAAGACCAGACAGGAAAACTCCGTACTCACTGAATTTAGGAAGGTAGAACGAATTTTTGAGTTTAGGCCCCTAACATTTTGATAAATGAGAGAAAATGAGGCTGAAGAAGTATTTAGTTTTTTGAAGGGGAAAGAGCTAATGCATTCGCATTACGGGGTCGGTCCTGAGGGATAAATTCCTTAATTAATGATCCAACCGGCCACAAAGTTTTATTTAAAATCAAATCCATATTTTCGGTCGGAACTAGAATTTTAAAAGATGAGATAGCTCTAGCTTGAGAAGGACCCAGTTTGAAAATACTAACTCGCTTTAAATTGACAGAAGGGGCTTTCGCAACCAGATAACCCCTTATGTTTTCAACAGATGTATCTGGTGCCAGTCTTGACACAAATATGGCCTTTCTAGGAGGAACTGCCTTCAAGCATATGTCATCAGTACTGGGAGCAGCAGGGTTAACGGATGGGGAGTTATGAGTTGGGGAAAATATAGAGGGGGTAACCACACTTGCACGAGCAGCTTGCTCAGTTTGGCGACCAGCATTTACACCCGAACAGCGAGGAGGAGAGGACGATTTACTATTACCCTTATTAGTTTTGGGAAATGACGCCTGAGAAGATTGAGTGACATCTATGGGAGGAGATACCCTTGCCACTTCAGCATAGCTCAAGCCAGAAGGACTTCTCGGACTATATGTAACATCTATGTTACCAACCGACTCAGCCGTAGCAGAAACACTAACATTATTTGTAGCCTTTAGGGAATCGCTAACTTGCACCAACGAAACGGACTTAGGAGGTGACGAACCACACGCTACGCTACGCGTTGAGACTATGTTAGCTGGAGAGGAAGATGACTGCGCAATATACCGACATTCATCAAACCTAGTCTTGATTAATTCAAACTTCTCCCACAAAGAGCCGAGATTTTTGCTCAAATCTGAGAAACAATTTCTCGTCTCCGTGAAGAGCTTGTAGAAATCAATATCCCGCTTTCTACAGTCAGGACATGACCATCGTAAACCTTTAGAAGGGTCAAGGACTGCATCAGCAGCACGGCCGGTAATACCAGCACACTTTGCATGTCCAAAACGATCACACAACCAGCAAGAAATGAATCGTTCAGATTCAGGGCCAGTTTTCGCACGACATGGAGTAAATAAACAATCCATGTCCATTGAAAACAAAAAAAAAGTAGCTTAAGAAGGAAAAAAAAAAAACCAAAAAGAAAAACAAAAAAAAAAAATAATAATAATAATAATTTTTCCACGGCACAAATTTTCAGGAAAATTAAAACAAATTTCTCACTTCCCTGCCCACTGTAAATATAGAGCGAAAACTAACGGAAACTGTAAACACAGATTAAAAGGCAAAAAGAAAGACTTTTACCAAGAGCTCAATTGTTGCTTGCAATAAACCAAAATGATTTTTTCACATAAATGGTTAATAAATTCATATAAAATACATTCACACTTTATTCTTTAAGAGAATTTTTAAATTTAAACACGAATAAAGCAAAAAGTTAAGAAATACAACTAAAAAAATTGATATATTTGTTGACAGAATAAAAACGCGACTACAAGACACGCGCAGAGTTGCCAAACTGATGATTTCTTGGGAGAATTTTAAATGACAGCTTAACCTTTCGTGGGCATTATGAAAAGGCGTTCAAAGATTGTCAGTCTGGATGCAACATCATCAAACTCATGACAAACAATCAGACAGGCTTGCCTCCCAAAAATTCTTTGACCGTTTACAAATCTCTAGTCAGGTCCAAAATTGAATTTGGACATTCCACACGTTGCAATTTCCCAAAATATATTGAGAAACTTATACAAGCATTTGAAAACCGAATGTTGAAGCGTTGTACTGGACTGACCCCCTCAACTCCTCAACATATTCTCAATGTCATATCTGGTGAATGGCCGGTTTCCGAAAGAGCCCTTTTTTGCACTGCCAAGGAGTTAATTAAAGTCAAGATGATAAATCCTTCCTTTTTTCAGGAAATTATATCTGTCAGTGATACTGTCACTTGCAGCTATACTTTCTGCTATCAAAAACTTCGTCATATTTTTGATAAGTTAGATTCAATTCTCTCCTTGAATTTCATTACCAGGAAATGCAGAGTCTTCATGAACATTCTCGAATCGATCTCTACCTCAAAACAAAATGTCAACTTCTCTTGTATAAGGTTGTTATGCCAAGAAAAGCTCCTTTTTTATTACAACAACGGATACGATATATATGCCACTGACGGTTTCGTCGGACATAATGTATCTGGCTTCTCGGTCGTGAAACATCTATCTGAAACAGTACTTCGAGTCAAAGTGGAAGAGGAACTTTCCTCTACTTTTATTGAGTTGCTCGCCATTCGACATGCTATCAAGGTTGCTATCTCCGATGGTATCAGAAGGTTTGTTATTTTTTCCGACAGCAGGTCAGCTCTACTTCTAATAAATAAAAGAGATGCAGAAAATCAATATGTGTTTGATATTCACAAGACGTTGCACGAATCTCAAGTGGATGCGGCTTTTTTTTAAATGTAAAAGCCGACTTTCATGCAGGCAGAGCTCGTGTTGATGGGACAATTTTGTCCATCAAATATACTCCCAATGAAGCAATTCGGGCAATTCGCAACCACATCCTTCAACAGCTAAACGACGAATTTAAAGAAATCGCGCGCGTTAGATCCTATCATCTTTTCTATAAATTAAATCCCACATATCAATTCAAACCCTTCTCTGTATCTTCTTTTAATTCCTGGGAAACCAAAATTCTTTATAGACTCATGAGTGGTCATACTTATGACAAAGTTTATTTAAAAATGATTCGCGCTATACCAAGTGATGTTTGTGAAGTTTGCAATCTTGTCAAATCTGCTGAGCATCTAATCTTCAGATGTCACAGGCTTAATGGCATTAGAGATTCCTTTAGCTTCTTCAAGTTATATGGCTGTCTCCTCGATCTCTTTGCAGCAAAAAATGTACGTCATCTCGGGGAACTAACTTGCTTTATTAGAAAAGCCAATTTATCCTTTTGGAATTTTTCTTTTTCCTCTTCTTTCCTTTTTTTTTTCTTTTTTTTTTTGCGTTCAATCATTTTCAGTTATCATAGCATTCCTTTTCGTTTTGAGCCAAAGATTGCAACACTGTCTGACTTTCAAGAACTCAACAAGCACATTTACACACACACACACAATTACATTTAACATGCTCACTCCAGTTATTACGGCCGCTCTTTTTTTTTTTGTTACGTTTTATACATAATCGTGACTAAAAATTACAACAGTTTATTATCTGGACATATAAGGCACAAATCTATTGGCTTAGTCCATCTCCGTTCAACATACCAAAAAAAAAAAGAGTTCATTTCATAGAATTTATGGGATCCGACGTTAAGATTAAATTCTAAATATCATTTAGATTTTGCAAAGGATTTTATACGGGTTGAAAATTCGCAATTATATCTAAATTGACTGAGTTTTATGAACATAACGATCCTAGAGAATCGATTGGGGACATTGAAGTTTATTTCTCCAAATAATGCCAGCGAGTCAATATTACTATTTACTTCCTTAACTAAGAACAAAACACTAAGGATCTATATTTTTCAAATGACGGTAAAGCCAACAAAAACAATCTATTTTGACAACGAGTCAAATAGACAAGCGAATCTCAGTCCACATTACTGCCGCAAAAAGCAGAAATTTCTTTTGAAAGAATTGTGTGGAATCCATATAGCACATGCTGGATCGTAAGGCACACTTAGGTGTTGGTCTCACCAATATCACCAATTATAATCGTTTCGCAAAATTAAGATTGTGACCAACATTTAATAAAATTTAGCGCTGATCTACGCTTATTTAAAAAGAGCTCAATGTGAAAATTAAAACGCAGTCTTTGTTCAAATCAAACTTCCGAATCCAGGAAAAAATGTACTTTTCCCAATCTTTGTGAATTGATGAAATACTCAGTACTGAATGAATTCTTACTAAAGCAAGGAAGCTTCTTGTATATTATTAGATTTTATTTCGTAAGATATATTGGTGTAACCAAATTATCCGGATTAGATTAAAAAGGATACCGGGATGATTCCTAGGTGAAGGAATATAATAATGTAATATTATTGTCGTACATTACGATATGGGCGAGCTTAATCTCTGAAGGGAGGTAATTGAGGTACAGGATAAGCAATTAAAGTTCTAAGTGGTCGCCTTGCATGCGACGTCATACCTTCTTACGGTTAGGTAAAGAGATTAGATAAAAAAGGCGAGGGAGGAGCCAAGAAAAAGAAAACTGTCTGTTAACAATAAGGGATGGTGGGTTTTGCACAAGAGAAATTCGCAGAGAGTTTTGTAAAGTCATTCATAGGCAGCGGTTCCTAAGCAACTTGCTTTTGCTTGTTCTCCTTTACTTTTCTCGCTTTAATGTAGTATATGTATAAACAAAAATTTTACCTAAGTGAATATATAGCAAAGAATAACATGTACACAACATATAAGCAATACATTATGTCAAATCAATATATTTATATGTATATAGTTATATGTATCACAAACATGAAACAACATTTTAATCTACCGAACTTGCAATAAAAGAAAAAATAGAAATGAAAAATGTAAAAATATTGAAATCAATTCATGCTCAATCAAGCGATGAGGAACTCCAAAAAAAAGAACACAAGTGCCCGTTCTGCGATACCCTGCAATCCAGATTTAAGCAAGCACATACGATCCCATATAATTATGTTTATGCAGACCTTTTTTTTTCATCATAATATTTGTTAATACATGGGCGTTGTTTGGTTTCTTTTGAGCTCCAACTCTACACACCTGATATATTGCATTGAATTTTTTTTTTTAAGCATATATATATTTTTGTACCCACATTATGCTTCACACATTATTTTGCGCTATATTTATTAACATCATTATTTTTTTTTTTTTTTTCATCACAAATGAAAATTACGTTTTATATTCTTACTCAACTTGTGGCTACTACAAATTTTTCTTATGAGTAATCTGAGTAACTAGAAGGATTTAAGAAGGATTTATGGTTTATGTCTAGGCATATATATACATATTGATATACATATGTCTAATCTAAAATTTTGTTGTTAATATGCATAGTGGTACTTTTATCTTGCTACTATACATACCTCATTCCACTTTTGGTTTTACATTTTTAAATTGTTGCTGATCATGTTGGTATAATACTCTTTTGAATTTTTGTTGGTAATTTTCTTTTGCTTGTGTCTACTAAATAAACCTAAAATTTGTAAGTATTAGATACTACCTTTTGCTAGGATATATACAGGTTAGGTTAGTAATAAGTATTTATTATTATTATTATTATTATTAATTTCGCCAGAGAAATAAATTCTAAGACTAAACTCTTAAAAGTACTAGCATCTAAGGCTATCGGCCTTTATTAAAAGGTCTACCGCACTTGAGATTCGAACCCACGACCACTGAGTTGCTAGTCGAGACTCTTGCCTACTCGGCCACCCAGGCGGATGTGTAATAGTGTTTATTTCTGTTTACTATATGCTAAATTCAGAGAAAGTTGGCAAATATAACCCTTGGAGGAATTATAATAGTGAATGTAATTCCATTCGCTTGTTTATACGTCATCCTAAACACATTTTAATAAATTTTTCAACAATATCAATTAGGACGAGAAAATATTTTACAAAAAAAATTTCTACTTAAATTAAATTTCCACAATGTCCAACGAAACGTCACCAACGAAGATGAATATTGCAGCTGCGGAATACGCAGGATATCATAACAATATTGAAGAGGAACAAGCTGCTACTGGAACAACAGATCCTGCCCAACTTATGGCAGGTATCTTGAGGAAACATTATGAAACTTGTAATTTAAAAAGAGACACGCACAGTGTCGGGTTTAAATCAAGTTAAACTAAGCAGCGGTATTCGGCAACAATCAAAATGCGTCTGCAATGATATGAACACCAAGTCACGTTGTGTTAACTCCAAGAGAAGAGCACGTTACTAACGAAAGACGATCAAAGTCGCAACAACTGTTTGGAAACTTCAGTCAAACATAATGAAATAACTCATAGAAGAAATATCGATCTTAAATGATGACGTGTCATGCAAAGTTCTCATTATTGAGGGCTTTATTTTTCGTATTGAGAAAATAAAGCAACAAAATCAAATTAGCTAAGAGTTTCATTGTTTTACGTCGCTCTTAAGAAAGAACTACTCGACCAGAATAAAGCAGCCGATTCCCACTATGAATTGATTCATGAAACCATTGAGCGTGAACAACAACCAGCCGAATCATTCCAAGCCACCTATTAGTATACCCTATTCGATACAGAATAGATATTTTTGTCTCTCACCTTCCATGCGACTTTCGTTGGTGGTATTAGGCTTTTGATCAACAATCTTGTTTCATTTCTTTGTTTTTAGAAAACAGAGTGCAACATGCACTGATAGGTTGTTAATTTCCCGCAGTAGAGAGAGTTTAATAGCAGGAATGTTTTGACGCCATTTTTGTCGGTTTATCGGCTTTAGCTCGGTTTTCGGAACGGCATTTAAGGCATGACGAGTTTTTTTGGCGAAATAAAAAAAGCTTTAAAAAGCACATTAAAATCTTGTAAAACCTTAACAAAAAAGTACTGAATAAATTAACATTTGCCATCTAAAATCATCTATAGGCTTGGTTGAGTAAACCGGTCTGCAGTATTTTTTGTGTATGCTTGAAATTGTAAAAATACTTACGTAAAAAGAAAAATCATTTAATTATTAGTGAAACTGCTCTTGAGGTAAATTAAAAAAAAAAAGAGAAAAAATACAAGTCATTTGCATAACGGAATATAACCATGAAAGAAACTATAAATGAAGAAATTGCTTAAGAAAATAAGACAATAAACGAACTTTCGAATATTGTAAAGAATTCGTGCAATACCATTCCAATGTAAATTCTGTGAAATCTTATTAATATATTTTTCTAAAATGTGCAATGACAGCAATAACAACAGAAAAACACAAAAATTAGTTTCAAAGAAGTTTGCTTTGTTTATATGTACAGTGAGTCTTATTAATATTGAGTTCTTTCGCTCGACAAGAAATAAGCGATTATTAAACCTAGTCCATTGTTCAAACATAAAAATTTGTTTTGCTATTTTGTACTACTTGAATACATATTAAAATATAACAACAAAAAAATAAGCAAAACATTGTTCTTTTTTTTGTTTTTGGTATGTTGGATGGAGATGGACTAAGTCAATAAATTTGTGGCTTATATGTCCAAAACATTGTTCTTGTAAATAATTTTCCAATTAAATAACTTCAACAACTCAAAAAACATAGCGTCATTAATTTGGGGTTTTTTCACATAAAGAAGGATACGAAGAAAAAAAAAGCATACTAATAAAAATTAATATTTGGTAGGGTAGCCCTTTTGCTTAAGAACGTCATTTAAGAATTTTGACATATTTTGTACAATTTTTCTTGTGTAGGAAACAAGAGTCTTACTCCATTATCCTTTATAGTTTATTTTCCAGATCTTGGACGGAAGGGATTGGCTATTCTCGCTGATGGCGGTCTAGTTTATCCCACATATTTTTCATGGGATTTATGGATGGTGATTGGGGAAGAGGATGAAGCACTTTGGAACAGTTATATAAGATTTTGTCGGACAGTTACTAAGATTCTTAGATAAGTGGAACACTTATGCTTGAGGTCGTTTTCTTGGTAGAACTTAAATGTTTTCAAAATACCAAGTTTATCCGCACCTTCTATCAAATTTTCCTTCAATATCCTTAAGTAACTCTCCTTGTTTAAAAGGCCATAATAGGAAACTAAGACGCGAGCGAAAAACCCCAATATTAATCAAACTCACTCTAATTATAAAAAAATATAAAAATACATGAAATAAAATAATTTCTAAAAACTGGAAAGAAAAATTGTGAAGAAACTTTGCAAAACGACAATGCTAGCCATGAAAACTCAGCTTTTCAAAAGGCACGACATAAATGTTTCAAGCCATATAAGAGACCTACATTGAATAAGGCTTTTAAAACACAAAGTGTACAAAAAGTTGTATGCCAATTGTTTGGAAAGGAAAGCGTGCAATTTAGAAGTCGCCGACAAATGAGTTCGTGATATAGCGACGCTCTTAAGATAGGAACCTTTCAATAAATGCCAGTTGCCGTTAGCTTACCAAAGATTATTGAGTGGTTGAATATGAAATTGTCTATATTAATTACCTGCATTTATCTTACTTTATTTTTGCGTTTGTAATGCCTTCGGAGTATATTTGTATTGACGTGTCTTATAAGACAGATGGATCTTAGAATTATTTTAGTTGTTTCTTTATATAGATATTTTTATTAGATATCTAATATTATATATTTTTACTTAAAAAAAAAAGTCCTCAGTTTCTTTTTATAACGAGAGGAAAGTAGATTGAAGGTAGTCTTCGGACATAACTTCGGGGTCTCCCATGAAAATCATGGGCCGAAGGATACGATAGGCAGAGCACGTATAGAAAGGCGCGGAGGCACAGTGGATGCCCGTTCGGCGGGTTAGGTTACGTCCGTGCGTGTATTCCTTAAAGGGTAAGTACGCTCTGTTCTTTTACTTGTAACGGCCTCAGGAGTGTCAAGGAGCAAAAAATATAAAACCTCCTACGTTTCATGAACTAGTTACCTCAGCAAAGGCAAGTTCATCGGTCTCACACACGTAAAATTCTCGTAAAGTGGCACTTTGGGGTTGCCCTAAAATTTAATTCATTTAATCGTTTTTTATACGCAGACAGGAAGAATATAGAGCAGCGTTACGATGTACGGGGCCTATTGCCTCAAGTATCCGGCAGAGGCACTGAAAACGAATCACTGCAGTTGTACCTTCTATAATGTGCTCTGTTTTGTTTGTGGAAACAATGGGCGTTATTGCCAATTTTATCCGACAGGAAATGTCAGGCTGAAAGCGAAGTACGAAGGTTTTTGCCAGACAGGCTCACAGCTGGAAACCCATATATTGCAAAGAGCGATAGTCAACTATTCATTAAAACCTAATGCAAAGTCAACTAAAGTCATCATAATCGCTACACAAGCTGGTGATGACAAACCTTTTGCCAAGATCAAGATAGACGGCAAAAAATCCATCGCAGTATTGGATACTGTTTTTAGCTTTAGTTGTTGTAGAGCTTTAGTGATAGACCTTTTAAAAGAACACCAATTTAAAATCGTTAAACCAAAATCTCAACAAGTTTAAATAACGAATGCAACTGAAACGCCTGTAAATGGTAGAATTACCTTACTTGTCGTATGGAGAGAAGAGGTACGTGACCTAAAATCCTTAATAGTTGCAGGCTTACAACGAGAATTCTATATCGGCATTAATTTCTGAAAGGCTTTTCGTTTAACTGCGGCAGTTAAATCAGATCATTCAGCTAATTATTACGCTTGTAATTAAATAATGGAGATAATAAGCCAGACACATTTTTGAGCGTAGCTCACGAACTTCCTGTCCCACATCCGAACTTTTTAGAAAAAATCAATCAATCTTTTCCATATTTTGAGATACTAGAACTTGGCAAAACGCTTTTTGAAAAACATGAAATCACTACCACTGAAAAATATCTACCTACAAAACAAAAATATTATGTTATTTCCTCAGCGATTCAAAAATTGGTACAAAAATTGAAAAGCGCGACGGCAGTTGGCATTTACCAGTTACTTTGGTACGAAGGAGCACTAAAAATTGTTTATGTTTAAATGAACGATCGACCTGTGAAATATGCTTGTTCGTTGGCACACATAGATGGTTTACTCGGTCGCTTACATGGTGCTGGTTACATAACAGCTATTGATTTAAAAGACGCATTCTGGTAAATACCGTTGGAGGAGATATGACGCGGAAGGTCAGTGTTCATAGTAGGCGGAAGACCATTGTGTCAGTTACCGCTAAGGCCCTTTTGTTTATGTAAAATGCGACAGTGAATGTAGGCTAATGGATTATATTATACCTAGCTACTTGCTCGCTTATTTTTGTATATTTGGATGACATATTGGTTTTTACCAAATTTTGTTGCATCAAGCAGATTGCTTGTCTGTAGTGGGTGCCGAAAGTTTGAAAGCGAATCGGGAGAATCTAAATGCAATAAACAATACGAAACAACAGCGAAACATTTAAGAAGGTTCCTTGGTATGACTAGGTGGTACCGTAGATTTATTCGAAATTACGCGGCGATAGCTGTACATCTACATGACTGTCTCACGAAAAATCGGTAAACGGTGTACTCGTTAATAGATCACACATAACATGCGGAGAGTTGACGAACTGTTTTGTTACACAGTCTCTGTGTATAAGATGAACCTGTGTATAAAAGGCCAGGTTTTTGAACAAGAGATGAAATATTTGATGAAAATATCAGGAAATTAAGTACGTACAGAGTTTAAAGGTAAGTATTATTGGCCTGGGAGGACATCAGATTGAAATAAAATAGTGAGCTGTAAATTGGCTCGTCCGAATATAATTTTTGCGTACACATTCATATCACCAGCGATACCGGTGGATCGCAGCTGCAATTTTCGCGCATATAAGTGTAGGGGGTTTCGGTTGGCCGGTATTTACCATTGTCCTTTGCGAAAATGGCAATAAACTGTAAATTTATGTTTTTCTTTTTGTAATTGGCTATTTTAAAAGCTAAAGCAAGAGACAGGAAATATTAAAAAAGAAAAAAATTCCAAAGTCTGTCTGTATAATACATAACTTGAGATTATTGGTTCTCCTTGTTATACACCACGCACACAAAGCCATAAACGGACTTAGACATAGGATAGTTTCATTTTTCTCAACAAGCGAAAAGACGGATTAGCTTGAACTATAGATGTGAATACATCACGCGGCCAATCTCAAGTTTTAAGTAATGAATTTCCCACATAAAAGTTTACTTCTTTTTTTTCAAATAATCCAAATAATTTTTGGAAATATTTAAAAGTTAAAAATACATATATTTAAAATTTATTCACTTACAGCTTAAAACTAGATAAAACACATAATACTCAAAATTTAAGTAATTAAAACTTAAAATTAATTAAGGCACATTTACTTAAAATATAATTAGTTGAAGCTCAAATAAAAACATAGAAGTAATTGAATATATATACTATAAATTGGTGTAAAAACAACTTAAAACATAAACTCATAAGAGTTAATGCTGGTTAAAAACCATTAAATAAAAACTACAAAGAAATTCAGATAGTTTTGTAAAGCATCGTACGGGTAACAATAGGACAATTTTTCTTGTGCTAACGGAAATGAGGGTAAGTTTATGAAATATCCCTTGCTGAGATTACAAAGATTAAAAGGAAAACGAGTGGAAAAGATAAACAACACGGTTGAAGCCTATAAAGGAAATTTATGAAAGTAAGTGTTACTATTACTTTTTTACTTTGTATGATCTAGTATTATTTCTTTTTTAATATACGTATATACCACGCTATGTTAATATGAATATGAATACATGTATATATATATATGTATGATAACATATACATATATATAGATAAATAGTCTTAAAAATACGTGTACATATTCATATAACATTCAGAGCCTTGTGTAAAAAAATATGAAATAGTCTTAGACACAATGGTTTCAAAATGGTGGCATAGGTTATATATATTAAGTAGTAGAAAACAGACTAGCAGTGGAGAAGTCTCGACTTGAAAATGGACGTACCGACGTATTATAGTCAAATGCTAAATATGTTTATGACTAGATCAAAATTTAAATTAATTTTTTTCTCCAATGTTCCATGAGCTAGCTACGCATGGTAAAACAAATCTTCCCAGCTCTTTAAATTACAAATGTTTTATATAAATCTGATACGAAGTGGCCATAATAAAAAGTTTAAGAATTGAATTACTTTAATCATTATGTTAGTTGAAACTATTCAAAAAATCAGGTATGTAAAATCTGCACTTCGTTTTTTTTATTTGATCAAGTTAACGTAGAGCAAAAAAAACCTTTTTTTAGGGGTTTGGTTTAGGAGGTGGAGAAAGAGTTGAGTTTTCGCTCTGGAAGTTTGTACGGAAAAAAGATAAATAAAAATCTCGCAATCAATGAAAATTTAAAAAAAAAAACCGATTTTGCATTCGAATTTCAAAAAATCGATTGGCATTTATGACTGTGCACACCTAAAATATAAAATATCTCATATCGAATTTTAAAAAACATTGAAAAAAACAAAAATATAATATTTAAAACTTAACGTGCTTGCGATCGTGTCGCTGAAGTGATACTTTTTATTATGTATTTTTGATGGAAAGGTTTACAAAATGTGTACACACCGCAACCAAAACCGCGTCAATTATACTTCTTGAATTATTTGCTATACAGATTGCTTAAGAATATCCAATAATATAAATTATAAAAACATTCAAGAAAGCTACCTGGGTTTTTCGAATTTTTCCCTCAAAAATATCTAGAAAATTTGTTTAGTTCTTCATTACTTATTCCGGCGATTGCTAGTGCTCCATAAATATTATATCACACGAAACTTTTGTATAAAGATTTGAAATCAGTGAAAGTATAGCAAATTTTCTTTACTACAGGCAAAATCTGTTGTGAACATTAAAAAATAAGACGTCAGAGAAAAGTAGGAAAAAGTTTTACTGTACGGGACCTACCGGGTTTTCATACCCTATCGTTCCATTTCTAAAGGAAAAATAAAAAAATAAATAAATAAACATAGATAAATGAAACACATAATTTATTATACATTTTAACAAACAGAAACAGAAAAAAAGCAATTCAGCGTTTTTGCTGAAAGCATAACACTACACCAAGTGCCCTATGTACAATAACTGCTGATATCGGCATATTATATATTAAGTAAACAAAATTTGTAAAAAAACTTACGCTAATAATTTAGTATATAAGCACCAACATCTGCGTAAAGAAATGAATTTAGTATTGAGATTTCGCGCCGAGCGCGCCTTGGTATATAAGAAGTTTTTAAAAAAAATGTGAACACAATCCTTTTAATCAAGAGTGATAGTCTTGGTGGGAATAGCCGAACAGATTAGAAAATATATGCACACTTACACTATAGAGCATTCATAGGGATTCATAGGTAATTCTCTGCCACACAACATAGTTCAGAAAACCAATTAAACTTAACATTACATGGGAATCCTGCGAACTATATTAATACCGTAACCTACCACTCTGAAACTTTTACCTCCTTCAATCTGCAGAGCACGCTATTCTAACAGCTCACCATTTTAAAATTAAAGCCATTATGTTTTCATCCTGGTCCTTGGGTGGAAATCAATAACCTAGAAAATTGGTTCAAAGACAGCAAACACTAAAAATGCATATGTATCAAAAAAAAAAAAAATTTTAGACTTCGAGAATAACATCTTAACTATCTACATAAACGACGACTTCATATATCTAGCAATAGCAAATATTTTCAGAAACGTATCCTTTAAAATCTCTAAGCATTCTAACAACTATGTAACAATGAAAATAACTTCTTAGACAAATGTCTAAAAAGATAAATATAACATATTGATAGACCTTAGATATGTAGAATCTATAGTCCATAAAGAGAAAAGACCTAGATCTAGGTACCATTAATAACAATTATATTCTACACAATGTATAATACAATAAATTCTATCCTAAATTACAAGAAATAAATAAAAATTTATAATACAACATAAAATTAATTAATCTAACAAATTTTTCTGACCCTCTAGATGGAAAGAATATGCGAAATAAACATTTCCACAGATAGACTAATAACTAATATAAAAACGTTATTTATTATTATTATTATTTTAATTTTAGACTAATGAATTGAATTCTTAGACTAAAAAAGAGACATTGAGCACTAACAACACAGGCTATTATTTAAAAAAGACCCGCACACAAGAAACTAAAGAAAGCAAACTAGAGGAAATAGGACGATATAAGGAAAGAGTTAATGTAATAAAAGAAGGGACACAAATAAGAGATTGCCAACAACCACTTAACATAGAAGGAACATTTCAACAGAAATACAACAAAGCCAAGGAATTAGAAAAAAAATGAAAAACCAAAATAGAAAATAAGGTAACTAGAAACATTGCACAATCCAATCTAGAAATAGCCTCTATATCTCTCTATCAACTATAAAACTCTTTTCAGACAACCATAAAGAACTTAACGCCTTCTCAAAAGTAACTGAAATAATTCACGACACTTTAAATACAGAAGCAAAACCACAACTCACAGAGTAAACTTAGCCCAAATGTTGAGACCTTCCTACGACAAAAGTTCTTGAGAGACTAAAAATGAGATTAGAAAATCGATATAAGTGAAACGAAACAATGCACCAATTGCATTCTATGCTTAGCCAAACCACACAAAAAGATAGCATAACTGGTTATAAAGCTAAAATTTTAAATATCGTTGCTGAATTTAATAACTTACAAATAAAAGAACTAGACACTAATGCTACTCCCGAACAAAAAAATGTAATTACAAACATTAAAGTTACTTATGTCGCCGCCGCTTTTAAGAACGGACTTGACGGCCCAGACATAAAATAATGAGAATCAAGACCAACCCCAACCGCTACGCACTCCACAGAAACAACTCTTAACGCTCTCTCCTAACTTCAGTAATAGAAAGCGCACCCAACCGCAACAACAGAAATCATTACAACTGAACAAAACTGACAAAAAGCAAACAACAACCATTTCAACAGAAATAATTCCAATAGAAATTGCAATAGCAATTATAATTTCAATAACAATTTTAAAAACAACAAGAATTATAACAGAAATGACAACAGTAACAGGAACCGTCAAATATACCGAAATAAAAATAATCGCGATAGAAACCAAGTAAACAATGAGTATTTCTTTCGAATTCATTCTCGACCACTCTTCAAATCAATCAACTTTATCAATACTTTTCGTGATGTTCACAATAGCTATTGCATGAACAACACCAAAACCACACGCATTAAACTTTTCAACTGCAATTCATTGCGCATAAATTTTAATAACCTTAACAAACTTTTCAACGCGCATCAGGTCAAACCCTTATATACACAGCTAAACAAAACATTTTTTGCATAATAGGACTATTATGAGAAATATTGTGACGTGATATGAAGACTATATGAATATTGAATATGAAAATATTAGCATTGTCATGTAAACAATGAAAAATAAATAATATTAAAATGAGGAATATTGAAAACGCATATATAAAAGAATATATATTGTCTTCCTATACAGTTGCCTTCCTTATACAAATATTAAAACAGCCGACAAAGCCGAAGAATTATATAAAGAACAAACCATAATAGAAAGAAACCAGACAGACCATATCAGTGTCCCTAAGAAATGTTACAATTAACTACTTAACAAAACTTTTTCAATATCAAATTTTAAATTCAAAACTCTACATATTACAAAATAGGTAACCTCTTACCTCTAAAGAGTAAGAGTGTAGTGTATGCAGCGCTACGCTGTACGTACACACAAAATAGACAGAAAAAAGAAATATAAACAAAACAAGTCGCACGCTTGTGAAAATGCTTACTAAAAAAACTAGCCCGCTTAGTTGCTTCCATTACTGCATTATTTTTAACGAATCCAACCACTACCGACATAAACACAATCATTTTATGTTCTTTGCATTACTTTATGTCTTTATTGGTTTATAATATTCTTCGTTATTTAAGGTTATATTGCTGATAAATAATAAAATATAGGTTTAATCTGTTTATGTGTTTGATTGTTCTATTGCAAACAATATTTTTATTGTTTTTCTCTTAACACTCGAGGTGCAAGTATATGTACGTATTTTGTTAAGAAAAAAAAAGTATTGAGTTTTAATTTCATTTTTTCTATCGTTATCAATTAGGTTTATTAACAAAATTAGACCCTTTTCTTTTACACTTTTTTTTCTTTAAATAGTTTTAAAGAAGTTCATGCTTTCAAGTACCTTTTAACATTTTTTATCGTTTATTTATTTCTATAAAAATAGCCTTTCAACCTTTTTTTTGAACGTTTGGTCTGCATTTTATTCATTTAAGACATTTTAAGTTCATTTATAGAAATTAAATAATTATGACAACTGTACTATTCACCGAAAAACAATACTATTTTTTTTGAAGAAGAGATATTTCTTATTTTCAATACAAGAAAAAAACATTTGACGAAAAAATAGAATTTAAGTGTTTCATCTTTCCATTTAAATTACATAGCTTAGCAACGCAAACTCTTTTAATATTGAGCCGTTTTCGTTAATTTCTTCTGATGAACTGTGCGTATCTGAAAGTTAACTCTCGTCCGCCACCAAGCCGATAATTGATAAACGTTTTGATGCCAGTCGTGTAAGACATTCGTGTCATTTTCATCGCCATTATTTATGTCTAAATGAAAAGGCAGAAAAAAGAAGAAAAATTTCATCTTTGTTTATTCGTGGCTGTCGAAATCCAAAATATAACATTGGTTCTTCCCTTTTATAAATTAATAAACAAACCAACTATTAATGAAGTAGTGACTCGCTTTTAGCTAAACCGATATCTGAACTACGGACTATTCAAGACAGCAAATTTTCTGAAAAGGAACCGGGCACTTCTCATGTAAGAATCGACAACCGCTCGCTGACGGTATTAGGTAAGCCAGTCTTTAGCTCATTTTTTAAAATGGTGAAGCTGACAATTGTATTATTTCTTAAAACAATAGATTGACGCCTTTTTGTGTTCGCGCGCGCTTAACTCAACGCCACAATGTTGGTAGGAATTCTTCTAACAAATGACTTATATTCCGGTGACCAAATTTAAAAATTTGCAAAATGAAAATCTAATGATAAATATGAGGACAGAAAAAGCTTGCATCGTGGTAATTTAACAGCTTATAACTGCAAGACTGTTGCTCGTCAGGCTCAGAGCCCACGTTACAGTCAAATGAGAAGAGCGGGTGCCGTCAATGTTAACTTACGGTCTTTGTTTCGTTCTTTCGTTACATTATCCGAACTTTTCCAATCCACACCTCTTTATTTACGGTTTACAAAGTTTTCGCTTTTAGAATTACATTGTCTATCGTCATGCTTCCCGTGATGACATAAATTGTGCTGACACTCCATTTTGGCCGTGCTGGTGTTTCGGAGCAATTAAGTTTCTACACTTCTGTACTAGTATGTGTATCTTTTGTACTAGTTTCTGTAAGGCGTAGGCCAAGGACCGTTTTATTAAATTGGGTAACGTTTTAGGGGGCAGTATTAATTCCCTTATCTATTTGGATGATCACCTAACTCCTGCGTCATACAAACTAGTAACGATTTGCCGTGCTTTACGGGAAAAAAGATTATTAAATGGTTTAGCTTGATTAACGCCGACATCCGTAAAGCAAAGGTTGTCCAGTTGGATGATTCTATAGTGACAATGCAGGTGCGTCAATAAATGCACTCGGTCAACAATTCTCCTGACGCGTCCAAATCTTTCTGGCCTTGCTGGTGACTCTTGCTCGATTATGATTCTTAATGAAGTTCTATGGAATTTAAGTTCAGCTATTATATATTAATAATATTATATATTTGGAACTCATTTGTACTATTTTATGAATTAACCTATTTCTTTTTCTACAATCTTGAATTTCTCGCTTGCATCCTATATATGAAAAACTTATTTATTGAAGTAGAGGCATTAGGGGAAAATTAATAATTCCCACCCTAGCCATCATGACGTAAGGTGTGGCTCTGCCTCCCTTCCTGACTACTTTTTTAATAGCTAATATAGAGCTATCTGCTTCTAAATATTTCCAGTTGGCAGGTATCTCTCACCATGCCTTTATTGCTTGCGTAAGGTGGACACATTTTCAGAATTTTGCGATTATAACCGAGCGGATACCCGGACACTGGGATCCAGAATTGTAACTTTAATGGTCAATACAATACTTTGCTACTGGCTAATGAATGGAAATTTGGATCTAATTCATGAGATTATGACCAAAATTAGAATCCAAGCTGCTGTTAACTGTGAATCTTGGTTTGATTGTAGTGAAATCAAATTTCAATTGAAGGCTAAACAAGTTATTAGAAAATGCAGGAGAAATGCGTACTTGTCAACTTTCAGAGAAAAATAGGATCCTGAAGATATAAGTGAGGGTGCTACTGAGTGGATATCACCAATCATCATTTTCGCAACAATTAATTGAACACTTCTAAAAAGTTAAAAGACTGTTACGAGCTGTTCATCTTCCATGGGATAAATATTGTTATGGAAATCCCAAATCCAGTTCATTCCTGCTAATTAGATAATGAATTCCCTAAAAATGCTGCTGCCGGCCGATGAAAACGATTAGTGGAAAAACAAACAAGGAAAAAACCAAGTGCGCTTTCGCAAGCGCATTATGCAGCTGACGGCAGAGGAAAACGAGTACCAAAAAAGCAGGTTAACGAATTAAAAATGAAACTATAAAATTAGGTATTGGTAATATGATGGTAAAAATGTATATAAATAAAATATTTGTGGAAGGGAGAGTTAATAGAAAAAGAATTTTGAGTTGAGCAGTCGAAACTATTGCCAAAAATCAATTGTGAATAATCCTACATTTAAGAAATATAATTGTGAATAAAAGAACTTTGAAGTGTATTTCTCTTGAACAAAATTCCACGGTCCAGAGATACGGACTGTATCTTACAAAAGCGAATTTTATACAAATATATTAGAATTTTTAGCGGCATTTGATAGAATTAAGTCTAATGTATCAGGAGTGGAGGGTTTCTCTTTTAGATTCTTCAAATTAATTTGGCCATGGATTGATGGTCATATATTATATACTATTAAACACATTCTTACTAAATCTGTCTCGTTCGGCTTAGAAATGCGTTCGTATTATTACTATTAGGAAAATCGGCAAATCGCTTGATTGCTCGAATCTCTCTTTGAATCTTATATGTCCTCTCGAAGGTCTTTGAACATATAATTAAGGAACAACTTATCAACCATCTGGACAATAGCTCCGTCCTCTGTGAGTCTCAGCATGGTTTTCGCAAAGGTTGTAGCACTACCTCTTTGTTACTGATTATTACGAATTCAGTGCGACCTAGAGTAAGTGATAAGCATATCTCAGTATTATTGTCACTGGATCTAAGTAAGGCTTATCATAGGGCGTCGCTTGTACTGTAGTATTATCGATCTGTCGTACTCTACCGTAATTTACAAGTTATTGTTAAATTTACATTTTTCACCTAACCTAGTTAAGATAGTGCAATTCTAGTAATAATTTATTAATATAATATTATTTGCTTAAGCTGTAATTCTAGTAATAACCCATTTTTATATTATATGCTTACGTTACCATTCTAGCGATAATCTACTTTAGTTTTATTAATTGCTTAAGTCAGCATTAAGTTATTTCCTATATAAGATACTGACCATACATCAGTTAGGTCAGAATATAAGCAGTAGTGTAATAAGTCTAATAGAACATAAGCCAAAATCTAAATAAAGAGTAACTAATAAAAGAACCTTAAATATTGAGTGGTTTCACTACAGTACTTTTCGTATGGAATTTTGACTTTTCGAAGTCAGTTACTGCTTTGATAGAATCCCACCTTTCGGATCGTTTACAGATTGCATCTGTGGGTGCTGTCAAGTCTAAACCGTTAAAGATGCGAAGTGATGTACCTCAGAGTTCTCTTCTCTTCACTGTGTATGTGAATGATTTCTTTAATATGTTAACCCAGCTTCGCATGCGGTCTACGAATTTGCTAGGATGGTGATTTTCAAATTTTATTTGCGAAAAGTATTGGTAATTTGGAAAGATATTAAGCTAACGTTGACTACTATTTGGACTGCATTTCCCATTGGGTGCAAATGAACTTGAGCTGAATTAGTCTAAAACAATTGCGATAATGTGGCGACATCCGAATGCACGTCTAAATTTTACTTCAATGCCAGTGTTGAAATAGTGAATAGATTGAGATGCCCGGAGGTGAATATCGATAACACACTGGGCTTAGATGCACATATGTATTCCTTTGCTCTCGGGTTCATTTCCTACTTACAAAATCTTATTCTTTGAATGTCTGTATGCACGCTCAAATAAAAATAGAGTGGCCAAAGCTTTAATTATGCCAATTATAACTTATGCTTTAGAAGTTTGTAGTTCCCCGAGTACTCCAAACCTGAAGAAATTAAGACTATTATGTACAATTACATATGTATTCTCCTTGAGACCTATGACCATATCTCATGATAGGTTCTACATTTTTTTGGTTGTCCTTTCATAAATTTTATTTAAGTTGAACTTCTCCTTAACGTCTACAATAGTATCTTACAGTAGAAGCCGAAGGAGCTTTTTAATCTCTTGCTGACTACCCTAGTAAGTCGGTCCGCAAACACTTCCTATTTATTTCTCAAATTGCGTGCACTTTGACCAAGTTATTTTAAGTAAGAGTTATAAGAGCTTATAATTCCCTTCGATTTGCGATAATTTAGATGCTCTTATCTCACTAACAAGCGTAGTAGGCTTTTAACCTTGGTTACTGCTCTTTGGTTACGGACAATCGTAAAGAGATTAACAGGGTCCGCGCATTTGTAAACTCCGACGTTAGAAATTTTAATGCCAGCAAACAATGGGGACCTAAGCTAGTAAAGATTTGCGTAGACGCGATCATTGGCGGCATAGTAAGAAATATAAAGTCAGGGCTGTATGGCTCGTAGCAGTACTATATTCAACACATTATATTATTCACAAGTTTTTTTGATATAACCCTTCAATTAATTTGCTCGATCTATTGTGTTTGTCATTTAAATAGAAACTGTCAATAATATCCTCGGATCTGTGAGTCCGGCTCAAAGAACCAAAATGTTTAATATTTGATACGATTTTACGGTAGTTTTTAAAGTCCGTTTGGGTTTTCGATTGTATTAAAAGTTTGTTCAAAGAAATATTTTTTATCACTGTCGGTAATATTTTAATACAGTTTTCATTAATTTCTAAAACTTACGCACTGAACAATGACAACAACGAATTTTTAAAAATTAGTACCACTAAATTAAGTCTTTAAAGTTTGAGTTCAAAGTTTCACAAATTTGTAAAAGCCAAGCAGAATATTGTAAATAATGTTATTAAATAATCAAATAATATTTATCGATATATAAATTTTAGGCAAACTGGTTTCTGTTGCCACTTTATGCTGTCTGGCGGAGAAAGAAATACAACGATAACCATTGCAAAGGTGTGCATTACATTTGCTCTACAAGAACATAAATTAAGCCTTTAATCATTTTCTAAAGTTGCTGGCGCGCAAGAGTATTTATAACCTCCGAATTATTTATATGCAACTATCGCTTTACGTTGTCAGTTGCAGTTCTGACCATGTGTACATGATTTCTAGATGTTTTGCTAGTAAATACTTTGTCTTCATGTACCTTTGCCGCCCAGAGCATTTAACCACCAGGCAAACAAATGTAGTGCAGTTATTCTTGGTTTAAGTTAAGGACCATCTTAACAAAAAGTATAAATTCACGAACCACTCTAATAAATAAAATAAGTAAACGTAGCATTTCATAAAACGAATCGTAAATACTTCTCACCAATCCCATATTACGTCTACAATAAAAACTTGATGATCTCATATGAACATTACTCCGTTTCGATAAAAGTGCTGACTGTCGATTATTGGATAACCTAAAGGTTTCCTATTAGGTAGTTCGTTAAAACTAAGTTAGTTCATTACCAGACGTCAATAGCATTAACATCCCAAGTTTATTAAATAAAAATAAACGTTAAATAAAGTTTAAATAAAAATTTGTGTTTTTATAAAGGATTCGTAAAGTGTTAAGTTATGTTTCCAAGAAACCCAATCAATAAATAGAGACTTATTTAACTTGTATAAAGGAGCAAATTTCATATATGTTACAAAAAACTGAAAACCAGTTGATGATTTCTATTTCTGCCTTCTATTTCACTCCATAAAATGATGTGTAATCAGGATAAAGGAGGGAATGAATTGTTTGCCTACCGTATAATATGTATTTGTTCGCAAATTTACCGTTCAAAATATTTCCAAAAATGCCTTATTTTTGAAGGAGCATTAAGTATAGATTAAGGAGGATTTGTCAAGCAGATTTTGCACTTTTGATGTATAAACTGTAATATTCTATTTATATGTACAAATCAATCCTCATAGAAAAAGTAAAATTTTTAGGAAGAGTTTCTTCATTTCTTTATTGAGGGTCCTCAAGGTCACAAAGAGTTCTTTAAAAAAATGTCGGCATTTTCAGTCGCAGCTAAAATCTTAAAGGACGAGGTAGCTCTAGGTTGAGATGGAGATAATTTTAACTATTTATATTATAACCTTTTATATCATATATTTTAACTTTTTATATTATCACTTGTAGTGTCGGGTGCCGTTTATGACACAAGCAGTGCTGTCCGAGGCGGTCTTGCCGTGAAGGAAGTAGTAGAACTATTACAGATCGAGTGTAGAGAATTTTGGGTTAGTGGAAATATAAAAATAGTGGCTTTACTTATGCGACTTGGTACTCTGCAGATACACCAAAAGAGTCAGAGGGAGGGTATATTTTAGTTTTTTTTGTTAATATTTATTTTAGATTTCGAATGCACCATTAAAAGGAGATGCCTATGCCGCTTGAGTATAGCTAATACAAAGACGGTTGCTCGAACTATTACTATTATCAGCTATGTTTGGAGATGGAAAAAATATTAATTTTAAATTCACATTTTAAGATTCGAAACGAGGTTAAATTGTCAATACCTGTCGTTAGTAGTGCCGGTTGAAAGTTAATGGATTCTTTTGAACGATTGCCGTAACAACTGCGATGCCCTCATGCTATCTTCCAACGCTTCTGATCTTCGTCATTTCTCTAGATCTTGCCGGTTGAACTAGTACGCTTCCAACACCTGTGCGGCTTGCGTCACAATGAATTAAAAACGGCTTGGTAAAATCTACACTATGTAAGACAGGTTCATAAGGTTCACTTAATAAACATTTTAAATCTTGAAATGTCTTATGAGCTGTATCGTTCCACGCGAATCTCTTTTCGTTCTTAGTCAGATCAGTTAATGGAGCGCAAATCGTTGCATAGTTTTCGATAAATTTTCTGTACCACCCACCCATGCCAAGGAACCTACGTATTCCTTTTACAGTTTTAGGAACATGATAATTTGTAATTGCAGAAATTTTATCTGGATCAGTGCGAATAACACCTTTACCAATTGTGTGTCCTAAATATTTAATTTCTTCCACACAGAACTTATTCTTCTCAACATTTAAAGTTAAACCGGCATTCCTAAGCAATTTCGCTAATAAGGTCAGAATTTCAATATGGCGCTGAAATATGTCCGATACTACAAGATCATCTAAATACACAAATATTTCGTTTCTTAGACGAGCTGGTACCACTTTATCCATTAGCCTGGACATGGTTTGAGGAGCATTACAAAGCCCAAATGGGATAACAGTGAATTGATACAATGATCTTTCTGGAACAGTAAACCCTGTTTTGTCTCTGGAACAACTATCTAGAGGTATTTGCCAAAAGGCGTCTTTGAGATCAAGTGTAGTAATAAAAGAAGCTTTAGGTAATCTGCTAAGTACACCATCTATATGAGGCAGAGGATAAGCATCTTTGACAGTGACTTCGTTCACCTTCCTGCTATCTAAACATAACCGACTTTTCCCAGGCTTACGTACTAGTACGCATGGTGAACTCCACGCACTATTAGATTCCTCTATAACGCCAAGTCCCAACATTCGATCAACAACTACATACATCTTTTTTTCGATTGCGGGTGAAACGGGGTGGTGCTTCTGCTTAATTGGCTTAACATTTCCAACATCAATTGCATTACTAAGAATATTTGTCCTTCCTAAACCTTCTTTAGCAAATGATGGAAACATCTTAATAATGTTCTGTAATTGCTGCAATTCGGAACTGCTTAACTCACTCGATATGACTGTTTCTACCGGCTTAAGTTGAACAACAGCAATTTCTGAAATTCAACCCAAAGACATTAAATCATATAATTTCCCAAAATCATAACCCAAGTATAAATCTTTCGATAAAGTTGGATTGACAAAAATTTGGATCAGCTTCTCAACACCACGAAAAGAAATAACAGTTTCTATGAATCCGGAAATACTTTGTAAATTATCATCTGCAGTTCGAATTGACGATTTTATGCGCTTCAAAGGTTTCCCTGATTCGAAATAAGTTTTTGCCAATTTATTGCCAATACAAGTAATTGAAGCATCAGAGATTAGCAAGTCAGTGATTTTCTTTCCGAATAGTATGACGTCAGCATAAGGACGAACATCATTGGGTCTTTCAAAAATAGAAGATACAATACTTCGTCGAATTCGTTTAACATTTTTCCAGAATAACTCTATCCTTTTTTTCGATTTTTCTTTCTTTGAAGATATCTTATTTTTACCATTCATGTTTGACATTTGTACATGCAATGGATAATTGGATTCCCAAAGTCGTCCTTCATTTTGGCCTCATGGATTCTCCGTCTCTGGCTGGGGAGAGAGAGAGTGCTAAAGAGTAAGCTAGCATAAGAATAGGATAGGCATAGCATAAGAATAGGATAGATATAGCATAAGAATAGGATAGACATAGAATAAGAATAGATTAAGATAGAATAGGATAGGTTAAGCGTAGGCTAAGGATAGGTTAGGAGTAGGATCTAAAGATAGGTTAAGTTAGTGGGGATTGAGTCTTCGACGTGAGGAGTCGAGTTTTAGTCGTAGACTTGAGTAATCGCGTTTGGTCTTAGACGTAAGAAGTAAAGTGTAACGAAGTGAAATTTAGAGAATAAAGGTCCCTGCAGCCAATAAATTTCTTGTATTTCTTTCCCTGGGTCGCTGAGCTGCCCCAGTCATAAGGCAAGGGACGAAACGTCCTCACAAGTGGCGCCCGAGCAGGGACCTTTATCTCAGAAACTCGAGTGAAGTTTTTTTAACAAAAAAAAAAAAAAAAAACAATCGACCATCACCATTAAACAAAATAAAGTTTTCATGTAAGATCATGCAACACAAACATAAAACCCGCATTCGATAAACAAAAGAGAGAAAAAAACAAGAACAAAAACAAAGAAATATCGAAGAACAAATTCATAAAATTAACATTGTTAAGCCTAAAGTAACTAAAGATTTCCAAGCATTAGGAAAAAAATAAAGTTTATAAATTCTACAAATCGCCTATACGTTTAAACAAAGAAAAAAAAACCAAAAATAAAACAAACAACACGCAATTCATCGACATAAGGAATGGAATGCACTTTACATCAATTGCAAAGGCATCCACACACACATTATCGGTAAGAACAAGCAAAAAAAGCACAGAAGCTGAAATACACACGAAAAATGAGAACGCAACAACTACGCCGGGCATTCAAATCCACATAAGAGCCTGTGCTAAATAAAGTACCGAAAGGTCTTCGCTTAAAATCCGCTATACGGCGAAAAACCAGAGAAAGGCGAATTGATCGTGGTCGGCAAAATGACCGAGAGGATATGAGAGCATTAGAAAAACGGTAACCAAAGTGTGCGGGTCGGCCGTAAGAAATCTTAACGCAAAAAAGTGCAAGTGACACAAAGCACAAGAAAACAAAAGAAAAAACAGAAACAAAAAAATATAATAAAGATCGAAAAAACTTACAAAAATTATCATGCCGAGAAAATATTGCAAAAGTTCAAATTAATGGGAAAAAAAGAAAACAATTACAAAAGTGGCAAACAATTTTTTAAGACAAACGTGCCAAGTGGGAAAAAACAGAAAACAAAAAAAAAGGAAAGAATCCAGACAATTTGAATGAACTCTAAAGTAAGCAAAAACAAATATTACAAAGAAAAAGAAAGATCAACCATTGCATATAGCAACCAACGTCACAGATATTGAAAAAAAAGAAAGGGATCTAATAAACATTTCAACCGATATACCTACGAAAAGAAAAACGAAAAGCCAAAAGACAAATAGTGACACTAATTTACGTAAAAAAAAAATATCATAATGGTGCTTTATTTTGCTTCTAAAGTTGTCATTGTGGTCAAATAAAACAATACGAACATGAAAAAAAAGGAAACCAAAAAAAAGGGAAAAACTTAAGTACCTTTTTTTTCGTTTTCTTTGGAAAAAACTTACTTCGAAAGAAAGTGACACCTACCCCACGTTAACCAGTATACACCCGCACACACGAGGGAGGATTACGGTCAGTGTTATACCAACCACAACAACAATCCCCCCAGCAGCAGCAACAACAATGGCAAACCAACAATCAAACCCTTCAAAACCCGAGGCAGATCTCGCCGGGGGAGAAAACCCAGCGGATAAAGCAGAAATTCTTTTTTTTTTCCTTTCAAGCAATAAATAAAACAAACAATAATTGTCCTTTTATTGCAGATGCCTAAATGAGTTAAAAAAGAAAGGGGAATACGCCAGGGCGACAGCGACAACGGCAGCAGCTACACCATCAGCCGTTTCACCATCATTTCTGACCAGCAGCAACGGCAAGTACAATTGCAGGCAGGTCCGGTGCACTTGAACCACCCGACAACTGCCAACCAACCTTCAACGCATTTCCACCGTACAGCAACAATACACAACAACAACATCATCAACACCAAAACAGCAATAGGACTTCAATAATACATCGGTACACGTTCATCTGCATACACATCGTAAGCAAATGCATTCTTCATGACATTTTTTCCAGTCCATACAAGAATACCACCTTTTGGGTAAGGGTATATGACATTGTCTAAATATTTTCAAATTATTAGTATTAGGTAATTTATAATGTACCATGAGCTAACTAATTTTGATAATTAATTTTGCGGATCCGTTCTCGTTTATTTCATTTACGACGACGACGCCCACGTTGGTTTTTACATTTTCAAAAAAAATAAATAAATAAGCAGAGAAAATATTTCGCACTGCTTATATTTCAGAACTAGTTGTGAAAGTCTTCTTCTATACCTTGGTCTTAAGATCTTTTAAGTTGGTCCACGAACATTTTTTTATATACTGCAGTGTCTATTACAGATCTTACACATTATTCTTTAAATATATGGCATTATTTTCCCGAAACAAGTAAGTGTAGCCACATATATTTACATTCATTATATTTTATAAAAAAATTATATATAAAAGTTATTATACATAGATAAGTATATACGTGCTGTTCTTTAGGTGTAATTATTTTCTATAAGCAGGCAGGAAGTATATAGACAGTATTGTTACACTTTATCTTCGGCTACTTTTCTTGATTTTTTCAATTGAACTAAACTCCTTGTAATCGAATTAACCGCTTACAACCCTCCAAAAACAAGCAACGATTAGAAGTTTTGTTTTGTTTCTTTAATGCGAAGCTTTTTGGAGCTTCTGCAATTTTTCAATTCCTATAGTATACTTCAATTTTTTCACATCGCCGAAAACTTTACTATTATGGATTGCTCCACAGTTTAGAAATCATTCTTGAACATAACACACTTTAATAAAACAATTTGGCAAATGTATTGCAAATTAATTAATAAACCTTTTTGTCCTTTTTCACATTTCGAAAAATAAAATGTATAGTGTAAATTATACTATACTGCTATATAAATATAATATAAAAAAATAAAAACTAACATAATATAAAACAGAAATATAGGCAAACCGCTTTGAAATAATTGCTTTTATTCCTCCTTCTACCTATTTCTTTTTATTTTATTTGTTTCTTTACATACGAAGCCATATGATTTGCCAGTCTCCTCTGAGACCCGTAAAATGTTGGATAAAATCTCAAAGTGCACACCTCCGTTGTATTCGTTCACATTACTTTCCACGTGTTCAACTTTTATTACCAGATTCAAACACGAAGCACAGCTTTATTGTGTCAGGCCGCCATGGTTGAACAATTAAGCAACCCTTCATAGTTATATATAATTAAATATATCTGCTCTTTTTTTTTTTAACATGGAATTTTTTGACTGCTTCGTTTATAGTGCGTAAGAAGTTCTTTGTGAATTGATAGGAAGGCAAGTGCTCCGGTTTCGCCATAGTTGGATAGGGTGTGCGATATAGAAGTCAGGTAATAAATGCTTAACAGAAAACTACATTACAACGTAACGAGCAGACGAATGTGAAATAGACTGGCGGACATATAATGAAAAGTAAAACGAAGGTCGTAGCGCCAATATGTACATATTTGTGACTTAAGTAGGGACAAACTTACAGCCTTATTCTATCTGCCTGTAACTTTGTATTAAATTTCGTACTCTGAAGCAAATATGACAGGAAAATTGTCTTGTAACAATGTAGTGCTAAACACAGGTATGAAATTTGGAGTGCCAAAAAAAAGAAAATATGCGGCTATTCAAAAAAAAAAATGTTGGCAAAATGGCAAAAATTAAGATATAATTTTAATGTACTAATCGATATCTTATATTATTTTGCTTGGGCGTAAGGGTTATCGAAGACGCATCCCGAAGTTTAAGTAATAGTTTAATTTTATTTGGCGTTTTTGTCGAAAAACAATCAAGACAATAATTATGTAAGCACTCAATTATCGCTTGGGAAACAGATTATTTATATTTTTAAAATTGATACCATATTTATAAATTTTATACCTGCAATCCTCTAACTTCGTCACGCGACTACCTCAATTGGCGTGCCTCTTCGCAAATATTCACACTACAGCAGCTCTTCAGCTCTTCCTGTAGAATTCGCCAGCGATATAGAAAAATTTTTAAAAATTGTTGCTCGATTTTTGAAATACAAAATATTGTAAAAGTAATCTTTATACACACCCACAACGCATCTTTCCACAATGTGCCCAGCCTTGCAACGGATTTCGTTTCGTCTGCGGTAGTTCAGTAAGTCTCAAGGGGATATCCACTATCACCTGAAAAAAATTAGAAAGATATAGTTTTCTGGCACACTTACGAAGCAACCAAGCATTGCAATTATGTCCAGTCCAATGGTTTTGCAGATAAGTTTTTTCAGCGGAATGGCTTCAAAGATGCCAACCATGTAAATAAAAAGAAGTTGCTAATACAGAAACATTTAGATTGCTTACTACCATCCCCTTTAGGTTATATTTTCCTTTTCGAATAATGACAACGATATGGCTTTGAAAACCATATATTTGTTCCGTCAACGCATCAAATCACTCTAATAGATAGCAAAAATTGTATAATTGTCGTTTATTGTACAACAAAAAGTTAAATTACTTACCGCTTGGAATGTCAAATTTCTGGTAAAATCAAATATTCGTGTTTGCATTTAGGGTTCGTTGGGTCTACTCCGCACAAGGTTTTGTTTCCAAATCTTATCTCTAATACAACAGGTGATAAAGTGGTTTTTGCAACCCTTATGGTATGATCGCTCCGCTTCTCCTACCTCCACTCATACTAATTTCCCCAAGGACGTAAAGAAAAACTGCTTTGGGAACGCGGAACTTCTTTTTTACATACAACAATATACCATGAATTTATACAATGTTCGTAAATATTAGAAACAATTCACTTTCCGCAATCATTTCTCGCCCGTTTCGTCGTAATCCTTTCTTGTTCGACGCGGTTGTTCTCGTCCTTCTCGTGACGAGCGTAAAAGGAAATAAGGTTGAGCTAGATGTGTACACATTAGTAAAAATTCCTTAATTTAGCTCACGGTCTAAAAAAAATGGTCCTTTTACTAAACTTTTTTTTCAGAATTCACAAATTTAATATCAACCAAATTTTAATTTTCAAAAAAAAAAAAATTCATTTCCCAACAGCTATTTATATATTTTTTTCTATAGTTATTTTTCTGCAAACGCAATTGTAAAAGAAAAATTTCAGATAACTTTTCCTACTCTGTACTCAGTGCTCATGTAAATTTGTTTTCAGGCAATTTTATTGTTACTAGATTTGACGTAATCCGCCTGAGTGGCCGAGTAGGCAAGAGTCTCGACTAGCAAGTCAATAGTCGTGGGTTCGAATCTCAAGTGCGGTAGAGTTTTTAATAATAATAATAATAAAAGCCGATAGCCTTAGATGCTAGTGCTTTTAAGAGTTTAGTCTTAGAATTTATTTCTCTGGCAAAATTAATAATAATAATAATAATCATAATAGATTTGACGTAACTCAGAGAGGACATTTGACGACAAGCACCAACGAATTTACCTACATAGATTTTATTTGTGACTGTCGCCAAAGCAATAAAATAAATTTTAGTTAAACTTTTTCTTATTTATTTTCAAGTTTCTTAAAAATTGAAGGTTGTGAAATGGTTATATTTTTTTAAAAGGAGTTGTTGAAATATTTTTATCCTTTTATATGAGGTGTTTTCACAAAAATTTAATTTTATATACTTTGCAACATAATAATATATAATATTATATATAATTATATAATTTTTTCTAATTTCTTTTCCTCCTTCCTTTTTTTTCTAATTCCTCTTCTTCCTCTGTCCGTAGGAATATTTACGAATATTGCAGAATGCAGTATGCATAAATTTTATAAGCTGTATTTTAATTGTTATAACCCAAGAGCCTTCCATTGAATAAGCATCTAAACCTTGATTTGAAATATTTGGGCAATCTAATGAAATTGAATAATAAATAACTTCATAAAAAGAAAAGATTATTTTATATCTCCCACCTTTGCTTTTTTTCCACAAAATCACATAAATTATTCCTTATACACTTTTCTCTTACAACATCTTTGAATTTTTAAAAATTTAATAAAAATAAACTAATAATAAAAAAATAAATAAATAAACAAATAGAAAACACTGTCGTACTACGCTCTGCTACTATAGTTACGACGCACTGTGATCTGCTAAAAATGAATCCAAATCCATATCATGCTTTTGTAGTCCCCATCCTTGTGCTTAAACGCCAGAATACCGAAATCCACAAGAGGATAATATCAACAGCTGTTTGGCAGGAACATATGGTTCGTGATCTGTCAGTGATTGTGCGCTGAATTAAGCTTTTAGTTTCTTTGCATATGTTTCGTTATAATAACTCATTTGCAGTTGTAATTTGAGCTAGACATAGCAGAAAGATTTAAATAAATTACTTTAACAACTAACTACAAAAAATTTACAAGGACTAAAAACTTTGTACATATTATTTCTTAAAGTTTACCCGATTGTTATTCATTTTTTCACGATTTTATTGTGTATGTTTTGTTTCTTTTGCAAAAAAATGTCAGTTTTCTTCACTCTATTTTTGCTTATTGTTGGTTGGATCTTTAAAAAATCATTAGGTCTGCTAAAGTAAAAACAAGTTAAGAACGCCGATTCTGCATAAATTTCACATTATTCTTGTAGAATGAACATCTCCATTTTCTTGCATTTTTGATGTAGCTCCTGTATCTGCTTGATAAGTGAACCTTTTAAAGCTCTTTCAAGGTTGTTTAGTGTTCATTTCTACACTTTCAGCTACAACTTTTCAACTGTTTTTTCGCCCTTTTAAGTTAAACAGAGTGCTATCGGTTTTTATGTTTTAGTTAATCAGAACCGGTGGTTACTTCTTTATATTGCTCTTATTTCTTTTCTTTTTCTTTCTCTTTTTTCTATTCTTTTGAGAGGTCTATTTATATTGTGTATTCTGTCAAAACAGACCACAAATTACGTACGGTGTTAATTAGGTTTCATTTTAGAGTTTCGATCTTTTTTAGCTATTTGTATGCACAAGAGGTGTAAGAAACGCTCTCTCAAAATTGCCCGAACCGGAGTAAGGGAAATTGCTACCGCTTTGAGTTAATATGGGTTGCTCCGAGTTGGTATTGGATGTTTAATGCTGCATTTATAAAAGAAAGCAGCTGTAAATTGAAAAAATTAAACTCCGAGCAAAATTGTTTAATTACACGTAAATAGATTAATTCTTCTTTTTTTTCTTGTTTGCTTTTTACTCCAGTTGTCTAATTAACATCCTTATTTTGACAATTGTATACAATCATCATATACTGTCCGTATGATTAATAAAGGGCAAAGGAGCACCAAATAATAGAAACTCAGCACTCCACTGGATACATTGGTCTTATCGGCAACTGGCCTAATCCATTTTACTAAACAAAGCAAAAAAAAAGGTTAATAAAATATCTGATTTTCTAAGAAGTAAAATTCTAAAGAAAGGAAAAAACTAAGTATACATTCACGGCACGTTCCTTTCGTCATGCAGTTGGCGACTGGCGAATAAATTCACGACAATTGAGACAAATTTAGCGGAAAAACGACTGAACAAAAAAAAAAATTTCGTGATTTTAAGTAATGGCATATTTCTTGTAAAAGCGTACATAAACAGAATATTTACGGAAGGCGAGTGAGTCCAAAAGGAGTCGTAAGTTAGTCGAGAGAATCGATTCAATGGAGTTAAATTTCAATATTCGAACGGACAAGACCAGAACCAGAATTAAAGTGTTGTAAATGTAAGCTTGTGTACTTAACTCCAGATCTCCTAAAAAGTTCAAATAACAACTATTCTATTTTATTAATCACAATTCAAAGATATTAACTTAATCTTAAAAGGAGCCGGATAAGTAACGTTAAAATTACGAAAGAGAGCTTTACGTTACAATATTTTATTCGTACGGTTGGCGACAACGGCAAGTAAATTATAGCAATAAACTTTAGATTCTGTGGATCAAACTACGATTCGCAAGTGCGGGGGCATTCCAATGAAAGGACTTACCTGGAAGACCATTGAATAGAAATCAAAGTGGCTCTTGGTAAGCAATATTAATGGTGTTAGACGCTATGTAGCTGTACCACTCAAACACTGCTGGTGAACATACAAGTCAGTATTAAACTCATTTTTCAAAAATATAAATTAAGCTTTTAAATTTTTCAAGGCCGATAGCGTATTTTAATAGAAGAGTGGCAAAGCAAATACGGTCCAAAGAAGATAGTAAAATTTTCATTTGTTTGTGCACCCCTTCACAACATTCACCTCCACTAGAAATTACAAAATCCGGAATTTCAGAATTTAACTTATTCAGTTCTTTATATTATTTTGACGACTGCGTAGACGTTCTGTTAGAGGTCTCTCATTTGAGGCGAATAAGTGAGGAGAGATAAGAACGGACGTATCTTCTGCATTTTCAAATTGAATTGCAATGAGATAAAAAATATAAATCATTAGTCCGCTTTGTTTGCGATAATTAAAAATTGGCTTTGATTTGTATAAATCATTGTAAAAATCATATCATTAAATCCTCTCTGTTTGCTAATCCTAAATTCTTCTTTAAATTTGTTAACTCTAAAAGAAAAATTTCCACATATCCCTCTCATGTTTCTTTTAATGGCTCTGATTCCTCGGATGATTTTGAAATCTCAAATCTATTTGCTGAGTATTTCCGACGTAACTTTTCGATTGCTAATTTAGATTTATCAGCAAACTACCCATATCCTCTAACTAACTCGGTTTCAATACCTAACTTGGTTATTTCGGAAGATTGCGTTTTTAAAGGGTTGAGTTCTCTAAAATACAGTTGTTCGCCTGGACCTGATGGAATTCCATCATGTGTACTTAAATCTTGCGCTGTCGAGTTATGTGGTGTGATCTCAAAGATTTTTAACATGTCCTTGTATTTAGGTGTTTTCCCTTCATGTTGGAAGAGTAGTTTCCTTATTCCTATCCACAAGAGTGGAAGTAGACAATTTGTTGAGAACTACAGAGGCATAGCCAAGTTGAGTGTCTTGCCCAAGTTGTTCGAGCGTATTGTGACTCAGCATTTGGCCTTTGCCATTAATTCGTATATTTCTCCGCACCAGCACGGCTTTCGGAAAGGGCGATCTACAGTCACCAACTTGTTGGAGTTTACCTGTCATGTTTTCAAGGCTTTTTCTAGTGGCTCTCGCACAGATGTTATTTACACTGATTTAAGCAAAGCATTTGACATGGTTAACCATAGGCTACTTATCTTTAAACTCCAAGCCTCCGGCTTCCCTTTCTATTTAGTGAAATGGATAAGCTCTTATCTGCACAATAGATCCTTCAGGGGTTTGTTTAACCTCATCACCTCGGATGAATTCCCCGTTACGTCTGGCGTACCTCATGGAAGTCACTTAGGTCCTATTTTATTTAGTTTATACATTAACGATCTCCCATCGGTGGTTAATTCCAGCCAGATCTTAATGTATGCTGATGATGTGAAACTGTTTTCTTCCTTCTCTGTTGAATCGCAATCACATCAGCTTCAAGGTGATTTGGATAATTTTGTTGCATGGTGCTCTTTGAATCTGCTGAAACTAAATCCGAGTAAATGTAAGAAGCTTTCATTCTCAAGAAGAAAGTCATTCATTACTCAGTATTTCATAGATTCCCATAAGTTGGGGGACGTCGATTCGATAACAGATTTAGGCGTTCTATTTGACCATAGGTTACGTTTTAACTTGCATATTGAGGTCTCGATTAGCAAAGCTAGGTCCGCGCTTGGTTTTATAAAAATGTGGTCCAAAGAGCTTGATGATCCCTACATTACGAAAAGGCTGTACATGTGTTTGGTTAGACCCATAGTCGAGTATGCCTCAGTTGTGTGGTTTCCTTCATATAGGTGCTACGTAGATTCAATCGAATCTGTTCAAAAGCAATTTTTGCTGTTTGCCCTTAGAAATTTGGGTTGGATCCGGTTGCCTCTCTTCCTCCCTATGAAAATGGGTTGCTTCTGCTGTCCTTACCGTCTCTTGCGAAACGTAAGTTTGGTCTGGGCGTTTCCTTTCTAATTAAAGTAATAAATGGTGCCATTGACTCGCCTTCATTACTTGGTGAAATAAGCTTTAATGTCCCTAACCGCTTCTCTGGGCACTTTATCTTGGTTAAGCTTAGTCAGTGTAAGTTTAAATATGAGCTGTTAAATCCGCTCAGAGTCGTTTGCAAGAACCTAAGACGTCTACCACTTATTCTCGTTATCGGACTCTTTAAAGTCCATTAAAGCAACATTGCTTAATACGCGCGATTTACCTATGTCGTATTTAAATTAGCTTTTATCCTTAAAAAGTCGTTACGATTCGAAAATGAATTATTGTTAATTATTATCGGTTGCCAGACTTGTGCATGTTTGCAATGGCTTAGGGGTTTATTTGCAATTTGGTCCTGTACGGTTTGTAAGTGTGGCTGTATGCTGATTGTGCACATGCTTTTTTTCTTTTTCGTTTTTTTTTCCTTCTTAATTGTTTTATTGTACTTATACTAAATTTTATTATTAATTAATATAAGTTTTGCATTAAGATCCAATTGAACTCGACTGTTATTTGTTTAGTTGAGTTTCTAGTATAAGTAGAATAAATAAATAAATAAATAAATAAATACAAAAGTAGAGATAATTTGCAATTCATTTTAATACATTATACGTTTTTTATAGGTAAATTCATATGTTAATGTACTAATATATAACATAAAATTAAAATAAAATGCCATATATTTAACCATAACCATACATAAGTCTTGCAAAAATAGTTCTCAAGGTACGCCTTTCAAATTAGAGCTAGTTCACTAAAAAATACAGGATTAATGCCCAGGCTTGAGTTCTGATCGCTTCACAAATTGTAGAGCTTCGACGCGGCTCACACCTGTAGAAAACACGACTTAAACTTCTGTAGACTATTTAGCAAACTAAAATGAATTTTAAGAATAGGCCAGGCGTTCACAGCATTGTCCAGCAAATTTAACCGCTTAGTATGTATGGCTTTTACATTAACATATTATTGTATTTCATTGTAATGTCTGCTGAGATAGGCAGAGACTCATGCCGTAATCCTTTGAGATATTACAACATAAATATTCATTTATAAAAGCAGAGTTCGTAAAAAAATGAAAGTTCCCTTATATAAAAGAACGAATGTGAAAATGGGTAGATAATAACTTGGTGGCAACGCTACGATTGAAATCGATATTTTCGGACTAATACTTTTGACTTATAAACCTAGCCTAACAGACAATGCATCTTTTTTGGTCAACGAATTTCATTGCTCGCTCAACAAAATCTGGGTTCTTCCTTAAAGTACAGGTTATTAGTTATATTTTGGGGTTCAAACCTCAAGTGCGGTAGAGTTTTTTAATAAAAGCCGATAGCCCTAGATGCTAGTGCTTTAAGACTTTAGTCTTAGAATTTATTCCCTGGCTAAATTTATAATAATAATAATAGTTATATTTTGCGTAATAGATTTAAAGCAATGAATTGTGAATTTAGATTCTATAACCTTAAGAAATTACGCAAATTTACTTCACATATTTTTTACTTTATGCTTTATGAGCAGCTGTTAAGTCAACGTATAATTATGAAATATGTCATTTCGCAATGTCTTATAGTCCATGTTCGACAATTTGCTATTCCTAATCTATTGTGCATGTACGTCTCGTTTTCTTTGCTTGTACCGACTAAAGCACAGATCTTTTGCGTTTGCTTTCGCTCTTGTTTTGTATTTTTAAGTTTGTAGTTGTCAAGAAAATAGATAATTCTGTTATTTCAATTGATGGCGGCTCGAACTTTTTATCTCGGTCTGTATTTTTCTTTTCTTGTTTACACTGCCCGATCATCTTAATCACAAAAAAGTAATGATTAAACAAGTTGGCGTCCTTGACAGGAATGTGTAAAGTATCCAAACAAAAAAAAGGAAAACGTATATAGGTTTGCGGAGTGTTACTAAATTTAGTAGCACCGTATACATAACCTTGCTTGTTAGTTTTTCGGCTCATTAGATTAATTGCACACTAAGTTATCTATTCACAATCATTCATTTGCGTTTTTGTGCACCCTCAATAAAATCATGTTCGTTGTTGGTGAAGCGGCTACGTGCACTTACCCAACAACATAATTGGCTCACCAAAATCATCGTTTTGTAATTATCATGAGTTTGGTGGAAATAAGGCAACAACGTTCTATCACAAGAGAAAATATTGAAGGCAGGTTTTTAACCGAACTAAAGTACCCTGTCGGAACTCTGAAGTTAGATAATGTCGTTCCAAAACTAAATCGAGAGCATTCACCGGAATAATCACGAACGCGCCGAAACTGAAAATTTAAACATTTACAATAATCCTCAGACACAACAAAAACTAGTTGAGGCTGGACACGATACGATATTTGCTGCCTCGAATTAAATTGTCCAGCTTTGGTAGTATGTATACTGAGTACAAAAATTTTATTAGGTCATACACCCAAATTAACAATCGTAAGCGTGACGTTTCGACCATCGGAAATTCAACCATTTGCTGCCCTGCCTCCGAGGCCATGCGTTAGAAGCAGTAAAGAAGTTTCAGGTAAGCAACGGAAATTATTCCAAGACTTCAGAAAACTCAAACCGCGTTACGACAACAGCGCGCTGATGTTCATGTAAAAGATTACATAACTTTTTGATCTATCTGATATCTCGAAATCTAACGCTGGTTAATTAAGAAATCTTGTCGACAATGTTTTCTTCATTTCATAGCTCACTGCAATCCTTTCGTTCATCTGCTGGTATCGCTAAAGCAATGTTGGTTTATATTATAATGAAAAAAGTTGATGTTGACACTAGAGAAATGGAAGACTTTTTTAGATTTTAATAAATTGCCTAATTGGAATCAGTGCCTAAAAGGTTTTCGAGAGAAGATGCCAATTGTTGCTCCTGGAAAATTTGACCAACATTCGGCGAAGTCAAACCAAACATCGCCAAAACTTGGATAATCCTTTACTTGCTCAGAATTGAATGTCCCGCTTCGATTTGAAAATGTGAAGAGAGTTGGTCTTTGCATAAATTGTCTTCCTAAAGGGCATCAAGCTAATACTTGTTCCTCGTTTTTTAAGTTCCAAAATCTTTTCTTGTTCTCCATCTCGTTGCTCCATCCCATTCTAACTGGTTTTAGGACGTCTATAACGCTATTAAAATCAGAAGTTGTCGCTAATGAATCATCTGCTTCAATGCATACATCTATGAAAGGGTCTTCCTCTAAAGTACTTCGTGCAATCCCCATGGTTTTAGTTAGAGATGATTCGAGATCTTCTAAATTGAAAAGAGCTTTCTTGGACTCTTGCTCTCAATTGAATTTCGCCGCCGATGACTTGGCACAACAATTAAATTTACAAAAAGTAAAAAAATCTGTTGATGTATTTAGCATTGGAAATTCTTTTGTGACAATGAAGGATAAGTTTTTTATTTTAAGCAAACCGCGCGTAATAGATTTTGAAGTGCTGCTTTTGTTTTGAATTACATACCACATATTTGGTATCAACCAGTTTCAGAGTTGGATATATTATCTTGGAATTTGTCGTCGCACAGTTAACTTGCTGGCGATTGGGCTTTACAAATTGAAGAAAATCTACTTGCTCATTGGTGCTACAATATTTTTCGATGTAGTTGTGTTTTCTTCAAATAAGACTTTTTCTGAATCTTCCCAAACTGCAAAAAAGTTTATCTGTATATGCTCTCAATAGAGAATGAAATCAATATGAATTTGAAGCATGTTCGGAAAATGGAAGAATTTGACACTGACACAACGCAAATGGCAACGGAACAACAAGAACGTAAAACATTTTTTGAAAACACTGTCTCTCGAAAACACACAAAAATTCGGAAAGCAAAAAGTAGACATTATTAAAATGGGAAACAGCTTCTTACAATGATAATACAATAGCAAAGACGTCAAAATGAAACTTTCTAATACCAAGTTTATTACCAATGGTGTATCAAGACGTCACACCGCATTAATACGGACATCAAACATAAACATATTCTATCCAATATTGAAAATAGAACTTCCGACAAGGACAAGAAATGCTTTTCGAAACGTAGCGGGGTATGGGTCAACACGTGCTAATGGCAGCCACAATAATGTAAAAAAAAGAAAAAACATGACCGCAATGAGGCGTTATTCCTATTACTTCTACTTTTCCTATTGTTGGGGAATTGACAAATCGTATGGTTTTGCATGCATACATATAAATAAAACAAAAGGAAAACAACGCACAAGAAAAAATAAGGCAGTATTCTGTAAAATTTTACAGTTATTTATCTGATTTACGTTTGCCGTACACTAATATACATTTTTTTCCTTTTTATAGTATGTGATTTGCATGGGTTTTGTATGGGTTTTTTGGTTTGCATTATTTTATAAGAAATAAAAACCAATCGATAAAATCAAATCATTTTACTAGGGTGTGTTAAATGATAATTTGGAAATTATAAATCATTTAATACACAAAAATATATCTAATTTCTAAATGATTTCTTTATTTCGTTATTGGCTTTAAACACAGCTGTTTTTTGTTTACATTTTCCTATAAAACAGGCATTGCGTCTGACTATTGTTTTACCACTTAGGAGTTTTTAATCCGAAAAGGGAAACGACGACTCCAATACGAGACAAAGAGTATTAATAAAATCATAAAAATACCCTAAACGACAATGCAATGGGAGATTTCGTGAGTACCAAAAGCTCGCTTTATGACGAATTGAACTATTTCGAGTGGCAATCTTAATTGCATAAGTTAACCAAATCACAACATTATATAAAAATCGATATCGTCCTAAAATACATAAAATCGAACTTATTTAATAACAAAGAAATAATATAGAAGAAAATACGAAGATCCAAGACTTTTTATAAATTTCTTGAAAAGGGACTTCTTGGGAAGCACTGAGTATAACCCGGATAAAAAGACCGGCTACATGCTTTACAAAATGCAAAAAATTATACGAAACTTCCAACATCAACAGAATAAATTCAGCTGCAGCCATCAAGTGTTTGGAAAAATGAATTTGAAAAAAAGAACTCTCACACAACAATGTATTCATACCAGTGCTTCAGATCAACTTTATGGGTAACCATGCCTAAGTGTTGACTTTTTACTTACACTAAACAATGTCATCACACTAGCGAATTAACAGGTGGTTTTATCACCGCAGAAAACAGAACTAAATGCGATTTACCGAGCTTAGTGCATAACATTTCGCGTTTTTGGGGGTAATTTCTCACAATAAATTAATGTCTAATGTTAAGAAAATTCAACATTACTACAAGAAATGTTATATTTTTAGAAATGTCAAAACTAAATTAAGAGAATTATGTCACGAATTTTACTGTAGATGTAAACGCCTTCACTAAAATTGTATTGGAGTGAATTGCATCGTAATATTCGAACGAACAAAGCTATAACAAGAATTAAAACGTGGTAAATACAAGTTCCTATAAATAATTTTTAAGTAGATCTAAAAATTGTAAATAAATCTTATGTAATCATGCTCGTGCTATGATGCTTGCCACAATTCAGAGGTACGAACTTAATCACAAAAAAAGTTGAATAAAAACACAAAAACCACAAAAGGCACTTTACAATGCGTCTAAAATCGTTTTGCGCGTGCGTATAGCCACTTTAACTAGCAATGTCAAAAACAGTAGTTTATTGTACAGTAAGTAAAATCCTTAGAACATTTAATAACTCATCGCACCCTCCTTCCTAAAATCTATATGTCGATTAAGAAGATTTTAAGTATTTGCTGTTGGTATCGATGTTTTGTTTGAAATTTTGCTATCTTGTCCGCCGGCTTGAAAAGTATTGTTACTGAAATCCCAAATTCAATTCATTCCAACTAATTAATTTATCCAAAAACATAAATTGCCTAGAGAGGGAAAACCCAATTGCAAATTCGTGGCGCGTCATAAAGCTGCCGGAAAAGATTAGTGGGATTAACGGATAAAAAAAGAAGCCATGAAGTTAATTAATTGTAATATGCTTGCAAAAATGTATAAAAATAGACTATTTCTGGAAGGCAGAGTCAGCCGGACAAAAACACTTGATTCGAAAAAGAATATCAAAGTTGAGAAGTAGAGAGTATTGCCTAAGTAAAATGTAGGCAGTCCAACCGTTATACAAATTGATTGTAAACAAAATAGTCTTGTAGTTAAAACTTGCAAGAATAACAAGAATATTCACGATCTAGTCAAACGAACCGTATGCGAGAAAAGCGAATTTCGTAACAGTATGTTAAGCAGAAAAGAAAGTCGAATGGTCAAATGAAGCTAAGCTTCCATTTGAAGAGCTTAAAGAATAGTTATATTCTACGCTGCTGTTACCTAACCCAGATTTCACTCGCGCCGTTTCAATTCATTCTGATGTAAGTCAGTTCGTAGCCGGTGCCGTGTTATCTCAGAGGAATGAAAACAGAGAAGAAGTTCCTGTTGCTGGTATGTCACATAAACTATACCGCTCAAAGGAAGGATTACTAGAGAATAGTTAGTTATCTGCGATTTGGTATCATACTTTTTGTCCGCTTTTGTGTAATAAAAGAAAAACCGCTTGTGTTACAAGACAAAATTATATAAGCCAGAAAGACCAAAACGCCGGAGGTTGCAACGGATAGGCGCACGTGTTATAGCTGTCCGGTAGTATTCGAGGAGTTTTCTTATTTATCCAATAGACAACCCACAGACGGTTATACTAAAGAAATACACGGGCGAAACTCGACGACGAGCGGTCGAAACTTTCTTAGTGAACTGGCTGATATTATACACTGAGTTATTCTATGTTCTCCTCTACCTCTCCTTCTTCGTGTTATTATCTTGTGTAGAGTTGTATGAAGTTGAGTTCACAAAATCTACCTTCGTCTCTTTACAAACAAAATGTACCACTTCTTTTCTATTTTTAAATGTTAGAAAACATTTTCACCTTGGTTTATTTAATAAAGTGAAAAAGCAAAGTTATTCTAGATACATTTTATAATGTTGGGCAAAACCTTTACATAAATATGCGAATTGTATACGTGATATGTTTATGTATGTATATTCATATGAAGAGAATACGAAAATTTTTGAATAACGCTACGATATAAAAATGGTGAGTACAAACAAGAAAAAGAACCCCATGAGATGAGTGCATCTACGTATGACGGTATTTGGGTACCTCTGCCAACGTCGAAAATGATGATGACGTTAGCGATACCAATATAGCTATCTCTTTCTTTCAGTACTCAGACCTATCTCATTACCACACTATACCAATTGCTAATGCCGTTTTGTAATTCACAATTAGCTGGCGTTCTGTCTTTGCAGTTGCAAGTGAAAATACATCAAAGTTCCGTTATTGTTTTATAAAGTTATTGAGAACCATAAAAATTATAGTAAATCATCTCACGATGTACAATTCAATAAGATAAAAAAAAAGTTCAAGAACCTTCCAATTACATAAAGCATAGCAAGTAGCTAGTACTCTCGTAAATATTTTTACAGATTATATATTCAATGAATCTTCAAAAAATTTACATAAGACTGTTCTGTACATTAAAACTCTCAAATTTTTTATGCACTTTGCATATAATTCCTCTGAGATTATCAGTATCCTTACCGAATACACACTTTTCATTTCATATAATGTTTTATTGCTTTACATATATTTTCTCATATATATATACACAGCTTGCTGTTTGATTGTACATCTTTTTTCTTTTTTTTCATATCTCTTTTCTTTAATTACACACAAAACGTTTTTCCATATAAACATTTAATCACATATTTTTAACGAAAAAGTAACCGAACAACCGAGCTAATTATAATCAAGTAAATCCGAGATCAATTTTTGTTTCGCTTTTTAAGTATGCCTTTTACTTTTCTCCAATATATTTCGTTTTTCACACGACCTTTTTATAAAACAGATACCTTTTCTCGTTTGTCCTACATGCAAGTCTGCTGCCTTTGATTGCTCTTCTAACGTCCCCTAGTCAAACAGCCAAGAAAAAAAGTATTGTCAACTCGCGCATAGCTCAGAACAATACATTTTATCGCAAAGAAATAAAAGGTAAATGTTACAAGCATTTTAGACATTCAATGCGTGGCAACGAATGCGAGTATGAGACAAATACGCAATCATCACTTGCCAGCAAAATTCCTTCAGATAAAAAAAAGAATTCCTCCAGAAAGAAGATAAGAAAATAGACAAAACAAAAAAATGTTAATTATTATATATAATAAGCTAACGAAAAATTAATATTATTGAAGTGCGAAGATCTGTGTGAAGAAAAGCTAAGAAAAAAATTACTTAATGGCCTCGCAAAGCAACCACCTGCGCGCTACAATGTTAAACAACTACTGTTCCATTTAACAAAAGCCAGAGAAATTTCCATTTTTTTTTCTTACATTTGATGTCGCTTGAGGCCGCGTACAAATGTATTTGGAGAAAGTCTCTATGGACAAGATGATAGAAATATAATACATTTATCGCGACAACATTCCCAATATTTGTATTATTCCTGCTTGCAATTGCTGTTAATAACATTCAACCTAATCTCTACCCATTTCACAAATTAAAAATTGCTATTCTTCGCTTAATCTTCCCAATTCCTTCACAAATATTCCGCGATGATAATCGAATAAAACTGAAGTTAACATCGTCATATTCATTTGCTGCCGCTTCAGCTACTCGGGCAGGTGATCGAAAATCGTTAGCATTGTGATCATTATAATCAACGTTATCCTAGACTCATCTAGTTCCGTCTTCACCTTATAATCACATTAGGTTAAGTAATCCGATATTTATCAAGTAGCGCTGCTCTAAAAGTATAATTTTCTGCTCCGTATCATTGAGGGTTTTATCTTTAAACATTCACGAGGTTACATTATATTTTTATTGCTGCAAATACGACTTGGATAAGAAATTTCCTTTTTTTTTTAAACTTTACTAACGAATGCTTTTGATTTTTAATGTCGCCATAAAATGTATTACAATTTCATTCACGAGAGAAAAGCAGATTTAGGAGTCTGAGGACTTAAATTCCGCCAACCGCTAAGGCTACTCGTACGGTAGCTAATTTTAGAAGGTTTTGCTGGAAATCTTTTACTACTACTTTAGCTTCGTATTTGCTCGGATCACCATTGTCATTACCCTTTACGCAATGTGCTCATTTGGACGTAAATACCTTATTTTTTTTAGATATAGATATATGTTACCAGACGTTATTTTTAGAGTTCAGATTATTCGCAAGGACCTTTACCCACTTTGAGAAATTCTCTATACCATGTACGTTTTGAAACACGGCAGGCACATCTTTATTTAAAATATCTGCACCTGCTCCAAATAATGTAATCATACAATTTCTCAGATAGGTTTCGATTCTCTTGACTTCGTTTTATTGAGTTGTTATGGCGTATTTCTTCATTGCTTTCAAGAGATTCTTCAGTTGTGACAAGACGCTCAACTTCGTCAGTGTGCTCCTTATCCTTTTTAATTTATTCATTAAAGATTTGTCATTTTGCTTACAATCTTCAAAAGTACCCATGCTTGCTGAGGATGTGAAGTATTTTACACTTTTAATACCTCGGAGCATGTCAAGTGTCTGCTTTTGAAGTTGAACGACTCTTATATCTAGTGTAAACGTCACTTAACTTGAAAAAATGCAAACAATTAACGTTTGAAAGTGGATTTCCGATTATTATTGACTACTTTATTGATACCCATACGTTAAAGTGTGTTTCGAGCTGCACTGATTTGAGGATTATGCTCGATTATAAATTAAACTTCACTTTGTAGGTCAAGCTTACGTTAATAAAGCGAAAGCTCTGCTACGATTTATTGAGTGTTGATCGTTTGAATTTAATGATGCTTTTAATAAAGGATTGTTTACCGCACTTGTTAAGCCTATTTTGGTCCTTGGCATTACGTAGGCGAAATCGAGTGGCACAAAAACGTTTTTTTAATATGCTTCGCTTGATCTGGGATTGAACCCGTCCGTTCCTTTACCACCTTATGAGAGCAGTCTTAAGTTTATCCATTTTTAAACATTAGAAAGTAGACGTGTTTAGTTGCGTGTCTCTTTTATTATAAGATTATTATCTGCTATTGGCCGTTCTTATTGAATAGAATAAATATTCGTGTTCCGGCAAGACTAACCCGTAATTACTGGCTTATAAAGAGGCCTCAAACTCTTACCAACGAATTACGAATTGCGTGTCGGTCTTTTAATAAGTATTATAACCTTTAGTTTAGTTTTCGTTTCTCTCTCAGTTTACTTTTCAATATATTACTCTATGTTGAAAATTAATTTAGAGTTTCATAGGAGAGTAACCATTACTTTGTGTATTCGGGGCTTTGTTCCAGTTTGGGAAACGATAATTGCGCAAATAGTTAGTGACTGTTAGTTAATATAAGTTGTAATAACATTTAAATCTTTTCTTATTTATTATTGAACTGATGTCTGTCTTATGCTTTTATGATTGGTTATAACACTGAGTAATGTAACTAATTTACTTTGTCTCAATAAACAATAATAATTATCATGAGACGCAGAATGAATTTCAGATAAATTGTCAGCATTCTGATTAGTAATATTCACAGCATCTTGATTATTAATGTCACGGTATCCTAATTGATAACATACACAATTCCAGTATCGTCATTAGTAGAGACATTCCCCTCTTGCTCGTTATGATGCCCCTGAGATTATTTATTGGGATTAGAATACTGTGATCTGCAACTGGGTCAGTAGATCCAAGTACATCTAATACACGTTCTAGTGCTCTTTTTGGCTCTAACTCGATCGGTGGAACTGCTTTCGACACTGCTCGTTTTCAACACAGATATCATAAAACCCAATTTGCGATTTAGTATCAGCTATTTGGTTTGACTTTACCAGTTTATGTAAGCTAGATAATCCTCCATGTCTAAGTCTTCGATGCCACGATAACGTATTACATTCTTTCGGATATGCGTTCGCAAAATTAAAATCAATCAGACTTTATACTACTACTACAGACTTTGCGGTAACAATTATATCGCGCAATTCAGGCGTGTACAGCCACCATTGCCACAAGTGCTCGTTTATCACTTATACATTCTGTCTCATCATAATGATTTACTCTAACGCTTTGATCACTTATCTCAACATTAGTTCCAGCAGCATATCAATATAATAATAAGGATATTTGAATATCCTTAAAACATCCCTTTCCCATTTGTCATATGATCAGCTGCACCAGAATTCAATTTAACGTTAACTTTGCGTTTACAATTTTTGCTGTTATAAGTTGCGTTAATATAAAATATACCTTTTTCCTCGTTTCATTTAATCGATTTTACAACCACGAACGTGGTGACCATATTTGTAACACTTACCAATTCTTTTTTTAAAATTTTCCTTCTCATAAAATGGAGCTTTCTCTCCATTATCTTCATGCGTTTGCTCGATTAATTTTGATCCTTCGGATATTAACCTATGTTTGATCATATTTAATATCAGTTTTCTGCTACCCACAATTCGAAGTGCCGTTATCAATGGCAAATATTTATCTGGAATTGACAAGAAAAATGCTTTGCCGTTTTCTTACCATCTACGTATCCCAAACAATTCGAATTTGTGCTTTGCCTAATGCCCAAAACTACCATCCATCAAATACGACACTACTGAATTGTAGAATTCCATTCAAATCTCTACCAGCCATAGTATTTCGCAGGCGTATAAGCTGTTATTTGTGACAAAGACGTGCAGTTGTGTTTTTTTTTTTGTAATTTTGGCATATATTCAATAGGTATTTTTTTTGTTTTTATAATTTGTTTAATAAAGAAGAAGAAATTAAAACGTGTTTAAAATCCAATTGCAATGCACAGAAGAGAGCAATGAATTTGGGAGCAAAATTAAAGAGACATGCACATCTACTTTTTTATATAAGTGCACGTTCTGACAGATATTTATAATACATTGCAACAGACACCAATAATAGTTTTCTAATATTTACGCATTATCAGATATACATGCCTGAGTTTAAATAATGATTTTTCAAAAGACACCCCTAGATGTTCATTTAAAACAAGATACAAAATAGTTCATAGATTAATGAAAATCTTTGATGAAAATAAAATTATGATCATTTACAATTATATATGGCAAATAGTATTGTCCATATATAATATATATTATATGACTGCTTTTACTGGCCTTCATACGCAATATAAAAATATTGTAATACTAATCAATCTGAAAACTTTGATTTCAATAATTTAATTTTTGTAGCTGCTGCATGTGTTCTAGTTTTAATTTCTCTTTTAATTGAATTTATGTATATAAATGTATTTTATGAATATGAATCTTTGTGTAAAATTCGCCAAGCATTTAATACACTAATGCCTAATTGTTGTGAGGGTCGTACTATTGATGCTATTGGTTCTTCGAATGCACTTTGAGTAATAGCAAAAATGTTTTCTTTCAGTTTATCTTATTTGAGTGAATTGTAACAACAAAAACTTCGCGAACCTTACGAAATGGTAATTGTAAAAACATTGGTTTTCATAATTAGTTTGAATAACATTAACGCGTTGTTCTTGCATGGTTCAAATTTTACATTATTGAAGTTTTCAAATGCCAATAAGCCAACTAAAAAAGATAACGTTAGAAAATTTTGTTAACGGTATCTAGATTCGATATTTCCAAATGCTTTTGCATTGCATGATTTATTTGTTCATTTCAATTTACTGTAACATAAGAACTCTTTCCTTAGGCCAATAAACTTGTATAGCAAAAGCTAATTCTTGAATACTATACGTACATAAACAAAATTATAGTACAAATTATAATACAAATTATAATACAAATATAATATATAAAAAAATATTACAAATTGGATCCATAGCCATGAAAACAAATCAAAATAAGAAAAAAAAAATTAGAAAAACGTAGCGTAAAACAGCATAAAGAAATAGCTATAGCAGTAACACTAAAAGTTAACTACATTTTTTGGTATTGTTTTATACACCTAATTTCTTTTTTGCACGATAGATACATCCCCAAAAAGTTTATGGAAGATAAATGATATTGGCTAAATAGAAAGTAGTAGATTGATTCCAGACCTAAAAACTTAACTGAAAAGTAAAATAAACGTCATTAAAAAATTCTAGTTAGAGTTCACTTAAGAATTTATTTCATGATTACACATTTTAAATTATTAAATATATTATAAGAAATAAAACATGCTTTAAAAAAATAAAATATCTGAATTTTATTAATATAAAAAAGTAAAAGTAACCATAACAAAATTTTAAGCAATGTTACTTTCTGACAACAATCGCATACGGTTGCGCCAGGCCACACTGGCTAAATTATGAAGAATATAAGACAAAGTTGCAAAGCTAATTTGTGAGAATTGAGAATGAAAAAATTCCTAGAATAATGAAAATCATATTGAAACCAAGCAATTCTTATAAAAAGAGATGTACAAGCAAAGGAACTGATTATATACCTTTTTGGTTAACTAGTCGTCATTTGGAAGGCTTACCTTGAGAAGCATTTGCTAGAGGGTTATTTATGACTTTCACCATTCGCAATTTATTTCGAAAAAATAATGAGAAAATAAAATACAAATTTGTTTGTTTGTTTCTTTACAATGATGCAATGAATAAGAAAATCGTACAAACCTATATAGAAACAAAATTCTGCAAAGTTTTCGAAGAAGTAAAATGAAGCTACTAAGCACTTCTAATAGAAAAAACAAAAAAAAAATTTAATTTTCGTTCATCATTTTCATTGTGAGCTTGAGCACTGAATTTTGCCTTTTTATTTTGATTTTATATATTTACACATTAACGTATGAATTTACCTATGAAGAATGTATAGTGGTTTAAAGTGCAATTTGTTCGTTTTTAATTAGTTTCTGAAAATAAAACCCAACTTTTTAATATTCAAAAAGCTAATTGATTCCTTATATTTTTAAGTTCATTATTATTCAATCTGAAAGTGCAGAAGATATGTGTTTTCTTATTTCCTTACTTATTCGCCACAATTTATAGATTTCTACCGAGACGTCCATATCGAATTTTCCTATTTTACTCTTTATAGAGCACGCAAATGTTCTGAAATATTCCGTATGTTCCGTAAAAACATTTGCCAATTTTCCTATCTTCCTGGATCGTATCTGCTTTTTCACTCTTTTATTAAAATACGCCTTTGGCCTTGAAAACTATAAAGGTTTAATTTGTTTTTGGAAAATGAATTTAATACTAACGTAACCAATGCATCTCTTAACAACACTTCTTGCTTTGCAACGCCTACCATTGAATTTGGTGGCAATGGTTGGAGTACCGTACGACATCATTAACCGCTAAAGTGCTAAAGGAAATATGCTTTTATCTGCAAATACTTAAATGGTACAGTTACATAATGCTGTACATTATTTTACAAGTCCAATGGATTTCCAGAACTCATCCACTGCAATGCCTCCACACATGCGAGTCGGGACTAAGAAAATCTGAAGTTTACTGCCACAATTTTCAATTCGTGATCCTAAACTTTACAAATAAAGTATTTATACGAGCGTACGCAGAAAACATAAATATATATGTAGATTAATCCGCTACCATTTCATTTAGGCTATGCTTGGTTTTTCAGTTAATGAAATGTTCTTTATTTCGTTGGGCGTTACGGAAATAACTGTGGATTCTGTCTACGCATACAATCACTCCAATGAATATTTCAATTATCGTTCACTGTACAGCAAAGCGTTACAAGAACAAGAAGAGCACAATAAGAAATTACTTAACACCACAAATACCAAACTTCCTACAGAAATATTCTTTTTATTGGCATTCATAATTTAGTTTAGTTTATTAATTAAGAATAATAATTATTAATGACAGTATATAAAATAAAATATTTATTTCATGATAAAATCGTTTCAAAAGCGTTGTTTAAAAAGATAAAAAGATTTCAACAGCTGTATTTAAAAATATATAAGCCATTCGAAAAGCTCGCTTTTAAAACCTTAAAAATAAATAAAACAAATTTTCAGTGCAAACGGGCCTTTCATCCCAGTTAATTTTTTCAATGATTTAAAGACTGAAAATAAAGTTAACATCATTTTAAATAAATATTTTTTTATGTATTCATTTACACTTACTCCTTCCCACTGATAGGCATTCCTGGTATGTTCAGTCATAACATTTCACTTCGTAGCCAATTCTGCAGCCATTCTCTATCCTACCCTACCTATGGCCACCTTCGGCTCACAATTTCTGCTTTCCTCCCCACACAAAAAATAGATCAGCACATTTTTACAAATATTTTTTTTTCTTTTTTTTAATTCATATTATTTTTAACAGCATACATAATATCAACACCTCTAGATTAATTAAAAGGGGGCAGATTAAATAATCTATAAGTATACATGTATGATTATTTAAATTATGTTAGGTACTTAACAATTTATATATATATATTATACACGTAAAATAAAAATGATGAAGGACCTTATATGCCGATTGTTTGCTGCTACAGATGATGACGTTGGTATTAGAGATGATGAAGTTAATAATGAAGTTGATGACGCAACGAAGACGGAACCTCAATGTTGCTGTTGCATACTTTAAAAGCGTCGTAAACTCAAAAATTCAGTAATCGAAAGTCGTATTATAACCATTGATAACTTCTTAGGACAACTCACTTTAATCTGTAGTTTTGCAATTCGTAACTACTTATATATGGTTTTTTTTAGAGATATACATTGGACATTCTAAAATCAGCTTCAGAATCGAATATCAATTCTATATGTTACTTTATTAATACTACTAGGCTCATTATCTAATGTATATTTATTTAAATTCGAGCCGATAGCCTGTGTTGCTAGTGTTCTTTTTTTTTAGTCTAAGAATTTATTTTATTAGTTTAAAATTATAATAATAATAGTAATAATAGAGATATACAACCTTGTGGCTATTACAAACTTTTGCTCATGCCTGTGAACTAGTCGATTCTTCGTCACTTTTTCCATCATTGAAGGTAACAACCCCATATGCCACAAGGATGCATTTGCAACGAATGTTGCAAAATAATCCCAAATGTTACATTATCTAACGTGAAGGTGTCTACTAATTATTTGTTTTTAACGTCGAGCCCGTATTTGCTAGGAAAATCAGCTCCGATGATTGGCTTGGAAATGGCGTTTAATATATTAATTGTTGAGCTATTGGGTGCTGTTAAAATAATATTGGACCATCTCTTATTGGCTTCGAACTAAGATGACAGAAGCACTGGAACTTTTGCACCATTGTCAATTCAACAAAATCATTTGATTTTAACAATATGTAATCAACAAATTTTAAATATTTGTGTTACTGCCGACACTAACTAGACCACATAACAATTTTTTGTTTGTTAATTTATAAATACTCAAGTGTGTTGTTTTAATAATATGTACTGAAAAACTTCCCATAATATTCCTAAATTCTTATATGCATGTAAATGTATATATGCATATCTTTGTGCTGTGCAAACTAACAGTCAGCTGTTATATGTCAAGTTGACAACGAAAGCTGCTAGAAAATAATTTTAAAATATAAAAGAAGTGAGTCGATCAAAGCAGTTGGTTTTCGTTTGCTTGTTCGAGCATTAAATTAATAAATAGAGTTGTAAGTAGAAAAAAGAGCTCTTCAAAAATGTTGTCATTATTTTATCGTGTTAAAGCCGTCTTAACTTGACTGTGTCGGAGCATTATTTAAAAACTATTTTATTAGCAATCGTTCTTTTCTCAGGAAATTATCCATCCATCCAATTTGCTGATCTGCAAAGCCAGTCAGCAGCAGCATCGTCACCGACAATCACAACAGAGATCAGCAATAGGATTTTTCCTTCGGAGCAGTTTCAACATCGTCGGCAGGGTTGAGCATAGAAATAAATGTACCATTTCACACTCAAGTAAACAACAACAAAATGCAAGTGACAGGAGCGCGACCTAAAGCACAACCAGTAACATCGACATTTCCATTTAGTAAAATTCGACACTTTAATTTCCATTTAATAAATTTCAAGAAAAATCAACAGTAAATTAACAAAATGCTACATCGCAAGTGGATTTGCAACTAAACAGCAGCAATGTTTGCAAGAGGAATTCTTCGAAAGAAAAGTACCAAATTTTATTGGAAATTGATGGAAGTGTCTAATCACAACAAAATCCTTTAAATACAAAGTATAACAGGTACTTTGTCCATGGTCCTACGCCAACCCAACTGGCTGTATTTATTTATTTACTTATACATGAAATTCAACGAAGCCAAATTAACAGTCGAATTCAAGTAAATCTTAATAGTAAATCTTATACTAATTACCTCAAAAGGCAACCGGGTCCCAACCCAAACTCCTTAGGGCAAACAGCAAGGATTGCTTCTGAAAAAATTCAATTGAATCTACATACCACCTATCGGAGGGTGACTCCTGAACAGAGGCATACTCAAGTATTTGTCTAACCAAAAACCTGTACAGCCTTTTCGTAATATAGGGATCATCAAGCTCTATAGACCACCTCTTTACAAAACCATGCGCGGATCCAGCTAGCTAGCTAGGATCCGTGTGAGAAGCAATTGAGCGAGATTTGCAAAATATACTACTTACAATGGTGCTAAAGGTAATTAACACCTTGAGAATGTACCTTAGATGCCCGAAACACATTTTAGAAGGATTAATTGAAAAGGCAAGAAAATATTTCCGTCGACAGATAAGCTGAAGTCGATGATTTATTTTGCATTTTGTGCCACCTTGAAGACTTGCAAAATGGACACACATAAGAATAAACCGATGTTGGTAAAAGGACTTGCGGGTAAGCTGTCGAGCCAATATAAATTATATTGGACTATGTACACTGAAAATAATCGGATGGCAATTATAAAAACATTTAGTGAGTGGATCTTCTGAATCGCTGGTAGAAGAACAATCGCCATCTGAAATAAGATATTGCATACAGACAGGACATAGTGAAGGTGAACAATTTATATCGCACTTTTTTGAACAAAACTGAAGTGAATAGAATGTAGCGTTAAAGGCTGCACTATAAAGCTTTATAAGCTGATGTATAATTATGTCAACGATCCAGCATCGTCGTCTTCGCAGAAATAAATTTTTGCAAAATCAAGTAAAGCATTAAGTAAAACAATTACATATTCGACATCAGAGTGAAACACAGAAACATTTTTAGAATTTTACCAATTCGACTTCATTTTCCAAGTGCGTCTAGAATGGACCATTCAGGTCTACAGTGGCAACTCTAAAGGATTTAAGTGGTTAAATATTGATTATTGTGACTGCGAAAGCAATTATAATGAATTGCATAAAATGGTAAACGAGGAGTTTCTATTTAAAAGGCTCAACTAAGAAATCATTACATTACACTACACCATATAACATGTCAAAAATTCGACGCATATTACGTCTGCACGTAAGAATAAAGTAGCGTTGAATCGTACTAGTGGCAGGCCTTTGAGGCAAGTCCATAAATTCACAAGGTTTAAAGAAAGGACTCTAGCGACCTTTGGAACAATTGCTGCTAATTGATTGCCAAATGTTTTTGGGTATAGGTGTTCCATTGGGGGTAAGACCTCACTTAAGTGTCTTTGTCATTTGTAATGAATGTTGATTTTATTCTTTGTAGTTCGATCTAATGGATACAAATAAAATGCAACATGAAATAGCGCAACACCTTGAATAAACACCTAAGTCTTGATTTGAGGACGTCGAATCACTTTTCAATTATATTACGCACTTTTCCGTAGATTTTTTAAATTTCTCTTCCCTCACATTAGTTGTCTCGGCTAAAGGTGTCATTAGCTACGTTTCTCTCGAATAACCCGAGTCTGCAATCCGAGTGGTAGAATACCGGGAACTACACATAGATATGCGAAAATTGAAGTTCATGATCGCAAACCTTTCAAATAACGAAAAAAAGAATAAGTAACATACATCTTTAAACTAAAACTTAATTAACGTATAGTTTCATCATTTAAATTATAATATACCTTTCTGTTCATACATTGTAACCAGGCTTTGTATATCTATCAAACTTAGTTTTATGTAACCCCATCATTACATCTATTGCATTTAACCAATGTGCTAGTAAGTCTAACTATGTCCTCTTATATCTGAAACTGTTATCTAAATAATCTTTAGGGCAACGTTGCAGTGTCGCTATATGATGATTACAGGCCTATGACTCATGCGCACTAGTCTTAGCTGAGCTAGCTAGTTCGTCAGATGTAGAAAGACTTTTTATCTTTGCTCACAGATATTCTTTGGACGATTACCACCAGAAGAAATTGCACGTGGTTGCAAACCCGAAGGCGGTACAAACACAAAAATAAAGTTGAATTAGTACAGGTAATCGACATATGCAAGTTAAATTCAAAATCTCAATAATCTTTAATAACTTAACAGCAACCAGCTCCCATCACGAACATCACGGGCGCCGGAACATATTGGCCGGCATCGTCTAAGTTGAACACTTTCCTTTTCTATCCTTCATTTAAGCTGAATTCGTACATCTTTGCTTACAAATTAATTATTAACCAAATTTGTTTTCCTCTTTCTTACTGAAACTTTATACAATTCTTTTTCTTTCATTTTGATTCACTTTTAAAGAAGTTTCTTTTTCTCATCCCTTTATTTTTCTGTTTCCTTAAATGTATTTGCTTTGTATTAGCATACCACGACGTAGAAAGTGTTAAATTGTTTTTTTTATTGTTGTGACACTGAATTGTGGGTAAGGACGATTATGTTTATGACAACATCCACATCGTTCCTGGTGGAATAGTTGCAACTAGTAAGTGCATAAATTATATAAATTGGAATACTAATAAAAGGATATTTTTTTACCCAAAAAACCATACTTTGAATTTTTTAATCCATATTTTTCATCAATCGTTAGAGAGCGAATTTTAGTAGATTCTACATACAGAATTAATCTGCGAATATACTTTGTACTTCTTGAAATTGATGGCTGCTTTACTTGAATTGACTAATTGTTTGCTACACGCTTCTGATAGGACCCACGAGCCAAAAATATAACACTGAAAAAAGCTGTTTGATATTGATAAATAAAATGGACTTCTGTAGAAAGAATACAAGTTCATCACTCGAATTCCAAAGGGCAAAGTAGTGATCGTCAAGCGCCACCAAATCCTTCATGATATACCATAGCATCGTTTTAGGAAATGTAAAAAGTCGCATGGAGACCTAATCTTGAAGCAGAAACCAGTTCTTCTTATCCTTAAACGTTTCAGCAATCCTTTACGCTGCAATCTAATGAAATTGATTAATAAAAAGATAGTACTAAATGCCTTTTTTACTGCTTCCTTTCCGTATTTATCACAAAATCATACAAAAACATTGTGATTGTATCTTATTCTAAATTACATATTCTTTTACAATATCCTCAAATTTTTAAAAGTTTTGTCAGTATACTGTTGAACTACGCTCTGTTATTATAATAACAATGCACTGTGATCTGGTGAAAATTAGATCGCACACCATGTCGTATTTTCGTAGTCTCCATATTTATGCTAAAATGTCAGAATACTATGCTAGAATGTCACTATTATCGCTTCGCCTAACATCGGATGATGCCTAAGCTGACACTGCCATCTTCTATGCGTAAGATTTAGTGGTCCTACTGTTATCCAGAGATGACGCCTAAGCTGAGATTGCCATCGCCTATCCGTAGTCAAAAAAATGTCCCAGTCGGTAATGTCAAGTACAAACGAGTATGTTGTCTGCGATTCCTTACCTCTGGCTGCTGTAACAAGACTGAAAGAATGAGCGTATTACGACACGCTCTTTTGTTGTCGCGGTCACCATCGCTGTCCTGTTACATAGAGTGTTGTGCTGCACTTGTGTTGCAATCTCAACACTTACTTTTATATGTGTTATAATGATACTCTTACATACATCTTATTATTAATGCTATCTTAGGTACCAAATCGCATGATCGAACATGTATGAAAGCCATTAATCCCTACTTAACAAGAACAACTCAATGTGCTAGCTTTGGCATATTGAAGTAACTGTTAATATACAAGTATGGCAATAACTGTAAATATTTTTTTTTTTTTTTGGTATGTTGAATGGAGATGGACTAAGCCAATAGATTTGTGGCTTATATGTCCAAAAACTGCAAATATAGAAAATTCGAGGTTATTAGGTATGTGTTCATGGGAGTAGTATATTGAACAACAAAGCGTTTCATATACCATCCCTAGCATACTGACGGAGCTGTTAATAGACAAGTGACTTTTTAGGTATATGATTTTGCCTCAGACACCAATAAGTGCAAACCACAAGACCGTTAGGTATGTCACTTTGCTTAATATGTATGCGACGTATGGGAAATAAATTAGTGACCGTTAATCGTTGCATAAAAGGAATACTTCAATGGGCTAACTGTAGCTTATTAATAAGTAGAAGCAAAACAACTATATAGGCGTATATGATGTCTACAAAATAGTAGGCATGTTGTTCAACAAATTGTAATATGTTTATTAAGAGAACTTAACATGTTTTCCTCGGAAAAGATAAGGTGTAACTATACTATTGGTAGAATTCTTTACAAGCTTCATATCAATTAGCAGTTATGTCCTGTTCAAAATTTGTGCATATTTTAGCACGCGAGCAATCAATTATTTAAGTATAAAATGAGCGTTTCGTTAACTAATATTGTGATAAACATGTTTAATAATGTGAAACGAATAAATTTCATTTCATAATATAACAAAGTACAATGAACAAACGTACATCAGAACAAACAAACATATCGATTTCTATTCATCCCAACACACTCACTGAAATTAAAGGCGCTCAAACGCAGATTATTGCAGCACTCTTTAAATTTAATAGTCAAGTTGTAACGACCATTCAATTTGGTTGCACTGAACTTTAACTTCGAAGCTGACGCGATGCCGCTTGCCTTGCCTGGATAAAAAAATCTCACTGCACAATGATTTTAATCAACTCAATCCTTAGCAATCTACCGATATTTCCATACATTCAGATTCAGTTGTGAAGAATACCACTGTGTTTCGTCGCCTGAAATTCCAGAAATAAATTTTAGAAATAAATGCACATATCTTGTGGCAGATTTATGGCTGTTTTCAATTAATGGATTTTTACTGCGAAATGAGAGCTAAATTCAGAAAAGAACTAATCATTGATACAAAGTTGTGCAGCGAAATCTTTACTGTTCGCCATATTAAATTTCTTAGACTATTTGTAAGACATCCACGTTGTTATGCCCATAATTTTCTATCAATGCTGTCTGCTGTAATATTTCATCCCCAGAATAAAATTCGAAGTTTCCAAATCCTTTTTTTTGAACTATTTGTTAAGAAAATTTTTAAATTGTTCTTCTCATTTGGCTAGATCAAGATATCATTTATGTATATTTCTATGAACATCATAATGATGATTACCTGATAATCGATTAACTATACAAACTGCAATATCCACTGGTTTTGCTCTTGTTTAAATTTACTTGAAACAAAAAAAGTCTAGCTTTTTTAATAAGTTCTGCACATTCTTTCGGTTACACCATTGGTGCACTTGTTTGATAAATAATACTGGACAGTTTAATTTTATCCAATTGCAGACTAATTTTCAAACCGGATTGGTGTTTTATCATGTTCTTCTTAACAAATACTTTTTCTTCTTCTTTGAACAATCCGTTATAATGTAAACATTTCCTTGGCAGCCAAATCAGTACGGACCGTTATTTTCAAGTTCTTGCTATTTTCCAACAAGAGATGTCAGTTAAGATTTACCTGCCCGAGTTTCATTCCTTTTTACATAATCATCTGTTATGTTAGCTCCTGAACTCTTAATGCTCACCATCTTTGGCTGATACAATATTGACAGATTAGTCAACATCATTGTTTCAATCCGTTCATCAAAGATTTTCACTGACACGTTTGATAATTTTATCGCAAGTATTTACAAATGTCTCCATTTATTCACACTTCCATTTTTCTGTGAGTTTTCATAAGAAACTCAATCTTCATGCCAAGCCAGAATCTTGAAATTTTTTTTCTATATTTTTCCAACTCTGCTGCATTATAGCAGTTTTTTATTAATGGGCAAACAACATTACTTTAAACAACAAATAAAGTTTTGAACATGCCATAATTAGCTTTAATTTACACAGCATCCCATAGATCTTCCATGAAAAGAAGCCTGCACAGTAAACTTCCTTTGCTAAAGGTATCTCGATCATTGATATTTCCAGTCTGAACCAGATTGGAGGCCGCAAGCTGTTGTTATAAAGGAATTTAATACATATTAAAAAGTAAAAAATGAGTACGTCTACAATATGATAATTCAATAATTAGACCTAACAATCACAGCAGATATGTAAATTTCAAGTCGTTGCAGTAAATAATCTTTCTGCCTTCTATTATGACGTTGAATTCGTTTTCAACTAATGATAAATCTTCATCCTTAGCGTTTTAAGGTGCAAGCGGTCAAACACTGTTTTTTTCATAGAATTCAATTTATCGTCAACTGATCTCAATAACTTTCAGGAACCCATTCTACAAATTGTCTTGAAAACGCATATGTGTTTACAGCAGTAGCAACTGCTACAAATTAGTTGATTAAGTCATTTGATTTCGTAGGAAAAATTCGTCCTACTGATTCAGTATCCTTCGCTGTGATGCTATAGCGTCATTTCCAAGCAGGACGTCTTGAATATTAACACCCACAGGAGCTCCATAATTAGCAGGATTACTCGCGCCGTCGTCATTCCCTTCCAGTTCGTCTTGCTGTAATCATTGGAACTGTTCCTTTTATATTCAAAGAGAAAACAGGATTTATCGAAACATATCTGCGTTCTACCATTTGTCTCTTTACAGATATTTTAGATGTATCTGCTTCATCCTCGCAGTGGATAGTAAAGTACTTTCCTTCTACATGAGCATCATCGCCAAAACAACCCGTCGTTATGTATTTATAAAGAGTTTCAGTGTGCAAGTGAAGAATTTCAGACACAAACCAAGTTGAAGTAGGATGGGAGAACGGCCGCCATTAAAAGACCAAGTGCTTTTCTTCTTCTTGAATATCAACAACAAATGGCTCGCCGCGATATAAAAAGGTTCACAAATATTGTTTTTTTGCAAACTAAGCAAGCAAAACGACCTGAAGAGTTGCCAACTCAAAAAATTCAACGTGTGAAGGCAACCAGTTGTTATTTCATATTTTTTAATGTGTAATGTACATAAATATGCACATATTAAATTGTATATAATGTAAAATTTAAGATAATTTCATCCAACCTAAAATCTCATCATCAAGTCATCGAACTTTTTTAATCGTAACTAAATTAAAACGATTAAACAAAAACGTAGCTAGCTTACTAATAGGTTAAATACAATGTTTTATACGTTTTTAATGCTACACTATTTTAATTTTCTATTCACTTCTTTTATACAATTTTTGGGTTCCTTTTTTTGTATAACTATAACTATCATATAAATAGGATACCTAGTGCATTTTAATATTTTCAGAGGGGTTCGACATCTTTATCCTTTTGGATTAATTTAACGGAAAACATATAAATACCACGCTCATATGGCTGTAATACCGTTTTTGATACTGTTTAATAATAAGTAGCCACATTTTAAGCGTGTGGTGTACATACGCTGCCCTAAGCTTCGATTACGTATATTACTTAGTTATGGATGAAAAGGAACGGCGTTTATTATTATTATTTTAATTTTAGACTAATGAAATGAATTCTTAGACTAAAAAAAAGACATTGAGCACTAGCAACACAGGCTATCGGCTCGGAACGGCGTTTAGAAAGTCAAAATTGTCCTGCATAGAGTTGCGTTATTCATAGTTAAACCCGATTCGGTAATTGCTTGACAAAGGCATTGTTTTAGAATAATGATGTATATCAAAGTTTTTCTAACACCTACGTGTCATTTCGAATCTGCAAAACGAAAGTATTTACCCAACCTGAAGCCCACTTTGCACGAGTGTTGAATGTGCAACTGTTTTTATGTCTGCAAATAGGAGCAGTCGCATAAGATTTTAGCAACCCTGTCCTCGTTTTTTGTGTTTAAATCCTGCGGAGTACATTTCATGAGAGGGCGTTATATAGCGCTTCAACATAGCAAGAAATAGGGATGCTCCAACATTTAAAAGAGAGAAACTCTAATTTTATTGAAAATAATTTTAGTTTGTCCAGGACCCCGAGCGGGATATAAACGTTTGGTCAGAGATATCGGGTGGAGTAACATTAGTAATATTACTGACAAGTATCCAATGAGTATGGGATTATTTATCGTTTTTAGCTGTTTCGATAGCATATTTATTGTATTAAAGCAGAAGCTGTCTTATATAAAAGACTGAAATATAGCAAAAAGAGAGACAAAAATACAGTGTAAAAGTTTTTAGAGGTAGTTTTTGCAAATATGTATAAAACTAAATCCATGTAACAATGCGTTTGTAATAGAGAACTAAAAAATGAAACAAATTCCTGCAATGCTTTCGACTAAAAGTTAATCTTAAATGCTTAAAGAGATGAAGCAACCTTAATGAATGGATGAAGTAGGTAAAAGTGCCACACAGAACAAGGGTATGAATAGAACAGAACGCAATGAGATATCCCGGCATTGCGTAGTAAATTAGAAATCTATCTACTTTTAAAGTTCTTTGAGAGATCAACAGGGGAAGCAATCAATTGCCGATAATCACTAGATAACGGGTACACTATTTAAAGATTTTATATGGCCGTTCAGACCGTATTGGGATATAACTGATAGTTTTATTTTTAATCGATTTAAAAGCCGATAGAGTTGAATACGAATTTTCGTAACTTCCAATAATCATTATGCTATACGTATCAATTTTATATGCTTTAATCTATTATTTTATAATATAAAACGCAAAATTTTTTCGATCACTGGTTATAATTCAATTTTTTTGTTTAGTTTTCATTTGATTTGGTTTTGCAATTTGCGATTTTCTAAAATATGTTTAAAATGTTTCTTGATTCCAGCAAATTCAAAACAATAAAACAATTGCCTTTGTCTCTTAAAAACTATAAAATTAGCGTCTTCACACAATATTCGTTGTGGACCATTCACAATCAAACTAAACGTAAAGTTTTTTACAAGTTTTACAAGTTTTTTATGTAGATATCCGCTTTTTTTTGTTTCGTTGCACATCGTTAATCCGAAAAAGCGTATACTAGTTTCTTTGGCTACTGTTACTAAAATAATAGCAGTTAAATGTGAATATTTGCGCGTTCACATAAAAATAATTAATTGTTATGAAAATTCAATATATCTATGAAGCATATAAATGTGTTCTCTAACCAACTTTTAAGATAGGAGCCATACTTTAAAATATATGAACTTCTTATATTTTCCTAACACGTGAAGCAAAATGTTACAATAATAAATAAATAAAAATTGCCAAATCCTCATGTGCGTTTAATAAAAATTAAATTAATAGTTAATACAATTTGAAGTGGCATTCGTAGGAGTGGTTTGAAATTACTCATAAATGTTCATGATAAGACCTCAGGTGTATTTGCTGACTAATATATTCACTTGCTCTTAACATAATTCAGCTGGTTCTACAATTTTTGTAGTAGGATATTGGCATCACTTTTTCATCTCGGCTTTAAACAAGGCAATTCAGCAATTGTGTTGTAGTTCAAAAGGAATTCGGGGTGGCACCGTGCTGAAATGGTGAAAATTTTTCATGCTCATTTGGGGAATTTTTGCGTGCGCTTACAAAAAAACTGTAGCGTAAAGGAGGGAAAAGAGAGGATGTGCTGAATATCCTAATTGTATATATCGATTTTTCTTTGGTCGTTGGCGCGGACATCTTTTGCGTTATGGCCTTTTTGGCTTTCGGTTATGTTTGGCTGCGATAGTTAAACAAAAAAGGTATGAAACCTAACCTATTGTGACGAATAGTTAATACATATAACTTTTAAACCATTGGAATGGTATTTTTTTTCTTTTTACGTTGAAGACACGGTTTTATGGACATTCGGCGACAAAAGTTTACATATGCATGTGTGCAGGAAGTTTTCAGTTTGAAAAAACAACGCCCGGTTAATAAATGGGATTAGAATTGCACACATATAGTTAAGCGTAAGCAAAGCAATGTATGAACTGAATATTTTTTAAAAAGTTTCTGATGGTTTATGTTTAAAATGATATCTTGTTTCTAATTTTTTATTTTTTTTATAGGATTTATTCAGTGATAGGGTAAGTCATTGACATGTTCTAAAGCACTAAAGTATAACGTAATGAAAAGTAAAACGTAAAAAAATAAGTGCGTAGTGAAAAGGCTATTACGTCTATGAAAGGATAAAAACGTTATAATAAAATATATGGGAATCATGTCTTCAATAAAAACGGCAACAATCTTAACAAATACTGCTGTCACATCAGAGATTTGTTCACCATCCAACGTGTTCACGCCAACAATTGCAGCAAAAGTTTCGTCAACGTCAACATGTGCTACTTCATTTTGTTTCGAGAATGCCATCATTTTAAGCGGCAGTTCTGGTTGCTCATCTTTATCAAACTCTCCTACGTCATCAACTTCTACAACTGGCAGCATACCATCGCCTACACCAGCGAATAAAACTTTACACGATTCATTTTCGTCAACAGCTGTAAATGGCGAATATGAAGAACAGGTTCTAAAATGTGTTCCGCAAAATTCTTTATTGGCTAAGTTCAAATTAACGGAAGACAATGCGATTAAAAAAGAAAACGGTATACTAAATGAGCAATCACAGTTGTTGGATGATTTTTCTGCGGATTTTTCCGTTCACCACAATTCGCGACAGCATCACGTCCAACAATTTCAATCGCAATATCAACAACAACATATGGTTCATCATTCCATGCAAAGCTTAAATACAGACGATGCACGTACATTGCAACTCGCTGTGGAATTATCGATGATGGGGTTAAACGACCAGATGATCGTTCAGAATTCTCAATTGCAGCAGCTACGTTTTCAAGCTACAGAAAATCAGTTCCCCCAATACAACTCAGCTTATCAAATGAATACTTTAAGTAAAACACTACTGCCGACACGTAATACAACAGTGCTGACTAATTCTAAGTATACAGGCAACCAAAGCAGCTCTGGTCATTTCAATACTCCGAATTATCTAAATCCGTCAACATGTTTAACTATTTCAGAAGAGCGTGCAAAAAAATCTCAAAATATGACTGAGTGTGTACCAGTCCCAAGTTCAGAGCATGTTGCTGAAATCGTGGGACGTCAAGGTGAGAACACACTTATATTGTATTCTACATGTAAAATTATATACAAATATTTTTAAGGTTGTAAAATCAAAGCTTTGCGTGCTAAAACTAATACCTACATAAAAACTCCTGTGCGAAATGAAGAGCCAGTTTTTGTTGTAACTGGACGAAAAGAAGATGTAGCAAAGGCGAAACGGGAAATATTGTCCGCAGCAGAACATTTCACGCTAATTCGCGCAACTCGTAGAGCTGGTGATGGAAATGGGGCTTACAATGGGATGGCTGGCGTTGGTTGTATTCCAAAAAATTCTTTGAGCGCCGGTAATGGTATTCAGGGGCAAGTGACTATTCAGGTACGTGTACCGTATAGGGTTGTAGGTCTAGTTGTAGGACCCAAGGGCAATACTATTAAGCATATACAGCATGAAACGCAAACTTATATCGTCACCCCATCACGTGATAAAGAGCCAATATTCGAAGTAACCGGTTTACCAGACAATGTGCAAGCGGCTCGCAAACATATCGAGGCGCACATAGCAACACGAACAGGCGCTGAAAACGTAGGTAACTCAAATAGGTCGGCGTTGTTTATGCAAGGACATATGGCAACTTCATCCGCAATCCATACTTCGATACCTGCGCCTATAACTTCTTTGGCGACTGCGTTGTCTCTTTCTCATTCTACCACACCCCATCAATTTCACTTAGCGATTGGTCAAGAGGATAACAAAGACATGCCGAAAATTGTGAACTCGTCAATAAATCAGGAATCTATTCCAGGAAAGGCTTCATTGCAATCAGTTTCGATGTTTACGACCCCATCATCTCAGCACACTGTGGGCTCAACAGTCCACGATGAATTAAGTTTACCTAACATGCTAACATCACCATTGCCTATTTTACAAATCGTTCCCAAGATTAACGCACTAATTCCTAGCGCTACGACTTCAGTTGAAACTATGTCAATGGAAAGTACGCCACATAGAAATAATGATAAATCTTTGCAAGCTATACATACCATTGATAAAATTGTCAACGACGATATACACGTCGAACTTTTATCTACCATCTATAAAACGGGAATTGAATCAGCTTTTGAATCTCTTCAGCAAAGTGTTGGGGAAGTTGTAAGCCAATTACATGGTGTAGAAACTAATTCAAAGAAAACACCAGTAAAAAATTTGACTAGCCTTAGCTCATCGTCCGGTCGTTTAACTGAATTTCCTCTAACTCATTCAACTGAAATAGATATTAAACCTTCAGTGGCATCAAGCTCCCATCCGATTAACCAGATTCATTTAAATGGGATGATGAACTTTCATATGACGACTAACAAAGGAGATTACTCAAATCATATAATCAAAGCAAGTAGTGGTTTCGAGTCAGATCTAGACCAGCAAACGCCTAATATACAACAGCTTGCAAGTTTCATGACGAACGGTGGACCAGTCCGTAATGTCAGTAGTAATGCAATTTTAAGAAATTTAAAGTCTAACATTAACGAAATTTCAAACGGTGCAAATAGTGTTAGTGCTTTGACACGTTCTTGCTCGTCCGCCTCATCGGCATCCGCGTCTTCTTCAAAGAGCCTTTCTCAAAGTAACAATAATACTACCAGTACAGCTGCATTCTGGAAAAGGGTAAGTCTTGGAGACTCCACGGAAATAGATGAAGGTATTGGTGAATCACCAAATATATGGAAGCTACCAAAGAAGTTAGCAGTAGTTACGAGTTCATATTGTCCGGCTTCTATCAGTCCGACAGACCAAGAATATTTGAATTACAATCATTTTCGGAACAAACCTATTATCATTCATGGCCCTATGGAACATAATGGCAAAACTAAAATCAAACGTGATTGCTGCATTTGCCATGAAAAAGAAATGGTAGCCGCGTTAATACCATGTGGACATAAGATGTTCTGCGTAGACTGTGCCAATAATATATGTTCTGGCAAGGAACCGACGTGTCCCTTTTGCTGTATGCGTGTCTACCAAGCAGTAAAAATATTAAATTAATAAATTTAAACACATTTTAAGCTTCCCCAATAAGCGCCAAATAAATTTATACAATGGCAGATATTTGTAAATATTTTTTCCGTATTTGTGGTATTTTTATAAATTAAAAAAAAAAAATCATTATTGACATTATTTATAGCGTATTATTATTAAGTTTACCAAATTATTACTTTTTTACACGACTTAATGAAATTTTTAAACAACATGTGAATATATATATACAATAAGATAACAAATAGTTTATTATCGTAGCTCACAACTAAATTTTATAGTATTTATTATATAAATTGTAACCATCGAAGCGGTCAAATTCTGACTTATCGAATAGACTTTTTCGAACAGTTTTTTATATGACGCCAATGTCCATCAGATATATATGTGAACCTAAATTACACATATATTGTTTCTCTTATATAATTTATTTATCTTATATTAATCAGTCCGATTTTTCATAGAATAACTGTGTCAAATTGGGAGACGGGTAATAACAGAAATAAAATGTGGTGAAGGTGGGGGGAGGTAATGGGCTAAGGCAATTTGTGCTAAAAATAACACCAACAGTAACATTAACGAAGAATGTAAATACCATATAAAAAGTATAATATTTTAACCTCAAAGCATTTTTTGGTCTTTCCACTTATTGTGATTGAATATTTAATGATACTTGCATAAATGTACTAACAAAAGTGCATAAATAACTGGCTAGAAGATAACAGACATGAACTAGGAAGAGAATATGATAACGTCTTGCTGTGATTTTACCAATGTTTATTTCTGCGGGAGCAAATATTACCGATCTTAAAATAGGACATTCCTAGATAGACTTTTCAAAATTACGATGATGCATAATGTGCTATCGACTAAATTAGAAAGTTGCGGCAAAGGGATCCATCTAATTTTTAGTTAACTTCAATTTTTTGATATAAAAGTGAAATGTTTTGGGTATTTGAAAACACGTTTATTCGTTTATTATTCAGTTAAGTTTTTGATTTGGGGGTTTTTTTACTTTACCGATTAACATTTGTTAGTTCGAATTTAATAATTTACTGTAAAGACGTAAAATAAAGAAAGATTTTACTATATCTTAAAAATTTCAACATATTTTCATTGCTAAACCTGCGGACCATAGAAAGCATCCATCAATACACAAAAACTTAAGCAAACTGACGAAAAACTAGCTGAGTTGGTCAATATGTCAAAAGTTTGATGGTCCGTGAATACTATTTCTTGTTTTCGATGCGGTCGCGAGTCTGTGTGACATCTTCTGTGTTGTCGGTGAGTCAGTTAATTTGCCCCAAATATTCTAAATTGTTGCTGAAAAGCGCTGGGTTATTACGGGACAATTTTAGTAGCATACGGTGTCGTTCTTTTAAAAACAGCTCCATAAAATTAATGAAAAAAACAAACTTCTGATAAGCGTCATATGCGTTACCAAAACATTTACATTTTAAATGCCAACGAAATGTTGGCATTGCTGAATATTATTTTTTAATTAGCAAAGTTCCGTCGTACATAACGAAAAGCGATGAGCGAAAAATAAGCATTTTTATGTAGAACGCGTCTGTTTGAACCAAAAAAGATTATTTATGTAATTAACTTTTTGTATGGTTTACATTAAAAACGAGAAATATCGGCTATAGTTATTAAGAAACCATTTTCAAAAATTGTTTTTTTACGTTGCGCTGTGAATTTCCTCGGATTTTTAAATCAGTCAAGATTTGGTTGGTTTTCTATATCAACGTTTATTTACTTGTGAGTTTGGTAAGAGCAAGCAGATCAAATGATAAATTAGCTAATGTTGGTAAATTGCTTTAAAACGTCAACTTGACAATAAGTATAAATGCTAGTATGTGTTCTTGTGTATGGCAAATAAAATGAATAATCACATTTTCCAGTAGCAACTACAAAAGAAAGTATTCTTAAATATATTCAGTAGAGGTTTACAAATGTTACTGTTAGAATGTTACTGTTCGGTCTAAGCACGTGTCAAATAATATATTTATAGGGTTTGGTATAGTTTTTTCTCTAGAAACTTACATTCAGTTCGTAGGTCTTTCAAACTTGCTATTGTAATGAACACACATAGTGTGAAGGTTTTTAATAGTTCTCTACATCTCAATAAATGGATTCTTCCAATGTTTGCATTTTGAAAAAAAAAAAAAAAAAACAACGATAACAATAATAATTATACATGTAAACACGTATATAAAAACATTTATAGCTTATAAAAACAAAATATATAAATTTAATGCAAAGTGAAAACAAATAATACAGCATACTAGACTAAGTACTTATAGACGAGTCAGTAGCTACAACACATACCCCTTCACACGTATCTGCACATATTAAACACCGCATATTGTATTTTAACCAAAAAAAAAAAAAAAAAAAAAAAAAAAATGCAATTATAAATACATACCTATGTATTTTTTCCATTCAGTCCTGAAAAACAATTTTTATAAATTATGGGTAAACACGATACGAAAATATTTTATTTTTAATACAATATTGAATGGCTTTTACGTAAACATATATGTATTATAATATAGTAATTTAAACTAAGGAAGTATTAAGACTTGAAAAAGAAGACTTTGGCTAACTCCATTCTTAGAACAAATATTTTTAAATACGTTTTAAAAATGTCACACCTATCTTGTAAATGTTTTTCTTTTTAAGTTAAAGAAAATAATTTCATTAATTTTATATTTTATTTTACAAAAAGTCAGTCCTTTGCGGAACTGAAATCCCCTCCGGAACAATTTGTATGCATGCACATATGACTTTGCACACGTGTATATATATTATGACAACGTTAATGATGAAAAATATTACACACATAACATGGGAGTGTACGAAATTGAAATTTGTGAACGTATAGCCCGTTCGTTGTTTTATATTCCTATCGTTGAAAGCCGTTTTAAATTAAAGTGTTCCATCTTATATAAATAACGTTTTTCTGATGACAAAAATGAGTTTTCGAAACAAAAAGTACTATAATAGGGTGAAGCATTTTGGTTCAGAAGACATTTGTAATCAAAATAAAAGCAAAAATGAGTAGGAAAATGTTAACTTAACTTTGTAAAAGATAATACAGAAGCGTTAAATGACTTTATTCTCTGTATAAGTTGACTTTTGCTTACGAACATATATCTATGTATGTGTAACAAAAATTAATAAGCAAAAGAAAAACAGTAAAAATGAAATATGGAGCATTTTCAATTACAACAAAGATTAGCGTTAGGCTTTTCTTTGTATTTGGCATGTTACTTAAATAAATATATGAATATATGTATATTAAGGAACGAAAACTTAAAAAAGAGAGACTAAAATCATATATATATTTGTTAAGGAAGCGCTAATGAATGTAAACACATAAAAGACACCACCAATAAGTCCACACGAAAATATTGCCACAATTCTACGTGTCAAGAGGGCATTTATTCAACAAAAATAAATTTGATATTTATTTTCGGGTCACAAACTTAAATATATATGAAAGACATGATATTTCATGCCTAACACTCGTTAGAAAAGACAGAAATTAAATAATAAAGCATAGTTTTCATAAAGACAAGTTCATTTAAAATATCAAATAATGTCTTGTTTTGTTTTTAATTTTAATAAAATTTAATGATTTTCATGCAGATTGAATAAGTAGTTGTATGTCGTCGATGAATATACGTAATACTTCGAAGAGATTAACAACCTTATCAGTGTATGAAAATTAGAAACGATTAAGTCTGATGCTGGCTTATTAGTTGCCGTTTTAATTTTGCGATCATAATTTCAAAAACTAATGGGTTGTATGTAGGTGTGATAGAATATAATTTCTTCTTTAAATGTGCTCTAATCACTAAATACTAAATTACGTGTATGCTGAAAAATACGTTTGACTTTGGTCGATGTTCTAATACCGACGTCTCGCGTTTAACAATTGGGCATGTATTGAAATTAATGGAAGGACAATAAAATTGATTAATTTTTGTATATTAAGTGAAATTTGCTCATGTTAACATATATTTTTTTATATGGGAAACTGAAAATAGCATCCGTGTTTCGTTGCTTCGTTTCCTTGATAACTTGGTAACAATGTGTACGCTCGATTTTATAAAATTTGAAATGTTAATGGATTCTAGTATATCTTTTATCAGGATTTTGTGTTTCCACCTAAAATTTTCCACGATATCTATCGTCCTGCAGTGATATCGAAATGTGACTTACTACATTTCGAGCAATTAATGGGCTTTCATCTTTGAATCCACAGACATCTCCTCAATGAGATGTTGAAAACACCTTATTGTTTATGCCATATTGTTCTCTATTTTCTACTTTCTTTCAATTGCTAATTAACACAGTATATGTTTTACGTATTGCTAATTGCACGTTCTTGTTATCTTCTGTCTGATACTAAAGTCGTATCATATAAAATATATATTCTTATAAGGAAACTGTCGTAATTTTTTCCCGTCAAGTTGAAACTGTTCATACTGACTGCAACTGTGGTATACCACTTTTTCATAATAGGGATAGGGGATAGTTTTATCTCATAATAGCGTCCTTCTGGAGATTTTCTGCTATAATTTCTGGTAATTTGTTTGTCACCTATTTTCTTGTTTTTACCGTTTACTGAATTTTCCTGAGCCCCTAATGACGTTTCTCGAGTATTGTTAGCATGTTTTTTGTAATTCTTTTCGAATTTTTGATTATTGTGCTCATTGGACAAATTGTCATTTATTGTTGGTTTTCGATATACCAGGGGTGCGCAATATTTATGGCCTCCAAGCATACGGGAAGCTACTTTGGAGAAGATTTTTTTTGTAAATGCTCTGTTCTAGACATTCTGAGTAATACCTGTAGGAATAAAACTGGCGCGATCTATGACAAAGAGACGATAGGAAGGTAGCTTCAATTGTCAAACCGCTGCAATTAGAATAAAAGGAAAAACTGAGAGCCCAACATGTCCAATATAAATAAACTGTTAGAAAAGTGCAACAATTTTGAATATATAAAAATCAAGGAAACGATATTTGCTGTGGCTGGGATCCACCACTAAATCATGATTTTGCGTAATAACAGTCAGTGAAGATGCATTCATTCGACGTATTTTTTGTATATCATGTGGTATATATATCAAAAAATAGTTATATATGATTTGACAGCACTTATATGTTGAAGTCAACACATCCATATTTCGCTTTATTTATGGAGTAGCTTTCGGTTGTTTTCAGTATATTGCTATTAACGTGACGGCGAAACTTTACACGAAGGTTTTATTTATGAAAAATGTAAAACGCGTAAATCCAAACGCTGTCCAGCTTTTGAAGCTGGAAATTATGAAAGTCAGTTGCACGCAGATGCGTGAATATATAGTTGATTTGAAACTTAATTCGACGAGTACGATAGGAAGTAATTTAAAGTAAACTTTGTTACAATTAAAGTTTGAGGTTTAACAGGTGGACGAGCGGCAAACGGTTTGACATGTCGAAATCGATTTTCACATTGAAAAAGATTTTCTGAATTTATAACAAACATTTTCTAAACTACTGCACCTCTTGGTTATAACAGTCCATAAATATAAAGCCAATAGTGAGGGATAACATTAGTCACATCCCATAAACGAATGTGTGAATAAAGGAGTCTCTCGCTTTTTTAACCGAAACAATTTCTAAGTTCAGTGCAGCGTTTGATCTCAGACTCAGTGATGCATAGTTTAGCACAAATATTAACTTTATCACGTCTTTCTATCAGAGAGGTAGAGAAACTCTCGCTTTTAGTAAATAACTACAGAACCCCTAATATGGGTTTTAATATATGGAATATCAAATTTTTATGTCCATCTTACAAACCTAGCTGCGCACTGTGTTTATCTCGCTAATGATAACACCTAAATATAGGAATCACAATTGAGCATGAGTGCTAGGGAAGAACAGCAAGAAAATAAACAAAAAAAAAAAAAAAGAAATAAACGCGAGGAACAACAATCGAAATAATCTCTATTAAAACCTGCCAGAGTAAGAATGGTCCGTAAACTACGCAGGATGCAATTATACAGGCGAACAGCGTTTAGAAAGGGCTGACGCTCAGATATAAGTATCTTAGTAATCTAATATGATGACTTTTGCGTGGCAAATTAACTTTTAACTTGTTAAAAAGCTAACTATAGTCTTTGCTACGATAAATTGATTTTGTGGAGCAGACATAAACTTTTGTCGTTTTGTCGGAAACCAATTTAATTATTTGAAATAGGAAAGCTGACTATATGATAATTTCGCGTATACCTAAGACAGAAAGGTGAAATAGCAATGCTTTTATATTCAATGTTATTATTATTATTATTATTTTTAATTTTAGACTAATGAATTGAATTCTTAGACTAAAAAAAGAGACATTGAGCACTAGCAACAAAGGCTATCGACTCTAATTTAAGTAAATGTACATTAGATAATGAGCTTAGTAGTATTAAAAAAGTAATATATTGAATTGATATTCTGTTCTGAAGCTGATTGTAGAATGTTCAAAGGGTTAATCGTTCCAAATGCAATACTTCTAGCCGAGGAAAAGTTGAGGCAATCGCAGAGAATGTGCTTTATAGTAAGAGTTTGTCCACAACAGCAGATTGGGGGAGAAGACTTCTTCAGGATCCATTCGTGAGTTGCAATTGTATGACCAAGGCGAATTCTCGAAAATGTTTGGATCTTGGTTTTCTCAACGTTTGTTGGATATAAAGGTGGAGTTAATTGAGGGTTAATGCAAGAGTAGTGTTGATGATGGTATTGTAAATTTCCTTCTGCAATTTTCTCTTTAACTTTTCTTCCAATGTATCTTTGAAGATCCAACTTTTCCATGACATCATCCATAATTAGAGGAGCAGAAGCAGCATACTTTGCCGCTCGATCAGCCTGCTCATTTCCCAGTAAACCGATGTGACTTGGTACCCATAACATTTTAATTTTTCCGTCGGGTGTAGTAATTATATTCCTTAATTTGTTGATGGTGCTCCATCTCGAAGTCGAAGGATTCCGACCAGCTTGTAATACAAACAAACTGTCGGTAACAATAGCGGTTTTGAGTTTGTTTTTATGGGCAAGGTTGGCAGCGTGAAGGATAGCTCTGGCTTCCGTTGTGAAAGTTGAAGTACTTTCGTGAAATATGTGGTTGAGAAGAACCCGTCCTGTAGCATCTACCACCGCACAAGCAGGAGGCAGACCAGGAGATTTTGAGCCGTCTGTGTACAAAAGATTCCAACCAGTACTGTCCAATACTTGGGTTTTTTCAGCTATTAGATTCCTGAAGACGTAATTTGGAGTATCTTCTTTCTTGTGCATAGACAGTGAGATGTCAAAAGAGCAGTCTTTCAAAATCCAGGGAGGTTTAACACCAAAAGAGCGGGAAATTTTTAAGGGAATGTTGCGATGCATAACCAATGGTCAATTGCAGATGGTGACTTTGGAATTTTCTTCGCAATAATAATCTTTCTTACGTCATCACCGAGAATGGATTTGTTTGAATTAAGAAGCTTAGGGACTATTTTAGCTTTTAACTCATACAGTCTATTTTCTAAAGTTGGGAGACCAGTTTCAATTATAATACTATTTATGGGCGTCGTCCGAAAAGCATAACAACTTGCTCTAACGGCTTGGTGATAGACCGGTTTAAGGATGTTGATATTATATTTGCAGCTATTGCCATAAATTATCAAAGCATAGTCAATCTTGCTTAACACAAGCATTTTGGTAAGATAAGCGATAGTGTTAATATGCGCATGGCTTCTCCAAGCAACGTACTGTATGAAATTTACCCTTGTTAAAAGGGAGTTTTTTAACCGAAGGCAGTGTGCTTTCCAACGATAATTGTTTGAAAACGTGAGCCCGAGAACATGGAACGTCTGCACATTTAGTACTGGTAAGTCGTTAATATGCATCAGTAGGTTTCCTGCATCGCACATTTGTTTTCGACAAATGTGCATTTTTTTTGATTTTTGTATAGAGATTATAGCTCCTGACGAGTTTGCCCATGTGGAGATCTCACATGCAATAGATTCGAGGATGTTGATTGCTTTCGTGTTGTCTTTTTCTTTTGTAAAAATGTATACATCGTCCGCGTAGAGACAATGTTCCACTCTTGGTACACGGCAAAGAATTTTGCTAATTTCGTTGAAAGCGATCTGGAAAAGCGTGACAGAGAGAGGAGATCCTTGCGGAATGCCATTCATTAGCGGAAAGGAATCAGAAAGATGATTGTTGATTCTAACTTTGAACCGCCGATGCGACATGAATGATTTGATGTAGTTGAAGAATATGGGTCCAACATTCCATGATTTCAAGAGTCTTAAGATAACATGAAGACCAACTCTATCAAATGCTTTTTCGAAATCAATTGAGAGAATTGTTACGTGATTTCGTTCGGGAATTGCTTTGCTTGTGAAATAATCAATATGTAACAAAGCGTCGATGCACCCTCTACCCCGCTTGAAACCAACTTGTTGCTTTGTTATCAGGTTCTTGGATTCAAGAAACCAAGATAATCTAGATGCCATAATCTTCTCTAATACCTTAGAGAGGCAAGGTAAAAGAGAAATTGGGCGATAATCTGATGCGATGGAGACATTTTTTGACTTTGGAATTGGAACAACTGTTGTCAGTTTCCACATGTAGGGTATATGGCCAGTCATAAATACCGTATTATATAGGTCCAGTAATTTATTTTTACTAGACTTAGACATAGCACTGATCATTTGGTATGAGATGCGGTCTAGACCAGGTGTCTTCCCCTTCAAATTGGAGAGACAACTTCCAAGTACTGAGGTAGATACGCAATTTTCCAGGAACATGGCACATCTATCGATATTATTTGGAGGAGATATTGGAGTTCTTTTATTATCAATGAAAGCACTGGAGAAGTTGCTGTCAGAGGAGTATTCGCACCACACTTTTCCAAAGTAATTAGAAATCTTATCTGCGTCAGTTAAAGTTCCATTGGGAGTGCAGATGGCAGAAATTTCGTTCAGGTTTGAAGTCCCATTAAGTCTGTTGATTTTGTTCCAGACAACTTTCATTGATGTATTTCTGTGAATTCGTCTCGAGAAAAGTTCGAAACTAAGTGCCTTTGATTTCCGTAATTCCTTCCTGAATAGAGCATTGGCCTTTTTGTATAATAACAAGTGATTTTGATCAGGACATCTCTTAAAGCGGTGCCATAGATCAAAAATGTGGAACGCTTCACGATTTTGCTTGTCATCCTTGCGCAGGGGCCATGCTAATCTTCTCTGTATCGTTCCAATTTTAGTATATGTTCTGCCGTAGCAAGAACATATATTCAATGTTATTTAAATGTATATTGTAACATTTTTTATATTTGCAACTCTGTAGTGGTTAGTTAAACTCGATGACAATTTTTGGTACTCGTAAGGAGTGGAGTTGATGATGCATAAGAAAAAAAATTTTTTTTTGGTTTTTGGACTGGCGATAGCAGATTGCTTTTTGCGCTTAGCTATAGTTTCAATCGATTGTCGTTATATAGACGGAAGAAAATATTAAATTAGAGAACAATTGCAATTCTAATAAAATTCTTTGTTGCAAAGTTTCTTTAAACCGCAAATAATTAGAAACGAAAAGATTTAGAGGATATGAATACTTTTAATACTCGTTATATAAGCATAAAATATTTTGGGGTTGAATTTGGTAATACACGTGGTTGCAAAAGGGTGTTTTTTTTGATAATGTTGAATTTTCTGTCTATCGATTAGCACAAGCACTTGAACTTGTTTTAACTGTTGAGGATTTTTCATTATTGAAACGGCGATCAGGCGCTTTAATCAGAACTCTAATTAAATAAATGATGATAAATTGCTTTTGCATTAATTTACTAAATAATCAAATATTGTTTTCGTGAATGCAATTAGGAAAATTGCAATGTTAATTTTTTAACAATTAAATTGAACGGAATAAAGAGAAAATTCTATTGTCCAAATTGTAGCTATTTGAAATATGGGAAAACAGAAGTATTCATATGCTATATTATATTCGTAAAATATATATATACGCCATTAGGACATGAGGAACACCTAATGCAATCTGAGAATAAACACGAAAACTTATTAAGAGATTTATGAAAAAAAAAATTGTATAAAAACAATCCAGAAAGGAAAGAAAAAAGCGCAAAGATTATAAGTTGTTGACAATAGAAATAACGATCAATTTTGTACATAATTTATCAACACATCGATGTACATCACGTCATAAGGAATCTATATGTGAGCAGGTACATTTGGTGGCGAGAAGAGAAGAAAACCGACTATGTATATAACAACCATCAACAAAAGCAGCCGTAGGAAATCTTTAATACATCATGATCCTTTTAATTTTCTTTTCTATTTTCTATTATATAATAAGTTATGCTATGATTCCGTATATTATTATAACAATATGTTTTTTGCAACGTTGAAATTTACCTTATAATTTAAAAATTTTATATTCATTTTTTATTATGGTTAAGTAATAAATCTTGACAACGCAGTCTTATGTACGTTACTAAAACAATACGATGAGTTATTTATTTTTCAATAAGAGGAAAGTAAGTTTTGGGAGTTGAGAATTCGGAGTCTTCCACGAAAAGTTATGGCTCGCAAAAAAGCATAGGCAGGGCAGGGTACATAATATCTCAGAGCAGAGTATCAGCTCATGTGGCAAAAAAGCTTGTCACGGGCATAGCTCTTTGCGCGGTAGAGCGTTCACAAATTTATACAGGTATGCTGGGCTGCGTGACAAAAAAAAAAAAAATTAAAAACGAAAACAAGAATAAAGATTTTAACTTTAAACAAGGTAAAAAACAAAGGAAAGGTCCAATCAAACCCTTAATGAGTTCACACTGTGTAAGTCCGTTTGTGAGGTTTGTTGTTCGCACTGTACGCGGTTCGTTGGTCCCTTCTTAGTACGTCAATAACCATTCCCAATCTTCCTACCTTCAGCCGAGCGTACCGCTACCCATACTTCGCTTCAGCGATGGAGTATTCCGCTTAGCTACACATTTTTAGCCAAGCAACTTTAATTTTTATCCTTTTTGTCGGCTTAACTAGTTACAATATTTATTTACTAAAAATTTCCGTTCTAGACTTTTCCTTATTTAATTTTGTGTTTAATTTTGTGTTTTCAACGATTCACACACCGATTATGGCTTTGGAAAAAAAATGTATGCAAATATTCTACTAGGACTTGTTTTATTTTTATATTGGATTATGCTCGGCTTGTCAACGAAAATTTCTTTATAAAGTTACAGTTTATATCCAAATCAAAGTTCTTAAATTTAGCTTGTTATTTATACATACATTGATGACAAGAATGAACTCGATGCCACTGTCTCCTTCCTTACCCACGGTATATTGTTATGATTCTTTGTTGTTTCTAAATTTGCATTGATGATAGATGGATGATAGGCATAATAGCGTCACTGAACGGATTGTAGGCTGATATAAAATAGTTTGGGGAAAAAGAAATCCATTATTTTTATATGAACTTTAGGACTTTATTTAACATGCTTCGGATTGTCCGATTTGGGTCAAATATGCACCGTTTTGTTGTATGATTTGTTGCCATTTTAAAGGCAACTTCAAAATGCCTCTCTCATAGAAGTCCTGGTCTCTATTTGCAAAAAACTCTAGAAGTCGATTTTCACAAACCTCCCTAGATTCCAATTTTTTATCATTAAAGAAATTTTGCAATGCAAGAAAAAGATGATAATCGCTTGGTGCCAAGTCCGGACTGTATGGCGGATGCATTAAAACTTCCCAACAAAGCTCCCGAAGTTTCTGGCGGGTCACTGTAGATGTGTGTGGCTTAGCGTTGTCCTGGTGGAACACGACACCTCTCCTGTTGGCCAATTCTGGCCATTTCTGGTCAATCGCTATTTTCAAACGGTCCAGTTGTTGACAGTAGAGATCAGAATTTAGCGTTTGGCCATTTGGAAGCAACTCATAATAAATAATTCCTTTTCAGTCCCACCAAATGCATAGCAAAACCTTCCTGGCCGCTGGAGGTGCTCCACAGCTCTTTGACCACGATCGTTTTCGCACAGGGTTATCGTATGTGATCCATTTTAGAAATGGATCCGTTTAAGAAATGGATCTATCTCATTCCGTTTGGCCAAGGCTTCGCAGATGGAAATTCGATCCATCATGTTTTTTTCTGTTAATTGGTGTGGCACCCAAACATCGAGCTTCTTTTTGAATCCAGCTTTGTGTAAATGGTTTAAAACTGTTTTATGGTCGATTCTTAGCTCCTGGGCGATGTTTAGACTGCTAACATGCCGGTCAACTTCGATCATTTCTCCGATTTTATCGACATTTTCGAAGACTGGCCTACCTGTGCGAGGTGCATCTTTAACATCAAAAATTCCTGAACGGAATCTACGAAACCAAAATTGCACATAATTGGCTGTTACAGTATCGGAACCATAAACACCATTCACAATTTTAGCCGCCTGGCTTGCATTTTCGCCTTTGTCAAAGAAAAACTGTAAAATGTACCGAATTTTCTCTTTGTTCACTTCCATTTTTAACACGCTGTAACTCACAACTGAATGCACCAAACAAAAAACAGCAAAAGAATTTTTTTTACTGCGAAATGTACAGTATGTAAATGTACAGTATCGGAAATTGTTTGATCGATACTTTACGAGAAATCTATCAGTGCAGCCATCTACCGAAAAAATAATGGATTTCTTTTTCCCCAAACTAATACAAGGACTTGCTAAAAATCTTTGAAATAACACCACATCGCTCGACAGCACAACATGTAAGTACACATGATGGAATTCCGTCAGGTCCAGGCGCACAAGTATATTTTAGAGAGCTCAACCCAAAAACGTCATTTTCACAATAGTTTGCTGATAAATCGAAATTAGCAGTCGAAAAATTTTGTCGGAAGTATTCCGCAAAGAGGTTTGAGTTCTCAATATCATCCGAGTACTTAAAGCTATTAAAAGAAACATGCGAGAGATTTATGGAGATTTTTCTTTTGAAATTAACGAACTTAAAAAAGTATTTGGGATAAGCAAACAAAGAGGATTTAACAAATTGAAGGTATCTGCAATTATATTGGTGGTTGAGGGGATTAAATCTATGCGAGTAAGCGTAATAGTCGAAAGAAGAACCATTTTTCGAAGGGAACTACAGAGGCATAGCCAAGCTGAGTGTCTTGCCTAAACTGTTCGAGCGAATTGTGATTCAGCATATGGTCTTTGATATCAAATCGTATATTTTTCCTCTCCAACACGGCTTTCGGAAAGGGCGATCTACAGTCACCAACTTGTTGTAGTTTACCTGTCATGTTTTTAAGGCTTGTTCTAGTGGCTCTCGCACTGATGTCATATACATTGATTTTAGGGAAGCGTTTGATTTGGTTAACCATAAACTACTCATCTTTAAGCTCCAAGCCCCTAGCTTCCCTTTCTTTTTATTGGAAGGGTTAAGCTCTTATCTGCACAATAGATCCTTCAGGGTTTTGTTTAACTTCATCATCTCGGATGAATTCCCCGTGACGTCTGACGTACCTTAAGGCAGCCACTTAGGATCCATTTCATTTAATTTATACATTAATGAGTTGCCCTTGGTGTTTAAATCCAGTGAGATCTTAATATATGCGGATGATGTGGAACTGTTTTCTTCTTTTTCCGTCGAATCGCAATCACATCAGCTTCAAAATGACGTGGATAATTTTGTTGCATGGTGCTCTTTGAATCTTCTGAAACTAAATCCGAGTAAATGTAAGAAGCTTTTTTTCTCAAGGAGAAAGTCATTCATTACTCAGTATTTCATTGATTCGCACAAGTTGGAGGACGTCGATTCGGTCACAGGTTTAGGCGTTCTATTTGATTATAGGCTACGTTTCAATTTGCATATTGAGCTCTCTTTAAGCAAAGCTAAGTCCGCGCTTGGTTTTATAAAGAGGTGGCCCAAAGAGCTTGATGATCCTTATATTACGAAAAGGCTGTACATGTGTTTGATTAGACCCGTACTTGAGCATGCCTCTGTTGTGTGGTATCCTTCATATAGGCGTTATGTAAATTCAATTAAATCTGTTCAAAAACAATTCTTGCTGTTTGCCTTCAGGAATTTGGGTTGGGACCCGATTGCCTCTCTTCCATCCTATGAAAATAGGTTGCTTCTATTATTCTTACCGTCACTTGGTGAGATCAGCTTTAGTGCCCCTAACCGCTTCTCTAGACACTTTATCTTGATTAAACTTAGCCAATGTAAATACAATTATGAGCTGTTTAACCCGCTCAGAGTTGTTTGGAGAAACCTAAATGATGTCTGTCACTTATTCTAGTTTTCGGACTCTTCAAAATCTATTGAAACAACTTTGCTTAATATGCGCGATTTACCTATGTCGTATTTAAACTAAAATTTCATTCTTAATATCTCATTTTTTATTTATATAAAATAATATTGTTTTGTTAACGTGTTGGTTGCGAAGCTTATGCATGCCTGCAATGGTTTAGGCGTTCACTTGCAACCTGGATCTGTTCTTGTGGTGGGTGTGCTTCTGTGTACATGCTTTTTTTCCTTTTTTTTTTTCTCTCTCTTTTTATTTATTTATACATGAATTATTATTTTTAAATTTTTAATTTATTTTTAAACTTACTTTGTTATTATTAATGTTCTTTTTTCTCCCTTTTTATTGTATAATATCTTTAAAACAATTGGCATAAGATTTTCTATTAAGATGCATTGGATTCGACTGTAATTTTCTTTAGTTGAATTTCATGTATAAATGGGTAAAATAAAATAAAAAAATAAAATTAATAATACACATTTTTTTTTCTTTGACACGGATGGTCATTACTCACTTTCTCTTAATATATTTATTTTTAATTCAGTTCAAACATCAAACGCATAAAAATCGTCCAAACAGGAATGAGCTTTGTTTCGTAGTTAAGACATGTGTAGATGATTCAGTCGTGGTTGGGAAAGAGTTTGGAAAATTTTTGTTTTTCGATTGACTTCATATTGGTTTTTTGTCTACTGTAGAAATGTGTGTCCTCTTGTTAAATATTTTTATTTTATTACCAATTTTTTTGTTTATATGAACTATTATCGATGTTTTTTTCATCTACATCGGGATATTCACATATATCGTCTTTATACTGTAGTGTGACTACATGTCCTTGCTGATATGCGTCCACCAGAAGTGCCAGAAGTCATATATTATTATTGTAAGCAAAATCTCTTTAGCAAAATAAAATAACAAAGTATGACACATTTCAAAACGCTTCGAGTTCCATTTTGCAAAAAAAAAATTAAATTCGAAGCTAAGCGACCCCATTGGCCAATTTCGCTGATTTCAGTATTCTTAGACAAATAAGATAAATGTTAAGCTAGGGAATAAGTATAAATAAGGAAAATTAAATAAAGGAAACAAAATTCTAAACCAAGCCTCTGATGCGTTTCATTCGCAAGCCTAATAGAAAGGGACTCTTCTAGCCAATACTTTCTATGCTTTGGAAGTATACAAAGGAAAGAAGACTTGGAGTACTGAAGCCGAGCAGTAGATGTGATCACACAGTTCTATAAGTACGGTCGTTGTCAGTGATAAACAAGATTTATAGGTAATTTCTGGTTTGACTTTCCGTCGCTGACACTTTGTTTATGTACCCACCACGATCCTTCCACATTTCTTTACAAAACATAATTTACTTCATGTATATTTTACTTTATATATACTTTATCAGCATTGTTAAAGCTCTTAACTTCTTCTCATCTTTTCAATTGTTCGTCAGCTCCGTAGAAATCATTTAATACTTTCCTTGTCTTTTAATTTAATCAATCGAAAAAAAATTAATAATAATAACTTATCTTTTTTTCTTTCTTACATATCGAAAAAAGTTTTCATAAGGTTATTGATGACAAATCAAGAAATCAATTGTGACATGCTTCTTTTTGCGATGACCATTCGGGCGTCTTAATTTGTTTCTTTACGCTCACAAATAAAATTATTACGTAATTAGCAAAATGTATATGTGTAAATGTGCAAATGTATATTTAACGAAACAATAGCGTCAAAAACCAAATATTCAACATCAACAAATAACCTTTCGCCATATTAATTTCTTTTTCTAATCGTCAGAATCTTATACCTTTTCCAAACTCTTTGTTTTCCTTGAAAATTTTTGCCACTTATTCAAACTGAGGTGCTTTTAGACTTTCTTTTGTTGTTCTTTGATATTGTTTTTATCTTTATCCCAAAATATTGTTACCGAAATCCCAAATCCTGTTCATTCCAGCTAAGCAATAAAATCCCTAAAGAGGGAAAAACCGAAGGTACATTCGCAGCGCGTCATGCAGCTGCCGGCCGAGGAAAACGAGTACCAGAAAAGCAGGTTAACGAATTAAAAATCAAGCTATAAAATTAGGTACTAGTAATATGATGGCAAAAATGTATATAAATAGAATATTTGTGAAAGATAGAATAAGTAGAAAAAGAATATTTAAGTTGAGCAGTTGAAAGTATTGCCAAAAATAAATTGTGAATAATCCTAGATTTAAGGAATATAACTGTAAATAAAAGAAATTTGAAGTGTACTTTTCTTGAACAAAATATCCACGGTCCAGTGATACGGACTGTACCTTAGAAAAGTGAATTTCATAACAATATTTTTATCTTTAATATTTCTCTTTTCACAGTTAAAACGTGCACACATTCCTTCGCTATTTTTCTCTCTCCTTCTTCTTTTTTCTTCTCCTCCTTCATCTCCCTTATCGAAAAACAACCCAAAACAAAAACCAAAAGCTAGGTCAAAATACAATTTCCTGCTGTCAACTGTTTTCCAGCGTGAATCTAAATAATACTGCACTGTTAGCAAACAAAAATTGTTAAGCCAAAAGCACACATTACAGCATATAGAGATTCTGAAGTCTTTTCTAAGTCAATCGGTTCGTCGGCTCATCTGTCTGTTCATATAGGTTCATGTTAAACCTCAGGTCATAGTTTTTGAGATATATTAATGAAATCTGGCACATTGATGTATTTTAACCTAAGGACGAAACCTATTGAAAATAGTTCGGATTGGGCTAGTTTTTTGACCACAATTTCAATTTTTAAAATTTTCCGGCAAAACTCAAGCTGAAAAAACTGAAAAATAAAGCTTTAGCAAGTGAATTAAGTTTGGTAAATTTAGAACACATTATATGATGTTTTGGGCATTCTCTATCTAGGTTTTTCATGAAAATATGCCTTTGCGAGAAAGTAACGTGTAGTTTTTGATATATTGTTACCAAAACGAGCGAATAATGGTACTAAGTGAATTGGTATAGACGAACTGTTGTAAGGCATTTAGCGCTCGGCCTTGCCCGAATATAACGGTCTGACTTATTTATCTTATCACTAGGCAATGAAAAAGCCTATTTGTTTTTTACGTTAATTTTCTTATCGTTATTTTCTATATTTACTTATTTATTGTCCATATCTTTCGTAAATAAATGTACATAGTAGTACAAGTCTATCGCACTTGAAATGTGAACCCGCCACCATTGAATTGTCAGTCAGGATCCTTTCCTTACTCGGCTACCCATGCGGATAATTTTTTTTATATTTATTATTTATGTTTTTAGTGATGTCTTTGCTTTTGGTTCTAAAACCATATGTTTTTGCTTACATTTTCTTATATAATAATTTGGTAGCAGGGCTTCCTATTGTGCTTACTACTTGGAAATTTTTAATACAAAAGTGCGAATAGTCCATTATTACGGAGGTTCCCTTGTTGTGTTTACTTTTTTCAAGCTTGCATGGAAAAGGAGGTAGTTAATATTAGTTTATATAAACTTACTTATGCATAAAATACAGCAGATTCAAAATCAAAGTGATATTAGCGGTTTGTTAATGGGTACGGCGGGCCAAGCGCCTAGTCCACGACAACATATTTTTTAGCATTTGCTTCTTTTGCACGGCAAATTTGTCTTTCCTAACAGTTATCATTTTTCAGAGTATTTCGTGAATTACCAAAATATTTTTCAAATTTTTGTTTTTAGTTTTAGTAAACATATTTTCGAATTTCAAGAAATAACCAACAACTAATAAATAAGATTTGCTATCCAGTTCAAAAATATCCCAAGAAAGTTGGTGAAAAGATAGTTTTGGTATCTCATGTGGCATCATCGGATTGCATTATGCAACTCGATGTATAAAGCATTTGCATATCATATTCTCTATATGTTCATCGTTTCGAGGCCAATAAACTACGCTGTGAGCTCTAGTTTTGGTGCCTTCAAGTGTGGTTATCTGACATATAATTGAACTAACACTTGTTTTTGTGAACTAATAAGTAACTTTTCATTTAAACATAAAAATCCTTCTTCAATGCATATATTTTCTTTATATGGCCCTGAATTTTTGTTCGATTATTCTGTATTTTTTTAAATTTTATTCGTTAATTGAGAGTTTTGTTTAACTTTCAACGTAAATAAAGATTTGTTCTGTGCACTGATATTATCACCGATTTTGGCGAAAACTGATCTACAATAATAAATTTGCATACTTCTATTAATATATTTCTGTTATATATTTATTATATATTTCTCTTTAACATATTTTTGGTTTATAATTATTTTATGTTGGTCATGTCACAGCTGTAGGAAGCGGGATATTGCCTTTTAAAAGCTGCTCACGGAGACAAGGAATGGGTTTTTTGAATTAAGCGAAAATCTCGTTACTTTGTGTGGGAAGTTTGAAAAAATTGAGTCATTGTTCAATGAGTGTCGTTGTCTAGACCACTCGCCTTGTCTCCCTGTCTGTACAAAACCAACTCGTTGTATAGCGAGTGGTACTTCATCTTCGCCTTCGCCTAAATTAAATTCCTTGACTCATGTGAGTGCTGCTAAAACTTGGTTAAACCCCGATTTACATTCGTTAGAACTTTTTCACAATTCTTTCCAGGTCTTCAGAAAGGATCAATAGGATCGTACGTGGGGTTTTAATAGCCATATCTGCTGCAGTTCAAATGCGGATATCTCCATTTATAAGAAACATGCTGCCCCCACTTCTGACGTGGCCGAAAAGTCTAAAATTCCAGCTGTATCGTCCCAACTTCAACATTTGATAGGGCTATTGTAGTTTTCAAGGAATTATTTGATCGCCATTTAGTTGAATACCAGCATACCCCTAACTGTAATGGCGAACTATTTGAACTTTGCTTTGCCACTTTCCCGGAGATAATTACGAATCGTTGTCCACTTTTTAGTTTATCTAAGGATCCGTTTCATCTGTTGAACTACTCTAACGAGTCAAGCGGAACTTTCTCAAATAAACATTATGATTTTAATAAAACCAATATCTTGCTGCTTAAGTCTCATCTTTCAAACGTTACATGCGATTTCTGTGCTGGAAATATTAAAACCGTACTGCCTGTTCTCTATAAGGTATCAAACCAAGCTATTTCTGCATCCTTTCCGATCAAGCGACGTCGCCCTCAAACCAAGTGCCCGCCATGGTTTAACTAGACAATTAAATTTTACAAAAGTAGGAAAAATAAACTTTTCAAATGAAAAATGGTTGTGCTTACGACTATTGTGCGTATTCTGCATCAAGGTATTGATTTAATTACCTCAACTACCAATATTGTTGCAGATACCTTTAACTGGTGAAATCTTCCCTGCTTGTTAGTCCTAGATATTCTTTTAAGTTTGTCAACGTCAAAAGTATCCATATATCTCTCGCATGTTTCTTCCATTGGCTCTGAGTGCTCTGATGCTAATTCCGATTTAACTGTAAACTATCCGTATTCGGTGTCTTACTCGGTTTTGATTCCTAATTTGGTCATTTCAGAACATTATGTTTTAGATGGTCTAAGGTCCCTAAAATATAGTTCTGTACCTGGACCATGTGGGATTATATCATGTATACATAAATCATAATCTGTCGAGCTATGCTGATTTGATCAATGATTTTTCATCAGTCCTTACAATCAGGGCTTTTTTATCTGCTTTATAAAGAGTTGCTTCAGATGAATCCTTATCTTCGTGAGGGGTTTTGTTTGCGGGTTCTTGAGTAACACTTGGCCAATTGTCTACAACCATAGCCAAACCTTTCACTAATTTTTTGTCAAGTATTGGTAGTAAGGTATCTAAAGTAGGGGAAGAGGACGTACAGTGATTATTACAAGTTCTCCGTTTGCAGTGGGCCGTACAGGGTGGTGTATTTAGGGCGTCTTTGAATGGCTGGACTGGTGGCGCTGATTTGCTATAAGATGGACGATATGGGTTGGTATTGCTGGATGGGCATGTGATTGGGGTTTTACTAATCTTGTTAACATGATTGTCGGGTTCCCTTTTGTGCTTTGACGCTGGGGATTTATAGCAATAGTAATCGCCGTGTATGCGGCGGTTTTTTCTTCATTTTTCGTGATTACATGATTTGGGTGTTAGGAAGTGTACTAATGTGGTTTTTTTTGCGCGCGTGATAAAATCAGAACGGCTCATTTGCGATCTCTTTTCATGTTGCCAAAACTGCGACGAAGCTTTGCTTTGGTGGTGTGAAATTTACACTTCTTCCATTATAATCTAGAGAAAAAAGAATCGGTAAGTGTTAAGAATTTTTGTAAACGTTGGTAGTGTATTGCGTAAATGGTGAAAGTAAAAGTTAGGTCCAAAAAATCGGTGGGTATAGACGGAATAACTGGAGACAGGCGAAAGCAATCTGGAAGATTATTCCGGAATATACCCGCACGAGCTATAGTCTATATTTGTCGGAAGATTATTTTACATGTCAATGGAAAATGCCCAATGTTGTAGCTCTGCTAAAGGCGAGGAGTGATCCTTCATGTTATCGTAGCATCAATCATCTCCCTGTCTTTGGCAAAAGTGTTGGAGAGAATGATGGTTGAACCCAATGGTTTTGTCATGAATGACCCTTTGGTTTTCCCTTTCTTTAGAATTAAGTTTCTTAGATAATCAACTAATTTTTTGAATATGTCAAACCTTTGTTGCGATATTAAACGTTAAATTGCACATAATTAAAACGTATGTATATTATTGCTAAAAATTAATAAAATTCTGAGCTTGCAACCTCCGCTAAATAACAATTACATGGATAAACAGAAGAATTCATACAAACTTCAATAATAACATTGCTATGCAAAATTATTCTAACAATAATTAAAGTTAGTGAATATGTAATAAAAAAAAAAAAAAATAGTTAACAATTAAGCGTATATAAAATAATAAGATATTTGGAACTTAAGCCGCCGCGTTGACTAACAGTCCACTAACATTGGTCATACTCATTATATTCAGGTAAGAATTGTGCAATTCTGCCGAAGAAAAAGCACAGGTATTGGTGTCATTGTGTTGTTAGATTCATTGATTAGATAATTCAGGTTGTGATACACCAACTATTTAAACAATTCTGGATATCTCACGTAACAAGTCTCTAAAGAAGACGATGATTACCCTTAGCAGGCTGATGATTAATGCGGAATATGCACCATTAATAAGATAACTTGAGATGTAATGCTGTTGAACTTCAACATTTTGTATCGATTAAAGTTTATGCTGTGCAGATATCAATTCGGTGACCTGTGTTGCATATTGGTCTGATATTGAGGAATAGCTGTCGTTCTTGGTAAGGTTATAGCTAAAGATCTATTGACATGATAATTCTGATATCTCCGCAAGACAAGATGATATTAACGTAATGGATATGGGTCGTTGACCGGACGTTTGAATGAAAACATTTTTGAAGACACAGTCTGGTTTAATAGTTAGTAAATCTACATTTAATGGTATGATTTCCTTCTCGCATACTGCTGTTGTTTGTGCAGCTGATGTTGTATGATAGATCTATCGGTTATTATGAGTCAAGGATTGTCAGGTTACATTTGTTGGGACTGTCTTTAGAAAGAAAAGTTAGCATGGTATGGTCGTTAAATACATCGATTTCGTTTTTATGCACCAAAGCTCTATTGCTATTTGAAATTATGATATATGAATGTGTCCTGTTTTTATTTCCATTAATTTGTACAATTCCAACATATCAACCTCGTTTCTTCTATCTTGAAAGTGATCAAGGTTTAAATTGGCGGATGCTAAACCTTGTTTGAGGTTGTTTATCGTAGAGTTGTCGACTGAAGTGTGGTCCTTTAACAGCCTTAGCATAAACGAATGGTTTTATTGTAACTTAACGATTATTTCTGAGGTTCTGTTAACGTATTCGGAGTCAAGAATACCAAATGACTAATATGCGATGTTTCCAACAAAATCAGTAGCACCTCTTTTACCTCGTGATTTACAGCCGATTTTTTAGGGTCAAGTCAGCTTCGAAATATTGAAAATGGTCTACTATATTGAAACCTGCTGCATTAGCAGCATTCTCTATTTTATTATTTATACCGCTTCCCAAGGCAGTGGAAAGTACCAGCAGCATTGCTAGTGATGTCAAACATAAAGTGTTGGTTGGTAGTTTCCGTATTGTAGTTCTGGCTCATTACCTCGGTCTATATTTTCTTTCGGGATAAGTTGGAGTTTTTTTGGAGTTCCTTTGAGGTTCTGAGTTTTTGACAGTGGGTAGTATTGCAAGATGATGTGATGTATTTGACGTTTAGTAACTCCAGATGCGGTGTTATATCAGAAACGTATCCATCATTCCCTGCCTAAAGATTAGTTATTCGACCTAACGCTCATTTGTGATAGGAGTGCTTTCTTCTTTAATAATAACCGTGTCCCTTGGTTAGATGTTAGGATATCATTTTCTCCATTTACGCCATTGTTCTAGTTCAAGTAGGTACTCTTTGGACCATTGTTTCCAGAATTCGTGTTCCACCTGAGACACGAGTTACCATCTTGGTAGAAAACCAAGATTATAGAAATGGCTACACTATCCACCGGGCTGTGGAAGCTTCACCAATTAATAGATGTCCTAGGGTTAATGCGGATACATCGGCAAGATCATTGGACATAGATGTAGTTTCAATGATTGCAGTTTATAATGTATGAATGAAATTGTGTTCCCTTTAAACTCAAACGATTGATACTTTTCTATTTTCAGGGAAAATTGAGACAGAAAGTTTTGTCAATTTATTTTTTTCGCCAATGCAATTAGTTGCATTGTCACTGCAGATGTTCTGATAGCGTCCTCTACGACTGATCAAATGCTTTAATTCTTCTATGAAGGCTTCAATTAATGGATCACTTACAAGCTCGAACTGTTTTTGTAGCAAAAAATCAGAATTTGTCGTCATAACTTGCGGCAAGCTTCGCTACATTGCACGTATTTCTATACAGTCGCTCTTGCTGTTATCTTTCCCTTTATTAGCCAGAATTTTTGTCTTATAATTCTTAATAGTGCTTGTGAGCTGCAGTGTTTGTTTTCATTGTGCACAATGTTCAATAATAATTATATTAGAACATTGTTAAACGAAAGAAGCATCGGATGCTTTGCATCATAAGAGAAGTCTGATTCCTCTAATCGTCTTCCCACTCGGATGTCATCAATGAAGATATACAAACTGCAGAAGGAATTTTGCCATCTAACTTCTTGATGGTGTTTTAGTTTTATAAACTCGACTTGGAAGTAATGCCTTGCATAAATTCTTCTTCCTTTCAAGATCAGTACGAGTTTGCAGATCTCGTAGGAGCTGTGTGAGCCAAGATTCTTGATTTCCACGTAGAAATAGCGATGCTCGAAACTACAAACGCCATTCTGTCGGAGCCTTTGCTGACGAACCTCTCCAAGGAGCGTCTGTCGTGCTGCTACTGCTGTGCTGGAGCTGGCGTTTGAATTTGCGCTAATGGTTGAAAGGCTGAAGATTAGAAATTTATAGACGACAATTTAATTTTAGAATCTGTCCATAAGAAAGTTGCAGATCCTTTATTTGCATATCCTTTCAAAGGCGATAGCATAATCGTGCGTCTAGAAGTGCAGCGCATACTTCTAACTTTGGCATTGTTTGTTTCTTAACAGAAGCTACACTAGATTTTGGGCACAGTAGCTGAGTCATCACTGTATCATATTTAAATGTGCCTCGAAGATATGCTTCAGCTCCAAACGATCTTTCGGACATATCAGAAAAGATATGCAATTGTGGTGTTACTGGAATGTCCTTTTTCAATATATGTCAAGCTATTCGAAGAGAGTTTGATGCCATTAGATTTCACCGAAAATTTGGCTATGTTGAATTCAGATCTGTGGGAAGAATTTCATCCCACGTTAGTTTATTCTGACGTACATGTTGAATGAATATTTTTGCACTGACTCCGAGAGTAGTTAAAAGTACAAGCGGATCGGAGAGTTTAGCTAACTCAATAGTAACAGTGTGTTCTTTATTGTTTCCACCTTTACGCAAATGTGGTTAATTTTAGATAACCATTTGAGGCTTAGGATTTTGATAGAATCTTCTTTATAGGTCTTGAAATCAAGGTTGGCTTCACGATAATTTTGTGGAATATTTTGGACCAATTAGGAACAATTTTCACTCTATTTGTAAGATTCAATTGCTCCAATTAGACTATTTCATCCACCGAAAATATTTGATCCATCATCTACATAAAAATTGTCTCTCAGGATCTGGGATCCTAACGGATAATCGATTTCATTGTCAGCCGACATTTTTGAAGGCACTTTATGGCTAGTTACGGGGCAACTCATGGTTCGTATGTAGCAATATTCATTTGATAACACTTTATGCAATGTGAGGGACCCGCACTCCATGAAATTATTTGGTATTTTTTGCCGTCTTTATGTAGTGAAATTTGTCGATACATTCTTTCAATGTGAATAGTAAGGATAAATCGAAGCGACCAAATATGTCACCTTGAACGTTTGGGCCAGTACAAATTAGGTCATCTAGTCAATGAGCGAGCGTTGTCTTGCCGAAGCGTCGAAAACTCCACGCAGTTTACTTGTTGTGTCTGGTTTTAGCACACAATGATAAAAAAGGAAATAATTGGCGTTTAGCACAGAGTTAATATTTTCATGTAGTTGACATATTGTTTCTGAAGGGTGGATTCCTAATGCCATGCTCAGCGCTGAGCAATATAAGCCATTTCCTTTAATTCTCCTAATGCAGAAAGATTTTTGCAAAATGTCTGTAACTGTTTAAGACTACATGTCCTCTAGGTCTGTCCAATTATTGTTTACGGAATTAAATTTTTTTAAGGCTACTCTTTAGTGCCACTTAAAAAGGATTGGAGATTGTAGACTCTATCGTACGTGTCAAAGCTTGCTCAGGAGATGTGGGGGGTTTCCAATTTTTTTAAAATTTTTAAATTCCGCAGACGATTACACCTAAAAGAAATGCACATACTTGACCCTTACACAAATTGACGGATGTACGAAACTTACCTTACCGAATGGGCGTATTCTTCACCCTGTGCTACTTATGGCTTCCCTCTTTTTCTAATTCCTTTTTTTTTTTATATTCATTTTCTCATGCATATTATGATGTTTTCTATTTTCATTGCATTACTAATTTTTCTATGCGTTCTTACAATATTAAATGGTCCCATTGGTCAATGTATTGATTTATAGAATAAATGTTAAAGTACTTACACTAATTTTTATTCTCATTTAAAAATTCTTCTTTTTTCTTTAGAGTATAAATTATATTTATCACTGAAATTCTTCAGCTGCATATGTTTTGCGTTTCTATGTTCCCTTTTACACAATTCTATATTTTCGTTTATTACAAAGATTCCAAGTTTCTCTTGCCAATTTTAATTATGAATTTAAGAAGCTATTTTTTACTTTTTTTTTATAGCAATTTGGCAAGCCCGAGTAAATTTATTTTGTCATTAATATTCATCATAATACTCATAACCTTATATATCTTATCATCTATACTCAATTTACAAATTCCTGATCATTCTTCCTCTTTATTTCCAAATACGGTGTCCAATATATTTCTTGGACAGTGTGCAATTGCCATTATCAACAAATCAGTGAGTTTTAACCGTTCGCATCAATTTCTTCCTGTGCAAAAAAGACAAAAAAAACTCCAAAAATATCCAAATTAATCTGCGCTGTCCTTGCGATTATTAACACACCAACTTTTTCCGAGTTTACTATTTTTTCGCGTTATTGTCGGCCGAGTTTGTAATTGAATTCCACAGATTTCTAAAAGCAAACAAGAAAATCTCTGTTCATATTATTTATAATTTTGTATTCAATTCAATTTTTTTTTTGAAAATAAATTTAGTTTGAACAATTTAATTGTTATTCTTTCGTTGTTACGACCGTCATTTTTTTCTTTTACAATTAACTTTTTTTGTTTTGTCAAAACGTTTAAATTTTTGTGTACTCCATGGCTTATTAATTGTAAATGTCAGTTGACATCGACTTGTGTTCTGAGTAGTGCGTGTTTTGGCATAATGGCCCTGGGTTCGCCAGATAAAAATTCAAATAGTTTTCATCTATTAGCAGACACATCCCCCCAAAGAATAAAAATTCTGACTTTCCGGTGTTGCCAACCAGTAGAATCATTCCTATTGACAAAAAATGTGTTGTGATTTCTCCAACTGATCTCTCCATAACAATTTCGCAAATCAGCCGCTTTGCTATTAAAAAAGCACTAGATAGCATTACAACATATATAGACTCTATCTCGATTCTACGCGATGGTAATTTACTTGTCTTCGCTGGGAAGTAAGTTAATTTTTCGACGGAAACGCTGACATGTTAACTTAGCTCACCTATAAATGCGTTTCTAAGCCACTACAATCAAATAAAATTTTTAAAATTTTACAGTGGAACGTTATCACTTTTGATGACCTCCGTACCCTCATAAGTGATTTTAATCCAACCTTTAGATCCCTTCAAGAGACCTATTATAGAAGTTCTTTTAATCCTATTCCATCTTAATCGTATACTGGATACCTCACGAATGCTTATCAAAATTTATATCCCGAACAAGGATTTTTTATTAAATCAAATATACCTCACAAACCTATCAATTTTAACTCCGTCGTAGCAATACTAATAATCTTAAACATAAAATTTACAGCGCTTTCGCTCTATATCCCACCTTCTTAACCGTTTCCTCAACAAGAACTCTACACTTTACTCTCCGTTCTTTCCCGCCTTTTAATTATATGCGGCGACTTTAATAGCTGGAAAGCCATCTAGGGTTCAGCAGTGAACAACAGACGTGGTACTGTTTTAGAAAAGGCATTCATTCAAAGGAATCTGCATTTTAAATAATCGAAAACCAACGCACTTTTCAACTCATCATACCTTCTCATATATTGATTTAACATGTTGTTCTATTTCACTTCTTCCTTTGGTTTCCTGGTCTATCCTTGATGATCTACATAATAGTGATCAGTATCCAATGATAATCGATCTTAGCCGTTCAAAGTCCTCTGTTACTGCAGCAAAACAGGCCGAATTCCTCCTACATTAAACGGATTGGATCAATTACTCCAAACAGGCCGAGTCATTTCTGAATTCAAAGCCATTTAACGGGAACTGCAACCATGATGCTGCTATTATGTCTAAAGCGATTCGCACGGCTGCTTATCTCTCTATTCTTCAATCCAACAGCTTTCTTAAACGTGATGAGCTTCCTTGGTGGAACAACACGCTTTCGTTGTGGAGGGAGAACAAAATGGGTCCATGGCACCGCTTTAAAAGATGTCCTGATCATGATGATTTGTTATTATATAAAAAGGCCAATGCTCTATTTACGAAGGAAATACGAAAATCAAAGGCACGCAGTTTCGAACTTTTTTCGAAAAGAGTTCATAGAAATACATCAATGGATGCTGTCTGGAACAAAATCAACAGACTCGTTGGTATTTTAAATTTGAATGAAATTTCTGCCATCTGCACTTCCAATGGAACTTTAACTGAGGCAGGTGAAGTTTTTAATTTTTTTGGAAAAGTGTGGCTCGAATAATCGTCTCACAGCAACTTTTCCAGTGCTTTCATCGAAAATAAAAGGACTCCGATTTCTCTTTCAAATGCTATTGACAGATGGACCATGTTTCTAGAAAATTGTGTGTCTACCTTATAACTTGAAAGTTGTCTCTCCAAGTCGAAGGGGAGGACTGCTGATCTAGATCGCATCTCGCAGTGCTCTGTCTAATTCAAGTAAAAAGAAATTTCTGTACGTATAATAAGTATTTTTGACTGGCCATATACCCTGCATGTGGAAACTGGCAGCAGTTGTTCTAATTCCAAACTCAAAAAATGTCTCCATCGCATCGGATTATCGCCCAATATCTCTTTTATTTTGCCTCTCAAAGGTATTGGAAAGGATAATGGCATCTAGATTATCTGCGTTTCTTGAGTCCAAGAACCTGATAACAAAGCAACAAGCTGGTTTCAAGCGGGGTAGAGGATGCATCGACGCTCTGTTACATATTGATTATTTCACAAGCAAAGCAATTTCCGAGCGAAATCATGTAACAATTCTCTCAATTCATTTTGAAAAAGCACTCGACAGAGTTGGTCTTCATGTTATTTTAAGACTCTTGAAATCATTGAATGTCGGTCCCAAATTTTTCAACTACATCAAATCATTCATGCTTAAAGTTAGAATTAACGATCATCTCTCTGATTCCTTTTCGCTAATGAATGGCATTCCGCAAGGTTTTCCTTTTTCTATCACGCTTTTCCAGATCGTCTTCAACGACATTAGCAAAATTCTTTGCCGTGCACCAAAAGTGGAACATTGTCTCTACGCAGACGATGTATACATTTTTACAAAAGAAAAAGATAGCACGAAGGCAATCAACATCCTCGAATCTATTGGGCGAGAAATCTACGCATGGGCAAACTCGTCAGGGGCTAAAATTTTCATACAAAAATCTAAAAAAATGCACATTTGTCGAAAGCAAGTATGCGATGCAGGAAATCTACTGATGCATATTAACGACTTACCAATACTAAACGTACAGACGCTCCATGTTCTCGGGCTCACGTTTTCCAACAATTATCGTTAGAAAGCACACTATCTTCGGTTAAAAAACTCTCTTTTAACAAGAGTGAATTTTATACAGTACGTTGCTTGGAGAAGCCATGCGCGTATTAATACTATTGCTTATCTTACCAAAATGCTTCTGTTAAGCAAGATTAACTATGCTTTGATAATTTATGGCAATGGTTGCAAATCCAATGTCAACATTCTTAAACCGGTTTATCACCAAGCCCTCAGAGCAAGTTGTTATGCTTCTCGAACGACGCCCATAAATTATATTATAATTGAAACTGGTCTCCCAAAGCTTAAAAGCTAAAATAGTTCCAAAGCTTCTTAATTCAAACAAATTTATTCTCGGTGATGAAGTGAGAAAGATTATTATTGCGAAAAAAATTCCAGAGCCACCATCTGCAATTGACTATTGTTTATACGTCGCAAAGGAACATCCCCTTACAAAATTTTCCGCTCTTTTGGTCTTTCACCTCTATGGATTTTGAAAGACTATTTTTTTTGACATTTCGCTATCTATGCACAAGAAAGAAGGTACTCCAAATTACGTCTTCAGGAATCTAACAGCTGAAAAACCCCAAGTACTGGAGAGTAACGGTTGGAATCTTTTATACGCAGACGGCTTAAAATCTTCTGGTATTCCTCCTGCTTGTGCCGTGGTAGATGCTACAGGACGGATTCTTCTCAACCACATATTTCACGAAAGTACTTCAACGTTCACAACCGAAGCCAGAGCTATCCTTCTCGCTGCGAACATTGCCCAGAAAAACAAACTCAAAACCATCATTGTTACCGACAGTTTGTCTGTATTACAAGCTATTCGGAATCTTTCGACTTCGGGATGGAGCACCATCAACAAATTAAGGAATATAATTACAACACCCGACGGAAAAATTAAAATGTTATGGGTGCCAAGTCACATCGGTTTATTGAAAAATGAGCAGGCTGATCGAGCGGCAAAGGATGCTGCTTCTGCTCCTCTAATTATGGATGATGACATGGAAAAGTTGGATCTTCGACGATACATTGGAAGAAAAGTTGAAGAGAAAATTGCAGAAGGAAGTTTACAATACCATCATCAACACTACTCTTCCATGAACCCTCAATTAACTCCACCCTTAATTTCCAACAAATGTTGAGAAAACCAAGATCCAAACATTTTCGAGAATTCGCCTTGGTCATACAATTGCAACTCACCAATGGATCCTGCAGAAGTCTTCTCCCCCAATCTGCTGTTGTGGACAAACTCTCACTATAAAGCACATTCTCTGCGATTGCCTTAACTTTTCGTTGGCTAGAAGGATTGAATTGGAACGAATAACCCTTTGGAAATTCTAAATCCGCTTCAGAACCGAATATCGATTCTATATATTACTTTATTAATACTACTAAGCTCATTATCTAATGTATATTTATTTAAATTAGATCCGATAGCCTGTGTTGCTAGTGCTCAATGTCTTTTTTTTTAGTCTAAGAATTTATTTCATTAGTTTAAAGTTATAATAATAATAATAATAATAATCCGCCTGAGTAGCCGAAGGGGAGGAATCTCGACTAGCAAGTCAGTGGTCGTGGGTTCGAATCTCAAGTGCGGTAGAGTTTTTAATAAAAAGCCGATAGCCTTAGATGCTAGTGCTTTTAAGAGTTTAGTCTTAGAATTTATTTCTCTGGCGAAATTAATAATAATAATAATAATAATAAAAATAATTGTAAATATAACTATTAACAAAACTTTTTTGCTTATTTCCACGTTTATTTTTGTTTCGGCAAATTTTTCCTGACTCTGGTTATCAATAACTTAATCGCTTTGATGCAATGTATTTTTAATGGACATCAACCAGGCGAAAGATCTCACGAATGTGAATAAGGTACGCCTGCTTGATGTTTATTTAGCACATCATAAACATTGTTTTACGGATTTATTGAATCAAGTCCAGGGGATTACCAATATTTAAAGGACCAAAAAATTATAATGATTAGGATGAGCCAATTCTGACAATACAGAACTCATACCAATAGTGTTGGAGGGAGCTTTTCAGCAATTGGATCTGAAAGGGTAGAAAGACAAAAGTGAGAAAGACAAATTGTGCTAGACTGATAATGTGTCAGACCTTTATTATGATATTTAAATTAAAATAAACTTAAGCCATAGCGGAATTATTTTATGTAAACTATTGGGCAAAATTTCGCAATGTAGCAATATAGCACAACTGTCAACAAAATGACTTAGTGCAAACTTCTCTAAACAAAAGTAATCGTACTAATTTAAATAGCTTAAACTTAAGCGTGTACAATGTAATACGAGATAATATTAACGTAACTATTCGCCATATGTGCTATTTAAATCATTTCGTTGTTCAACAACTAAAATAAACGCCGTTTGGCTTTTAGTGTCGTTGAAGCAATAAGCGGAATTTCCTTAAATTCGCGATTAATAAAACGTCCCACTGAGTACTAAGCTAAGCCGATTTTGTCAGTGTTAATGGAATTACGTTGGCCTGAAGTAGGAGTATGTGCCGATATCTGTGAAATGTTTCATTGCGTAATAAGTTCAAGAAACGCTAAAATTCTTCCGGAATTTCTTTATAGATTGAAATTACTTCAAGTTTAGGTAATGAAAGGTACGACAAAATTACTAGCGCAGAATTATTTAAAGATGAAAACCCCTATGCTGCGACGGCCCTTAAGTCGGCGTTTACGGCACAGAAGGCGAAGCAATCGTAGTAGCGGAAGAGGTTATAGGTATACATCAAGAAGCAGGATTCAACCTGAGATGCTATATATCGAACTTAGTTAAGCTTTGTCAAGTTCTTAATGGTGCTCATCTAAAGGGCGACATTTAATACTACGTTAAAAATGCTGACACTTTAAATTGCTCACGCCGCTAATCCAGACGTTGGTTGAGCGTTTTTGCGGCGCTGCTACACTGTGCTGTGTGATTAGCAATCGGCACTTGGTTGTACAGAATTAACTTATATATAATTATTAATATCGAATAAATTTTTAATACTTTAAATAATACAAAATACGTTGCGGTTATATCTATAAATTGATTTATTTTTCGGATCTGGGAATATAAGCTCAGTCCGATTTTGCTTTCAGATTATAAGGTTACCATTATGTAGGAAGTAAGATCAGCTTGCTTGATCATGTTTGACCGTTCATGTACAGTAGAAATCATAAATGACAACTTTGCTTTAAGGATGTGGAGCATTCGCATAAAAAAGCTATAGCTTAAAAGTATGATTTTGCTAGTAAAAAAATGAATTAAAAAGAAAAAATTAATTTCGAATTTTACTAATATATGAGGAACTATATTAGGGTATAAAAATGAATTAGTGTTACTGCGTATGTTTTAATTATGTACCGCAATACATCAGTGGTGATTTTTTCACACTCTTTGTGGAACTCGTGGTAAAGATTCATTTTTATATTGATTTGCTTTATTTGCGCTTTTCGGATGATTTTTAATTGTGTATGTGATGTCATCCGCTATTGTTCGGTATGTTTATTCTTTTTCTGGAATATGTGTGCATAACAGTTCTGAAATACCGTCTTTGAAAATTTTCAGAAATGAAAGTAAAATAACTATCGTTTTGAACAAATTTGTTGTAGAGGTACATCTTTACAATATGAGGTGCCTGGAAAATTCATAGAGGCTAGAGTTATGTTTATAAGAGAAAATAGCCGCAAAAAAAAAAGAAGGACATAGCATAAATTTTGTAAACTTATATACAACGGGAAGTATTTCCCACCGACAGTAGCATTTGTTTACAGCAGATGTTATATTATTTACAAGATAAATTTATTAAATAAAAACACGTTTCTTACTTCAATGGTAATTTTATTAAATAATAACAACTATATTAATAAATTTTTAAGCTTTTAATGTACACTTTTGCATAATTTGGCAATTATTTCACCCATGAGCAGCTAAACTAAATTAAGATTAAGAATAACAATGACTTAACTAAAACCTTATCATACCGAACATAATTCTTCGTATTGAACGGGAACAAGAAGTAAGTGGACTTTATTATTTGATTCTCCATAGATTCAGTAGAGAGTTTGATTTCCATAAAAGAGGGCTAAAAACATAGGAAATCATCCATAAAAACATCGCATTGACCAAATCCTTGACACGTTATGCAGCACACGCACAGCAAGAGTCTAAGAAAATAAAGAGATATTACGCTGTCCAGTATGTTCACTTTTACGCTATATATAAGATATCTCATGAATAGTAAGGTCTTTAGAAGGAGCTTTAATTTTTAATATCTGATAGTGAAAATTAGTCCATAGTAGCATATTAACCAAAAAAATTAGCAGTAGAGAATTTGGATCACATAGGTCGACTTTTCAGCCCCTGACATATATAAGGGATACTATGAGAGTGGTCGAAAAGGTGGACCGCTATGACTCATTTTCAATAACGTTTGTCCTTGGGCCACAATACATTAGTGCGCCGAATCGCGGCACAGTTTACGGAGATTTAAAACAAAAATTATTTTTTTTTATTGTTCAGTCTGGCTGCAGTTTATTGAGTTGCTGCATAATCTAAAACTAAAGCCTTATGCTACTTTACAAATTATTTTGTGTTGCTTTGATCGGAAATTATCGGTGGCGTATATTGTTCTTGATAAGTCATCGCAGATGCTGATCTTGCACTTTGCACTTTGATGCATTCCACGAAAAGTGCGAAGTTGCTGTTTTTGGTATATTTTCACTTTGAACAGCTCGCTTTATTAACTGGAGTTAACTCTTCTCTTTTTAAGTCGATTGTCACAAACCGATTTCCTTAGTAGTGGATGCTGTTGAATTTTTTTCATTTTTCGCATTAGCGACATGTTCTATGGTTATTTGGGGTGTATGTGTTGTGTAAAGCTTTCGCTTATACTTGATGATGCATATAAGAAAAAATCTAATAATGGTAATAATATAATTGTTATGTCTACAGCTAGACTTATTGCATGAATATTTTTATTCCTCTGTAATGTTATTTTCATGTTCCAACTGTTTTGCATATATATAAATAATGAAGCTTTAGGTTCAGAATAGGCTTCTAGGTTCAATTTTTTTATAATGGTTTGTTCTTTACTTTTTGTGAACATATTGCGCAAAACAAACGCCTCATACATTTTAAGTTTTGTTAAGAACACTGATTTTACAATTTTCAAACCTTATAACCTTTTGGTTTTGTTTTCATTTTGTTACGCTGCTTTGATTTGATTATTTTCATTAAAATTTTTAAATATAATTATTCTTCACATAATTTGTATAACGGAACAATTTCGGATATTTCTAATTCACATTGTGCTTCTTTAAATTTTAAAGTATTTTTACGCATTAATTTTCTATATATATTAGATTTTTCTCCACGTTGACTGTTACGTTTGTATCAAAAATATTGTTACTACTGTCCGCTAATATTTTATATCGGCTTTAAGATACTGTTTTATTTACGGCGTTAGGATGGTTCACATTTTATTTTGGAGAGAATGTTTGTGAAGAGTTGCGATATTAGTACGGTTAGGATGATATTGTTATTACTACAAATTACCGCAATTTTCGTACTACTGTAACTGTGAAAGTCAGTAACCAAATTCTTTTTGCGTTGGAATAGCGGTGAGTATTATACTCAATTTACCGGAAAATTTAATTGGTTCAACGCTGCCTAAGTACTTGCATAAAAGTGATGTACCTTTGTTATCCTATATCATTGCTTTATAGATTTAAATTCGTCTTCTAAGATTTTTATTCTTTATAGTGTTATTTCTTCAAGTGCATTTACGCAGTTGCTGAAATGGACTTGTTACTTGTTAACATGGCTCGTAATGTTATTAGTTTGTTCGGAGGTAAATGTATTAATATGTATCAAATTATTTATTTTATTATCGGTAGTGCGTTCGTTGTCGTATATCTGACCTATTGCTCTGCTGACTTTCCTCTCGTCGTCGCTGCCGCTAGCTTCCGGATTGTATTAAAAACTTTTTCCCAAAACGTTGATTAGTCCTTATTTCGATTTTGAGTGTAATGTAAATTGTTTATTTTTGCTAAAATAAAGTTCTTATTGATCGCGTTCAAAAGTTATTTGTCCTCAAAAGTAATCGTTTTTAAAGTATTTAAGTTGTTAGAGAGTAAACGCATTGTTTCATCATATAATGTTAGGTTGATTAAGTGTACGACCTCGTTGTAATGGCTAATTTGTTTTTAATCGTCCTTTCTCGATGGATACTGTTAGGCGCTCGACGCAAGTGCCCCTAATAGGTTTAACATTGGGATCTGCGCATTCAGGCCTGTAAAAAAAGATTTTTTATTAAGGTATGTTCCCTAAGAACGGCTTATATTGCTTTTATGAACTATTCTGCATGGTTCCGTTTTTTCTTTGGTATTATAATTATCTGCCGCCTCTTTTTTCTTATACCTAATGGATAATTTATTTCCTACCCTCTTGTTTATTTTCACAAAGATTCCTTTTCCTTCTGAATATTCTTTGGGCGGCGATATATTCGCATTATGATGAATCAAATCAGTCTTTTGTTTCTCTGAAATCTTTTTGATAATTCTTTCTTCACCCTTTTTCAATAATTTTGCATCACTACTTACGCGTCTCCCGAAAATTATATTTCTACGAGCTTTTTTCCCGTAATCGTATGCATAGAAAGATTGTCTTTTTTGTTGATCTTCCTCGTAATTATCGCAATGATCGATGGGTGCGTTCGTCTTGAAAGTAGCGCATAATTTCTTCTAGTGTGGAGTGAAATGACTCCACTTGTTCATTTGAACAACCTGTGAACAACCAACCAATGGTCTTCCGAAAATTGTAATTCCAAATTCATTTTCAATCATGAAGTTTGTTGTTGTCCACCACTATGGTTTCGGATACGAGAAAATCAGGAAATTCCGTGTTTTATTTGTTCTGATTCTTTGGACAGGACTGGTTTTGCCATGGCATATTTTGAATACTTGTCTATAGCCATTAGAACTAAGTCTTTTCCCATTAAAAGTATGTCTAAGTGGATCAATTAACCTGGATCCTACGGGATAGGGATAGCTTGAATGTAGGGCCTTGCAGGGTACGATCATATCTGTTCATTTTACAAACTACAAAAATTTTAATAAGTTGTTTTATTTTGTTTGCCGTAGAGGGAAAATAGTACTTTTCAAAGATTTATGCCCCGTTTTCCTTACAGTTTCTGTGCGTTCTATTGTGAGTTCTTATTAGTATATCCTTTTGCTCTTAGTTATATATTACATGTTCTACTTGCATCTAAGGGAATCTAATCCTGCATTTACTAAAATGCTAAGGATTGGTTGCTGAATTTTACCCATAATATTTTCCTCCGTTTTAATGCAGTTTATGTTAGATGTGTTAAAATAATGTTTTAAGATGTCAATTCGCTTTTGCTGGGAACAATGTGGTTTAGTGATATGGCGGCGGTATGCTGGGAACGCTACCTTAAACTGGTATGTGGAAGTTACGTCCCTATTTAGAAATATTTGGTTCTTGAAAGCATTAATGGGAGATTCCGCACTGTTTATAGTGAGCTGAACTTTCGTGGAAATTGATCGCAATTGATAACGTACTTAATGGAGATGCTGAAGGGGTGTTATTGTCTGAGGGCGCCTTTGCTTAAGAATTTTCAGCTCGCAAAATGAAAAATCCGCCTATAAGACTGCAGTCTTGCGAGGAGCGTTCAAAAGACGAAGTGACACACTCACTGTCCTTTACCACAATGTGCGTGGCCTCAACACGAAACTTAATATCTTCAATATCTTCAATGAGAATATTGGCTATTTCTACTCTCAAGTTCAGTTGTCTTTGGGGCCGGACGGTATTCCATCTTCTATTTCCAGAAATTGTGCGGATGTGCTTTGTAATCCCATGATGCATGTTTGTGACAACTGTCTTTAGGTTGGTTAGTACCCCTTAGCATGAACAACTAGTTTTACTATTCGCTTGTGCAAAACTGGTTCTAGAGACAGCATTAATAATTACAGAACCATTAACAATTCAGTGTCCTACCTAGTTATTGGAAACTTCATTGTCTGCGAGATTATCCACGGGTATAACGCCAGTGTTATCACCATGTCAACACGGCTTCTGCAAAGGCAGATCAACATTTAGTAACTTGTTGGAGCTGAAATCCGATATTGCTCAAGCGTTTGCTTTGGACAAGCAAATGGATGTGACATATACGGATTTTTAAAAAGCATTTGATAGAGTGAAACATGAACTTTTGACCTTTGAGCTTCGTCGATTGAGCTTCCCTCAGAAATTGTTAATGTAGTTCTTCAAGTACCTTACGGTTCGTACGGAGAGTGTTATTTAAGTCCAGTTTCACGCGGGAAATCTTGATTTCATCGGGGATTCCTCAGGAAAGTCACATGGAATATTTATTTTATGCATTAAGGATCTTTCTTCGTGTGTCTGTTCTTCTAAAATTGTTATGTTCGGGGTTGATGTAGAAATGTATACTTTTGTTAAGTGACTGCTGGACACTAATGAACCGCAGTTGGATTTATCATCTTCAAATGACTGATGTTCTGTCAATAGTATGTCATATATTTTAAGCAAATGCAAGTGTATTTTTACTGGGTGTCTCCACTGGTTACTTGCTGTTCTATCAACAATTATTTGCTGGAGAATGTATTCTTTACATCCTTTAAAGAGTTGGGTGTCTTATTTGACTCTAGATTCGAGTTAGGCCTTTACATTGAGTTTTCCGTTAACAAGGCTAAGTCGGATGTGGACTTTGTTACGAGATGAAGTAAAGGTTTTAATGTTCCGTATATTTGCAAGCGTCTGTACACTGCGCTTGTTCGTGCGAGTTTCAAATATTTTGCCGTTAGGTGGACACATTATTATCAATGTCACATTGATCGAGTAGACTCTGGGCAGAGAAATTTTTTTCGCTTTACTTTACGCGGTCTGCCAAAGGATTTCGCTGGAATTCTTCACCCATATGAAAACAAACTTAACCGTTACCGTCGCTAGTCAGAAGACAGGAAATGAATGGGATGGTTTTTATGGTTAAATTGATTCGGGATTTGGTTCCTCCTTTTCTTTCTTATCTATAAAGTATTGTCGAGCTCAATGTTCCGAGTCGGTCTTTGCGACACTATATTCCTTTGAGATTCCGTCATCGCTGCACGAATTATCTACTGTTTAACCCGTTTAGCTTGTTATGTAGGCTAGATAGCAGGAATTATTACCGTCTCGATCAGCTTACTGTTTACAATTAAAATTATACTATTATTATAACACACACGGTTATAAATTGAAAATTGTGGTATATAATAAATGGTTTTGCCATGGTGGATAATGTAATTAATTAAATAACAAAATCCGCGCTAAATGGTTAGATTTAAATAAGTTTCATATATTGGTATAGTATTAGCTTACAGTTTAAGTTTTAGTTTTTTAAGTAGTTCTTCTCGTTATTCGTTGAAAATTATTTGTAACGAATTTGAAACAAATAAATAAATAAGTCATCCGCTACAATATCAGGTTTGACAGGCTTATAAAATAATTCATAGCTATATTCCTCTAAAATCGATTTCCATCTCTTCATTTTACTGTTGTTGTTCTTATGCTGAATGCGTAGTTTAACGGCTAGTAGTCCGTAAATATTTTGACCTTCGCCAACCCGTATAAGTAATTTCGCAGCAATACATGTTGAGACGAGCATTTCCTTTTTATTGGCGGTATAACGTTCTTCGGCCTTATTTAGTGTTCTGGTGTGGTCATCTTCTGTTGAAAATAATGATATCACCTATATAAAAATAGCAACACGTTGCTACCCAATTAAAGGTGTATTATATGATTCTAATGTTTGTCTGTATTGCCTGTGATTCTATTCTTGATTACGCTTACAATGCCATAGCACTTAGGTGTCTCCCTAAGTGGTTCGTATATAGCTAGTAGTATATCTACGCTTTCCTCCAAGGAGTTGAATTCAGCCGCTTGACCCGAAAATAGTTTCAAACATTTTACAATATATGGTATCTTGTGCAGATCATTTGAATTATCTCTATGTCTATCTTCAATTCGTTGAATCCTAGCGTTCGCTAACCTAGCATTCGGATTAAGTGTTGGTTGAACTACGTGGTGTTCTTGTTGTATAAAGATATCTGTTGTTATATTTAAAGTTAGTGAAGTTCAACTTTCTAAACTTAACTGTGTATTTTGTGAGGCAGAGCTTATATTAGGAGTAGTGTTTGTTGAAAGGACTAACGGTCGGATTAGATTTTTTGGGTTTCCCATTATTTATTATTATTATGTGCTTTTGTGTTATAATATTTAATATACTAAGATAATTTAACTTAAGTATCTTATATTAAAATACAATTTTTTTTTTTATGACTAATTTATCTTAAGTTTCTACTCTCACGGGTCAGTTGATGTGTCTTGTTGCCTTTCTTTCGTGTAGTTTATTTTATAGGGATTATGCTTTATTTTCTATGCACACAATTATTTCTTTCTCCATAATTTGTTCGTTTTGAATATTTCACTGTAGACGAAATTGTTTCTCCACGGTTTTTTACTAGTGTAGCCTATTACATAAAACCCACCTTTTTGCCGAAGTGATGCCTTTTTGTTGATCAGCGTGGCCGCACTTTATTGCGTTAAGATAGCAACTAAAACTGAAAGCATATGCTAGGTAGCTTCACATTTTGTTTGCTCCGCTTAGTTTCTTAACTTATAGTTATAAGTTAACTTATAGTTATAAGTTAAGTTATGTTTTACAAGTCAAATTACAAATGCTAACTTCCTATAATAACGGATTTCAGATATACCAAAAAACTGCGATAAGCAACGCATTGCTCAACAATCAAATTATTGCTTATCATCAAGAATTCAATCGTAAGTATACAAATATATGTAAGAATTACAAGTAGAAAATTAGTATACAAACAACAGCAGAACTTCAATGAAAAACAATCACTTTATGAATGTCAACCTGAATGCAATGATTATATTTGTCGATTTATTTTTCGCTATGGCGCTATATCTTTGTTCGGTGTTTGCTGAACTTAGCTCCGTTGTTAGCTGATCCCGCATTATATTCAGCTCTTGCCCCCCTTGGGCAGCGTTTCTATTAAAATTTTGGCCATATTTGAGTGGCATGTGAAGAAAAGCAGCATTCGCTTTATTCATTCTTTTGTAATTGACCTTTAGGAACCGCTGACGGTTACTGAAATAAATTTATGCAAATGCCAAAAAAAGTACGCCCATATTGTATCTCCATATTTGTTTTTTAAATTCACTCTTATTTACGTTTGAATGATTTTGTTGTTGATTACAGTTATAAAGTATCCAGTTGTCCCAATTGACATTTTTTATGCTAAAATATACTTCTAAATTTCGTTCTAGAGTGCCTAAAGGAAGGTGCTGTGGGGCGATAAATATTTTTTTGGAGTTTTAGTAGTTCACATTTACTATTTAAGATCTCATTAGTGAACTCAGTTCCTCTATCAGATATTAGAATTTCTAAATGACAAAATTTTAGAAAAAATTGTTCAATAATTATTTCCGCTATTGTTTTACAATTTTTCTGAGGATGGGATGATTTACTATAAATTTTGTTAATTCGCATTGAATTGCAAAGACGCCCATTAGTTAGTCTTAAGAGATTAACTGCATCGGTTAATATTTTTCAAAAGTTATGCTCTTAGTATCCCTAATTTTTAGTTTTTTTTAAGGGTTGTACAATTATTTGCGAAATTTTTTAATAAAATGGTCACCTCTTAACGTAACATTGCCTCTTACACCTAGATATCTTCATTGCGAATCCCTTTGCCCTACCTAAAAACTTGTAAAAAAAAGTGTAAGAAAACAAATAATAAATAATTTAGCGTCAACACTTTCACTATAAATTTATTATTATTTCTATTTAATTGTCATTTATTTTATAATTTCATTAATACATACCATAATGGAAAGTAGTATATATATATATTAAAAAGTAGTATATGTACATATAAAAATAAAAAAATATAAATATATTTGTTAATATAAGGAATTAAAATGATCTCCCTTTAGATCAAATCAGAGTGGAAACATAAAGGGTTTAACTAAGTCCTGGTCATCATTCTCGAAATCACTTGAAATCTGGCGAAAAACGTATTCGACTTTTTCCTTTTTCAGCTTTAGTACATTGACGATCTATTGTCATCGATATTCTCTCTTAATAATTGATTTTGCTTGAAGTTTCTAAACACATTAAAACAATTTAAACCAAACAGAAGATTGCAAATTAGAAGTTTACTCACTACGCTACTCTACTGGCGGAGAGAAGCGCATCACTATCGAAAGATATGACCGCAGCGCCAAATTTCAGTACCCCTTTAACCCTCTCGACTGCTACGTCTCAATTTGCTAAGTCTGCAATTTAATCAATCAGTTCTACTTCTTCCTTCGGTCATCATCTTCTTTTTTGTTCGACATTTATGGTTCATCCAAGTCTAAAACAAAAAATAAAATAATTGAAAGTGGAACGTTCGAATGGAAATTATAATTAACTTACTGTCCGCGAACCTTCCGGTTTTTTTTGGAGAAACCCATTAAATTTAGTTTACAGCGGCTTTATATAGAATTATTGTTAATAAACAGCCATTATGCTTACTTTGTTGCAATATGTTGAATTTTACTTTATTTCAATTTTTTTTATTCTTAACCCACATATTAATTTAAAAATTAATATTTTAATGAGATTATCATTATGGTGTTATAAGCTGCGGTTAAATACGATTATGTCGTCGACGTACACAAAACATTGGCACCTCATGGCACCCCATAGTCAACAGTCTCTGGAAGTTATTTGAGGAAAATACGATTAAGAGGTTGGGGTAATATTTATCCTTATATAGTTTGTCGAATACATTCTCTAGACTGATTAGTGGATATGTGTTGTTTACTGGTTTTTTGCGCCATTGGAATGTTTTCCTTGGTGCTATAAGTAGAGGTGAGTTTTAATCAACGAATTTTTTTACTTAGGTGTCGATTTGTTAGGTTTGTAATTGAGATAATCTAAAATTTTTATATATGCTGACGTTTTGTTAGTTATTGATAGTTTTTATGCATAAAAATAATTAGAATTCTGAATGCAAGCTCGCCTTCTTGGTTAATATTTATTGTTTATAAAACCTATTTAGTTGCTTGTTGGTGTAATGTTTATTTTCATCTATTTATGGTATGCAGCAGTTTTTCAGAGAGTTTGTTTATATTTTTAGCTTTTCTCTGGTTACTGTTTTTGTTGTTTTATATGGTACTTTAATGTCACCAATTCCACTCCCTGATACAATTGAATTCCGTAAGTACATATTTTTGGTAATTTTTTATTTAAAATTACCGAATCTTTCAATTTAAATTTTAATGGATGTAAGATTTCTCTTCTAGTTGATGTTGTAGTGGCCGTGGGGTAACGCAATGCTTTCACCACCAAATTTATTGCTATGTTTATTGTCTCATAGTCTGTTTTGCATTGGTATTTTTGTAGAAGCTTTGTTCCTGTTGTTCCCTCTCTCGGTGTGGGAAAATATTGCTCTATACTCGTGTGAGAATGTCTTTTGTCCCATCTGCGAATTTAAGAGATTTTTTGCTTTTAAGGTAGTGAAATACGAGTGCCTGTTAAATACATTGAAAATCCAAATTTGTTTTGTTGATGGTTCCTTCGATCGCGGAAACAAGGTCTAAGGTCTAACTTACCTTAGTTGTCGACTTGCACAAATGAGTTAGGCGTTACCATAGGTTAGTTAGGCATTGAGGAAGGCTCCACCGTCAAGCTTGGCTGTACAACGAAGAATCTGTGATTTTATGGCTTCAATAATGCCTTCACAACTATTGATCCTATAGAAAAGATATGCGAGATCTTTTAATAGAGAGGAGGTTTGACGAAGTTGTGATTCCATTTTTCTCCAGATACAAGATTATGTTACGGCACAACTTCGCACTAGTTTGTAATTTACTACTTTATGGGTAGAGGATGGATGGTTTACCTTAGTTACTGTCCGTGAACAACGAATACTATCGTTAACTTAGCGAGTTGGGTAACTTAGCTCAATCGCTGACCCCGATTACTTTACTTTACAAGGGGTTTTTCGCCCTTACTGATTACACTCACAACCATAATTTCCGAGAAATAAGATAAGAAATTGTTATAGATACGAAGATCCAGGTATATTTATTCTGTTTATAAATTTTTTGGAAAAGAACCTTCTAGAAGGGCCTGAAGAATATCCCGGCTTAGAAGCACCGTTATATGGTAAAAGCAATTGATTATATTCGCCATTCGCCTTGCTTCAGAATGTAGTATAGTCTGAACGCATATCATGGTTAATATGCATGCACTTTGAAGTGTGATGAATTATGAAAAATCAGTATAATTCATTTGCAAAAAGAAAAGGAAGAAATCCGTCACAATTATTTTCATCTATAAAATTTGTGTATAAATAGCCGTAGTAAAATTAAATAATTCAATTGTGAAACGACAATTCAAATGAAGCGTTTCATTTGCTAAATATCAACAAGCGTTCCATCCGCTTAATGTCTAGCTAGGGACAACTTCTAGCCGATCTTGTATTGGCATTGAAAGAAGTTGACAGTTTTGGCGTTATAAGCCGAACAGCATATGTTGAATACAAAAGATGAACACACACTAATGCCGTTCGCATAAGCATACCAAATCAATTTTACCATTAATACGCGACGATGTCTTCCTCGTAATCATTCATTTTTAATACATGGCGATCCTGCAATCGATCCTGTGACCGATCCCACTTAGTTCGTAATCCTGTTCCATATTACATTATTATTTTGCTGTCAATTTGGTCATAACGCCGTCAATCATAAAAGTCCTACAACAACCGAACTGAAATCTTACCAACACCTCAACTTATAACCTACAATGAATTGCACATACATTCACGTGAATACTCAAGGTCCAAAAAAAGGCACCGTAGAAGAATACCTTCAAAGAGGTGAATGTGCAACAGCTCACCTACATCCCACACAAAAAAAAAGCAGACATCTCGCTTTCCTGCGAAAACAGATACTACAACCAATGCCATGGGACATCTCCACTCAATACTGGAAAGAAGTAAACGCCATAGGGCTCGACAATAGGAAGAACAACAGCAAACAGTAATTACATACACATCCAAAACTATATTCAAAAAAAAAAAAAAAAAATTCTGGGCCTCGAAAACCTCGATAACGAAATCAGCATTGTTTATATGAGGGATAACTTCATCTACTTTGTAACAGTAACGATAGTTATATACGTAATATAGATATAAGATATACTAGAGCTTCAAAGAATATATTTCAGAAAAAGTAGGGAATAACCCAGTATAGAATGATCACCGAAACAATTATATATATAAAAAGAAATCATCTCTGCTTAGTAGCTCTTATAGCCATAATATACTTAGGCTGCACAATATACAAACATATTCATAAATATCTAACAAAGAAAATTGTAACAAATATAGATATTTGAAACAAAATTCGAAATAAAATTGACATGTCTTTCCAAACATAAAATTCATTCTTTTAATGATAGATGAAATCAACATTTCTGTAGGTAGAATAATTTCTAATCTTAAAAAACTAGGCAACAAAACCTATAAGAAGTAAACAATCGAAAACAAGTTAAAAGAAATAGAAAATTATAAAACAAGAGTCAATACTATTAGAAATACAAGACCATAACAACCAGAATTATTACATAAAATAAAAACATTTAAAAAGAAATACTAAATAGCAAGAGGATTATTAGAAGTCGAAGCAACTAAGAAAATCTTTAGAAAACATAAACCGTTTGGCAGCTGATCGCGCTGTGGTCGTACGGTTTAAATTTGTATAAAGCATTATTGCACCTCTTTCTTTTGTCTTATTGCTTTATAGCTTTTTACGCGTTTGAAGCCTAATTGTTTGTAAAAGTATAAATGTATAAAAGGTATAAAAGTGAAAGAATTATATTGGTTATATTGAAATTTTTTCGTGATATTCATTTTGGTTCTTGCAATCAGCGTTTGGTGCTCTCGATAGTAAGTCTCTTTCGTGCTTTTTTTCTTTTGGTGATTACAACTTTTGTCATGGCTTCCTCTTTGTTTACCATTGCATCAACAGTGTGAAATTTACGTCTAATTTGAAAGAGAATTTTGGTGATATGGCTTTCTCTCTTTTTTGTGTTTGCAGCTTTTTTTTGCATTCGCTCTCTTGTTACAGTGTTAACGTAGCAGAGAAGTTTTCTTAAATTTGTTCACAAAATTTTTGTTCTGGATCTTTTTGCAATTTGTTCTTTATTTCCTTCATAATCCACTTCTGTCGTGTTTGACTGGACATGGATTGCTTATGTACACCATGCCGTGCGAAAATGTGGCCAGAGTCTGAACGATTCATTTTGTGTTGGCTTTGTGATCGTTTTTCCCATGCAAAGTGTGCCGGTATTATCGGCCGCGCTGCTGACGCAGTGGCTGATCCCTCGAAAGGCTATGACTATAGGAAGCGGGCCATTAATTTTTACAAACTCTTCACGGAGACGAGAAATGGTTTCTTGGAATTGTGTAAAAAACTCGGCTCCTTGTGGGAGAAGTTTAAGCTAATTAAGTCTACGTTTGATGAGTGTCGTTTTATTGAGCACTCATCTTCTTCCCAAGCTAGCAAAATTACAACTCGTAGCGTAGCGTGTGGTACGCCGCCTCTGATTCCTTCTAAATCTGATTCGTTGGTACAAGTTAGCGCTCCCTCTAACTCTAAAATGAACGTTAATGTCTCCGATATTGTTGGGTCGGTTAGTAACAAAATAGTTGCAAACAAGCCGGCAAGTCCTTCCGTTTTAAGCTACGCTGAAGTGGCAAGGGTATCTCCGCCCAGGGCCGCCACTCACTCTAATCAAGCACCATCACCTAAAAATAATAAGGAGAAATATAAATCATCCTCTCCCCTTGGCTGTTCGAATGTGAACGCTGGTCACCAGACTGGGCAAGTCGCACAAGCTGCTGGTGCAATGGCGATAACGCCATCTTTATTCTCCCCAACGCTAAACTCCCCAACCGTAAATCCTCCTGTTCCAACTAATGACATTTGCTTGACGGCAGTTCCTCCCAGAAAAGTAATATTTGTGTCAAGACGGGCACCTGAAACATCGGTAAATAACATAAAAAGTTATCTGGCGGCGAAAGTCCCATCAGTCAATTTAAAGCGCGGTAGCATTTTCAAATTGGCTCCGTCTCAATCTAGGGCAATCTCGGCTTTTAAAATGTTAGTTCCGACTGAAAATACTGATATGTTGTTAAATAAACCGTAGTAGTCTTGTCGCCTTCAAAAAATTAAATGTTTCTTCAGGCCTATTATCTGTCATTTATCGAAATGTTAGGGGCCTAAATTCAAAAATTAGTTTTAAATTCAGTGAGCACGGACTTTTCGTATTTGGCCTTCACTAAAATTTGGTTAAAACCTGATCTTCATTCGTCGGAACTTTTCCAAAATTCTTTCCAGGTTTTCAGAAATGATCGATTGAATCGTATTGGTGGTGGGGTATTAATTGCCATATCTGCGTCAGTCGCGTCCAATTCAATAGAATTTCTCGCTTCTTCTGACGTTGATTTTATCGCCATTCGAGTGAAAATGCCTAATAAACAGCTTTTTATAACCTGCTCCTTTATTCCCCCAAATTCTAATATCTCCATATATAAAAAACAGGCTGCTCACATTTGTGAAGTGGCCAAGCAGTCTAAACCCACTGATTTCGTCGTTGCGTTGGGTGACTTCAATTTGCCTCAAGTCGTTTGGTGTAACAGTGATAATACTGATGATTATTGGTTTGATTCCTCGAGCTAGAGATAGAGCTGTGGTGATCTTTACCGAATTATTTGATCATAATTAAGTTCAATGTAACATAACCATACGCCTAATTGTAATGGTAGACTGCTTGATCTCTGTTTTACCAATTTTCCTGAGATTAGTGTAAATCGTTGGCCACATTTTAGTTTACGTGAGGATCATCTAGTAATGTGCATTTCCTTTCATCACAAGTATGATGGTTGGTTGAACTGCCTTAATGTTCCAAATCCAACTTTTTCAAACAAATATTAGGATTTTCATAAAATCGATATTGTATTGCTAAAATATCTTTCACATATAAGGCTTGATTTCTCGACTGGAAGCATTGAAAGTTTATTGTCATCGTTCTACAATATATTTAATCTAGCTATTCCTGAATCTGTTCCGATCAAGCAGTGCCGACATCGAAGCAGGTTTTCCCCGTGGTTTAACAAGACACTTTAATATTACACGAGCAGAAAAAACACGCTATTCAAAAAATATTCGAAAAGTGGCACTTATCTTGAATATTTCGCTTACTCGGTGGCAAGGCATAGATTTAACTCCCTCAACCACCAATATAATTGCAGATACCTTCAATTTGTTAGATCGTCTTTGTTTGCTTATTCTAAATATTTTTAAGTTCGTTAATTCCAAAAGAAAAATCTCCATAAATCCTTCGCATGTTTCTTTTAATAGCTTTAAGTACTCGGATGATATTGAGAACTCAAATTTCTTTGTGGAATAATTTCGACAAAACTTTTCGACTGTTAATTTCGATTTATCAGCAAACTATCCATATCCGATTACTAATTTGGTTTCAATTCCTAATTTGGCTATTTCTGAAAGTGACGTTTTTGGGTTGAGCTCTCTAAAACATACTTGTGCGCATGGAACTGATGGAATTCCATCATCTGTACTTACATCTTGTGCTGTCGAGCTATGCGGTGTTATTTCAAAGATTTTTAACAAGTCCTTGACTTTAGATGCTTTCTTTTTATGTTGGAAGGATTCTGTCGTTATTTCTATTGACAAAAGTGGAAGGAGACAACTTGTAGAGAACTACAGAGGCATTTCCAAGCTGAGTGTCTTGCCTAAACTGTTCGAACGATTTGTGACTCAGCCTGTGGTCTTTGACATTAAATCATATATTTCTCTTCTCCAACACGGCTTTCGGAAAGGAAGATCTACAGTCACCAATCTGTTAGAGTTCACTTCTCATGTCTTCAAAGCTTTTCCTGGTGGCTCTCGCCCTGATGTCATATACATTGATTTTAGGAAAGCGTTTGATTTGGTTAACTATAAACTACTCATCTTTAAACTCCAAGCCTCTAGCTTCCCTTTTTGTTTAGTAAAATGGATAAGCTCTTATCTGCACAATAGATCATTCAGGGTTTCGTTTAACTTCATCATATCGGATGAATTCCCCGTGACGTCTGACGTACCTCAAGGAAGTCACTTAGGTCCCGTCTTATTTAGTTTATACATTAACGATCTTCCATCGGTGGTTAATTCCAGCCAGATCTTAATGTATGCTGATGATGTGAAACTGTTTTCTTCTTTCCTCGTAGAATCGCAACCGCATCAGCTTCAAAGTGACTTGGATAATTTGGTTGCATGGTACTCGATGAATTTTCTGAAACTAAATCTAAAAAAATGTAAGAAGCTTTCTTTTTCCAGAAGGAAGTCATTCATTACTCAGTATATCACTGATTCCCACAAGTTGGAGGACGTCGATACGTTCACAGATTTAGGCGTTCTTTTTGACCATAGTTTCGTTTTAACTTGCATATTGAGCTCTCGTTAAGCAAAGCTAGGTCCGCGCTTGGTTTTATAAAGAGGTGATCCAAAGAGCTTGATGATCCTTACATTACGAAAAGGCCATAGATGTCTTTGGTTGGATTTATACTCCAGTATGCCTCTGCTGTGTGGTTTCCTTCATATAGGTACTAAGTAGATTCAATTGAATCTGTTGAAAAGCAATTCTTGCTGTTTGTTCTTAAGTATTTGGGTTGGGACCTGATTTCCTCTCTTCCCTCCTATGAAAATAGGTTGCTTCTGTTGTCGTTATCGTCTCTCGAGACACATAGATTTGTTCTTGGCTTTTCCTTCGTAATCAAAGTAATAAGTGGTGCTATTGATTCGCCTGCATTACTAGGTGTAATAAGCTTTAGTGTCCCTAACCGCTTCTCTAGTCACTTTATCTTTGTTAAGCTTAATCAATGTAAATACAATTATGAGCTGTTTAACCCGCTCAGAGTTGTTTGGAGAAACTTAAATGATATCTGTTACTTATTCTCGTTATTGGACTCTTTAAAGTCCATTAAAGCAACATTGCTTAAAACGCATGATTTACCTATGTCATACTTAAACCAGCTCTTAACCTTAAAAAGTGATTATGATTCGAAAACTAATTGTTGTTAAGTATTATATGTTGCCAAACTTATGCATGCATGCGATGGCTTAGGGATTCATTTACAATTTGGTGCTGTACCGGTTGTGGGTGTGGCTCTATGGTAGCTGTGTACATTTTTTTTTTCTTCCTTTTTTTCCTTTTGTTTCTTTTTTTCTTTTTATTTGTTTTATTATATTTATACTAGGATTTAATATTAATTAATATAAGATTTATTTTAAGAGTCAATTGAACTCGACTGTCAATTTGTTTTAGTTGAGTTTAATGTATAAGTAGAATAAATAAATAAATAAACCTCAACAATACAATACAACCAAAAATTGATTTCAACCTAGAAACAGTCTCCAAGTCAGTACTCACATTTAGTGGCAATTACAACTACCATCAACTGCTTCATAAAAGTTATTGAAATAATACATAAAACCTTAAAAGGAAAAGCCAAACCACAATTAATAAAATACACCTTCTACTGCTAACTGACCTTAATTGTTCAAACCGTTTTTGGAAATGACATCCCAACAGCACTAAAAGAATTAAAAAACAAGCTTGAAAACAAATACAAATCAAGTCAAACAATACCACAACTACATTCAATATTACACCAAACAACACAAAAAGTACTATCACAAGTTTCAAAGACAAAATATTAAACATAATAATAGATCTAAATAATCTTCAAATCAAAGAACTCGGTCCCAACTCCTCTAACGAACAAAAATCTGTCATTACCAATTTCAACGCTACGTACCTCTTAACCGTATTCAAAAACGGTTTCAACGATTACATTAAACCCACTATCTTCGCGGCCCAACCAAAAACCTTTTCCAAAGCAATTAATTTTGCCATAAGAAAAATTCATACAATCACCACAGCAACAACAAAAACTTCTACATTAACCAAAATTACAGAAATCAATATCACGATAAAAGTCCCAATAGAAACAATCAAAGATACAATAATCAAAACAGGAATTATTATAATAATAAAAACAACAATTTTAATACAAACAATAATAATAATCCCAATACTAACAACTACAACTACAATAATAGGAATTTTAACTATCGAAATCAATATAACAATAACAATAGAAATCAGAGGAACAACAACCAAAACAACCATGTACACGCTACAGAAAACCAGGGAAACGGATTTCACCCGGATTCCTTGATGATGCCCCTGAATTCAGGACCAAACACTCAAACCAAGCCACCAAGCATTTAAATCAGGCATCCACCAAACAATTAAACCATGCATCCACTGAACATTTAAAGCAAGCAAGCCCCCATAACTTCTCCATCTCAAAATTATCCAACTATAAACTACTAAATATCCAAAATGCAACAAAACCAGAAGTATCATTTCTATTAAGCACAGGAGCAGATATCAGCCTCTGCAAAGCACACCTTTTGGAACATTCCCCAATAAACAACTCAGAATATATTAACCTAACAGGAATAACCAACGAATGTATAGAAACTTTGTGAACAACACATTTAAATGTAAATCTAGGAAACGGAACCACTCAACATAAAATACAATTAGCAGACCAGAACTTCCCAATAGAAACCGATGGAATTATAGGAAGACATTTCTTACACAAGTATGCATGTAACATAAATTATAAAAATTGCTCTTTTAGAATTAATACACATGATGACCAAGTTCAGCTCCCCATTTACGATCAAATACTTAACAAAAGCAACGTACTTCTCCCTTCAAGATGCGAAGATATAGTCCCCATAGATATCAAAACAGACAACTATGCCTTAGTACTAAATAAAGAAATAGAAAAAGGAATATTTTTAGCTAATTCAATAATACTAAAAAGCGGACAAACACACATTAAAACATTAAATATACTAAATAAAGAAATCACAATACAACACCTACACATCAACACCGAACCACTCAACACCTACCAATCATACAAAACACCGACGTACACACTCAACATAATGAACAACGATTCCAACAAATATTACAATCCATAAAACTAGACACCGTGAACAACTCTCAAAAACAAGAGCTCATAAAAATGTTAAAAAAATTTCAAACAGTATTCCATCTGGAAAAGGAACTTCTCACAGCAAATAATTTTCACACACAAAACATAGAAACAAACAACAATACATCAATATACATAAGAAACTATAAATTTCCCCACATTTTCATAAGAATTTAGGCGCGACAGAGCAAAAAAGAGATTTTCAACTTCAGCTCGCGATGTCTTAATCAAATTGTGTATTATTCGAACTTGCCCTCAATATGTTCACTAGACGACAATGAAGAAACAAAGAGACTGAGAGGATACCATTTTTGGACCTACCTTTTAGAAAATAAATATAAATATGGATATATGTAAATGTTGTTAAATCTTTATAAAGGTTAAAATAAGTTCCACTTGTATAAAATAGAATTGGTAAAAGTAATTTTATTTTTATTGAAGGCCGAAACTGATATAAACTTAAAGTCGGCCCATTTACTCATTATTACAAAATAGATTGCAAACAAATGTACATATGAAAAAAAAGGGACTATTGGAGTAAATTTTTTGGAAGCATTTTCATACCTATCATCGAGTGATGAGGAGTATATTCGTTGTCGGAAGAGGGTATATGGCAAAAACTGGCAACACTTTTGCTTTTGGTGCTTTTCGCGTGTTACTCATAAAGTAGAAAACACATTTTCACTTTTATTCTGAAAATAGAAAAATCGGCGCACCCAACATTGTAAAAAATGTAAATTTAGGTATTTTCTTTCTTTTTAGTCTTTTTTAGGGTAACGGTGATGACGGAATATAATGTTTACTTCTTCATTATCGATTTGTTTTTTTTAGATAGAAAATTAATAAATTTCTAACGTTTTAATATATATTTGTTACATAAAATCTATTTAATAAATATTTTTAAATTAATGGCATTTGTTACTTCAGGAAAACTTAACAATTCGTCTTAGTGAATGAGGACACGAAATAAAGGGCATATGCGCTATTTAAGCTAAAAAAAAAAGATCTTTAAGTGCCTTTATCGCCGCAAAGTTATCTAAATTTACTATTGCTCGCATGGTGTGAATTCTCTATTAAAATACTCGTTGAGACCTTAGGAATGGTGTGCTCGATTCCATTCCGGAAAGTTCGATGTCAAAGATGCAACTTGCAGTCATTTGAAAAAAAATGAATTGAAAAATTTGAAGTGGCGGAGGCTTTTCAATATGACGAATATGAATATGGGGCAATCGTTTGCTAAGATCAATACGTTAAATGTAATTGTAGACTGTTAAGCTGTATGTGGTGATGTAAAATAAATCCGTTTTTCTGATAAACGAAGCTAGCTCTCCGAGATGGCTCGTTTTTGTTACAAAGAGCTCGATGAGTCCACTATATAATCTGTAAACGCTGAAGGAACGTCTAACACCATCGAACCTGTGACTCGGTAATATTACAAACCTCCCAAATATCGTAGGGTATAGCGCTAATCATTTTTAATTATACTCCATCATAAGTATGGCCACTCATGAGTCTATAAAGAATTTTGATTTCCCAGGAATTAAAGAGTGTCGCTGAAAAGGATCTAAATTTAAAGTAAAAAGGCATAGTGACCAGGGCGACAATCATCCACTTCAGATTTCTGTGTCATCCTTTGTATTGCAAACACATATTGACTATCTTCATCTCTTTAATTTAGTAGAAGTAGATCTGACTTGCTATCATAAAAAACGACAACATTTTTATGACCATTTATTATAGTTACCTTCCCGGTATGTCTGATGGCAGTCAGTTCAATGAAAGTCGAGGAAAATTTGCAGCTATAAGGAACAACATTACTAAGAGATACAACTGTTTAAAAGAAGGAAGGAGTCATTATCTTAATTTTAATTAACTTAGCAATACAAAAAAGAGCTCTTTTGGAGACGAGCTATTCGCCAGAAATTACACTGAGGATATGTTGAGGAGTAGAGGGCATTAGTCCAACACCGCAGTTTAACTTTCTATTTTTGAATGTTTTATAGGTTTCCGATATATTTCGGAAAATTACCAGACGTAGCGTGTGCAATTTCAATTTTATGCAATGTACAATTTTAGACCTAACTAATGCTTTGCGCACTATTAAAATTTTTGGGAGGCAATCCTGAGCGATTGTTAGTCATAACTTTTATGATATTAACCCGGACAGACAATCTTTGAAGGCTTTCCTCGTATTGCCCACGAAGAGATACGTTATCATTTAATTCTGCCTAGAAATCGAACAGATTTTATCTTCCTATGAAAAAGAGCCTATTTTCGAGTCTAGAGCCTTTGTCAAAATAAATTGTATTTGTTTGCAAGGATAACAATATAGATTAAGATTGTTACATGTATCAAAAAAAAAAGGATTAGCTTTAATCGAGAGAATACTCATGATCACTGAAAAGAATGGATCAGTAGACAAAGTTAAGAAATCATCAGCATGTTGAAAACTATGAGTTTTGTTTTCTTGATGCACATTAACTGTATATAGATTGAAGAGTATGGCGCTCAAGCAATCGCCTTGTGGAAAACCGCCGTATACTTCAACTCTGTCTGTACCCATTATCAACACGGAATTGGATAAAATGTTATTTGCATTTACGGTTATTTGGTGCTAGTTTGCGACTTTTTACAGCATTCATACGAATACAATGAAGGTTACTACCTTCGTAGGTTTCGTAGGGATTGTAATATTTATTTTGTTTAAATCTTTAAAAAAATCATAAACTACCGCTTGCTACACCAAAAGCTTCAAATGTTTCTACATTTTGGACTTTTTTGGGGTTTTTTGTCCGTTTATTTTATCGAAATCCGCTGTTATACAAATAAAGGCAAAAATTTGTTGCTTTTTTATGCTTTTTCAATCCATATGAATGTTTTCAGCGAAAAGGATGCCGAAGTCTTTCATGCAGGAAATGTTCGACTTCGTAATTACCCCGCTGATTGTGTAAGTGTGTTATGTTGTTTAAATTGTACAAATCTTTGTCCTTTTTTGCTGCCAATTGGTAGGTAGATCCTGTGAATCGTCTCAGTCGCAAGAATAAAGGTAGAAAGATGAAACCACAAAAGGCAGAATGCGAAATAAATGCTGGTTAACTGAAACAATCAATCCTAGGGAAAATTTATTATAAATAGAAAAGTAATGCAATAAGAGAACGAAACTGTTATTGGCTGCTAAGTATGGAAACACGTTATTGAAAGGACGATTTGCCATTTGTTCTGAAGAGAACAAAAATGAAGGAGAGAAAATACTCGCGTAGGGAATTATTTACCAGCGGCCGATGAGGCCATTCAATGACTGTCATCCACAAAGAGAACATAATCATAAACAAAAAGTCTATAGTGAGTGCCTTATGTGCATAAATTACAGCGACGTGAAAGTTGGTTTGATCAAAAATTACAAGCAATAGCTATCTACTATAATAGTCAGTCTTTTTTTCATGTTACTCCAATGCCATTTGTTAAATGAATGTGAAGGCATGTAATAATAAGAAGATAAGGTGATTTATATTATTTTAATTCTACTTTTTAATATAACAGTTCCTGATTGCCAGAGAAACCGTATGGTCTTTGTCTGGGTAGATGTTAATTGCCATATAAATGCTAATTATTGCTTTGGTAAATTATTATAATTATCTCAAATAACAATCATTTTGTGGTATATGATAAGTGGTTTGTGTTTTATTTTTCTGGTAACCAGTTTTATATGGTACTGTTCCTACGAAATTTGTGAACTTTAAGTTAAGTATCTTTTCGGAATTTCGTGATTTCCAGCGATATCTCCACTCGTAATGCCGATTGATCATTTTTGGTTGACAGCGCATTTCTATTGTCTCTCATTGTCCCAACCTTAGCCCAGAAGCTACAGTTCTGTCAAATAAAGTTGAACGACTTACCTATAACTTTGCTAAATCCATTTCAAAAATCGACGGTATGTATTTGATTATAGAGCTTATGGTGTAATAGTCTACGTTTAATGTTTACTTACTTAATTGAAGCGAGTACAGGTTTTTGACACCTGAGTAGGGCCCAAAATTTTTACGGATTGTGCCAATTTTAGACCCAAAATAATTACACTTAGGACCGAGTGATTGCATAACATAATGGTTACTTCGTAATATTTAGTGGTCTATTATCTTTTTTGGTTTGCTTATTTATGTGGACTGCATTAGCCGTTTTGCCATAATAATGCTGCTTCTACCCAGCATGCTCTAATCGTACTTGTTCCATGACTATTACAATCGAAATTTTTCAGATAACTTGAATTATGACTTGTCAAGATGGTGAGGTATAGGGAACCTTCCATCTCTCTTCAACTGGAGTAAAGACCACCGGAAGACAAGCGGAATGTACCTGTAGGACCGGATGAACAAAGACGAATCCATTTGCCTTAGGACGTTGCAGGAGCATAACATCCATCTAGACCATCATGCGCAGCACGAGTGCTGCACTTTCCCAGAACATACCTTCTGCGTAATACCAAGTATTATACGTACCGTACTCAGGAGTGAATGCCAGTACTTGAGTGTATTTTTGAAGGATAGGGCCAGATACCTGGCAGCCTCTGAAGAAGAAAAATCGCCCCTTCGAGACAGAAGGGCTCTGTCTTGACTGACTATTTTCCCTAATCTTTGCAGGCATTGATGGAGAAAGCAAAACAACAAAAGAAAAAAAATCCTAAATGCCTAATGCTCGAACCAGCAGAGAGAATTCAGAATGTTGTCATGTTTGAGGACAGCCCAGTTAATTGCAACTTACCCACCGAGAACGAAGACGTTATGCTCAGCTCTCAGCCCTAGTCACTTGGAAGACTACAAAAGGGACTAAAGGAGAAGGCTGAATCTCCTGAGGAAAGTTTGCGATAGGAAGAAGAGGCTAAGTGGAGTCGCCCGCCGTCTCCAAGTTCTGATCAAACGTTGCATGACGTTCGAAAAGGCACGTAGTCATTTAATAGCGACTTTCGCAGCCTCTGAAATGGAGAAGCCCCAGATTAGTTGTAAGCGGAACAGACTGGACGACCCCTCGGCTTCTAACCACGGGCGGGCTCTGAGAAAGAATTATTTCAACCGCGTGTAGTCGTCGCTTATTTTCCCGGCGATGAAAACATCGGCACACATATTACATATTTTAAAATTTTAAAGTTCCTGGAGGACCAGAACAAGTGAGTAAATACTGAGTTCTGGACGAAGAACACGAAAGGGTATACAACGGTCTTAACTCTGGCAGTGGACGAATCTTCGGCAGCACTGCCGAAGAAAAGCGGTCATGCTGCCAACTATGATTTCGGGTCAGAGTTGCTGGTTGAGATCTAGCGCTAAGACCGCAGAAACAGACGAGGGCTGGAAGGCCGCTATCGACGACGGAGAAGGCCCATCGGAATGCGTCCGGACAGGTGTAGTAAAAAGTCCGGTGCGGCACCGCCAACAAAGGTTTCGGCTGCCAGTCTAAAAAACGTTGGGTCATCATGGACCGGGTCCAAACCTCAAAGAATGCCCGGGACATCTACGGCCCCGGAAATCCACCAACAGGGGGCGAATTGACTGCGGAGCAAGCTGCACTCGGCACTAACCAGAGGCCCACGAAACTCAAAGGACGCGCCTCTAAAGTTGAATTTTAATGCTCTAAGTAGAAAAAATAGGTACGGCAGATACATCCAAGTGAACCACCACCACGCTAAATCCGCCTTTTCGGTTCTTAGCAAGAGATTTCCAAACGAGGATCTCAACGTGGCCATCATCCGGGGGCCCTGGGTAAATACGGGTACTATTCATGCTTGGCAAGAAAGGACGCCAACACAGATGATTTAGCTTATGCGAGACTTTCCACTTTCCACTCATATCATATTGGGGGATTCGGTAGGGGTTTGAACTGCCATGCCTCTTCCCGAGGGAAAGCGTTCACTGATGATCGCCTCCGCCTACCTACTGAGCGAGGGAAAGACACCCGCAATTGAGATACGGAGTCTTTTCCAGAGACGGAGTGTGACTCCAACGCCAATTTGGGGCGCCTCACATGACAATTTTAAGGGTGAGTGCCTTCTTGATTACTTTTTAGAAAATGATTTTCTTATTCTAAACCGAAGTAGGAAAACCAGTTTCAGAAATACAATTTGGAAGGAGGAGCTAAATCTTACTTTCAACAGCGCCTAACTAAGTTCCTATATTTCAGGATGGCATGTATCAAGCAAAGTCTCGGTGTCGGACTATCAGCACGTACTGTTCAATATTTTGGCCGGTGCGGAGTCATGCCAAACCCACAGATATGTGTCCTACTTGGAGAGCGTTTCATTTTCCACAATCGGAAGAAAAAATCGCGTTTCCGCACTTTTCCCACAGTGTGGGGGTGATTGTACTTGAAGCGCAGACGTTCTGCTTAAACTTACTAGAGGCCTACCAAGAAAGCTGTCATTTAAAAATCATACAGTTGACGAGTGAAGTACCTTGCTAGAATCGAAGACTTCAAAAGCTCCGATCCTAGGCAAGGAAATCGGTCAACGCGGTTTTAATGTCCGACGATTGGGCTAAGTACAAGGAAGTCCTCCACATAACGCCTAGCTAAGGTGATCGAAGTGGGCCACCTGACGACAGCACTGCCAAGACATAAATTGTCCCCCAAAAGTTACTCCAAAAAGCTCTAGCTAAGGACCACAACAATTAAGTGTGCACCCTAAAGAAGCTTAGCGAAGATTACACAGGAAATCCCGAAAAACCTCGTCGCCATCTGGCAACCCTCTATCCGAGATGTGTGTGGGCTGCGAGATTAGGGAACCAGAGCAGTCGTAGAAAAAGACGCTTGTCGAGTTCTTGAAACCGTATTCTCGTTACCATTGTGCGGTATGGGTGCAACTAGTCGTGCCAACTTTGGACCCATACAACTCGTCGAGACCAAATGGGATAAGGCTATTTCTACTCCACAAGGGCGCAGAAAGTTTCGTCCCACAACTTTACAAGGCTAGCCTTCTAACGAGTTACGTACTGCAGGACTAGAATAAGCCCAGAGTGGTTTTCATATCGAAAGCAGAAAGCAAAAACGAGCACCTGCGCAATCGTATAAAGCCATCTACGTGAGTTCCTTTCTTCTCAAAGCTATTAAGGAAACTTTAGACAGCTTTATTAGGGGAACCCACCAGGGATCACTAAATAAGTGCCAGTTTGCCTACCAAAGCCGAAAATTTACCACGGCAGCAATTCTTGAGCTGGCCAGTATCATTAAGGCAGCGATAGAAACCCAGCAAGTGGCTTGCGTTGCCTTAATCGATATACAGGGAATCTTTGACAACACGTCATACGCGGCTATAGAAAAAGCCCTGGAAAATAAAAACATTTCAAACCTGATCGGTTAATCGGATAATATTCTGCACTGTCGTTTTATTTGAAGCGTAGTTATAGATGAGCTGCTAATGAAACTAAACGGCATGCGATCGAATACACAAGGTTATGTCGACAATTTGGTGAGCAGGCATGAACAATCACTCGCTGAAAGCCGAAAGCATAACTCGAAAATGGTGCCATGTCAAAGCACTGAACATTAATCCGCAAAAACGGTCCTGGTACTCTTCTCGAAAAAGACAACGTTAACATTGGACAACTTCCATCTACAGAATGTGGTCCTTAACTACTTAAATGAGATGAAATATCTACGACCTTTAACAGAAACTTAACGTGGAATTTTCATTTAAGCCGGCTAACGGAAAAGCGGCCAGGGCACTCTTTGCCTGCCAACATCTTTACGGTAAAACATGGGGTGTAAGCCAAAAAATGCACTACTGGTATTATAATACTCTAATCCTTTCCATGCTAACCTGAAGTTAAAAGTTGTGACGACGATATTAAAGAAAAAACAACGTCTCTCATGAATCGGCATTATCGGGCCAATGGGATCCTACTCCTTGAATGCCCTAGTCTGAGGTGCTGGGCATCACACCTCTTCCTATCACATGTGCACCTAAATGCTTAAGAAGACAGTGCAGCAGTGAGCGAATCGTCATATTCCGACAGACAGTTGGACAGTTGGAGTGCCTTCAAACACTGAATGAGCTAAGTAGGCGCTATGATGTGCACCTAATGTGGGTGCCGGCCATTCGGGTGTTGAGGGCAACGAAAAAGTTGTCTGTCTAGCCAACGGCGGGGCCTGACCGGCCTTCGTGGGTCCTGAACGGTTTTGTCGCGTACCAAGAAGCCACATTAACAGGCTGGGGTCGCAATAAATAAAGCGGATTGCCGGTGGAAGCAATGTGGAGGACAACGGCAGGCAAAAAGATTCATAAAATCTTCCGGTACGGCACATAAACTGCTAGAACTAAGAAAAAATGACCTACGTTTAGTCACCGGCTTCTACACGGGTCATAACTCCTGCAGGTACCATCTGAAAACAGGAGTTCGCTCAATCCTAATGCAGATTCAGCCAAAGAACTAGTCAAACGTCTCATCACATTTGCAAAGTCTGGCACTGCTTGCATTTCATAACGTCGGACACGGTATGGTGCTCCGATACAAAGCAAGCGGCGGGATTCCTAAAAATTCTAAAACTAGAGGGTTAGTGAAATGGGCGTGTGGAATAAATCTTCTAAGTCTCTTGGCTACTCCATCCCTTATAAATCGCAGCTTCTCGGACGTGTTGATTGCATTTAAATCAAATTGTCTTACAGCGTTTAGTTTTCGAATTACTTTCGAAAAATTTTGTATTATATTTGAACCGAATAGCATATAATAAGGAGTCATGCTGGTAGAACTATGTATTTCGATTCGTAGAGCGAATGCGGTGTCGCTAAGATGAATATCGTCTTTTAGTCTTCGCATACAATTTTTAATAGAGTGCAGGTGATCCTTTCTGCTGCATTGGCTTGTGGTGAATAGAAAGCAATTTTAGCATGTTGAACATATGTGAATAAGGAATGTCGAGATGCTAGTGATATCAATTGTTTACAATTATCTGAGTGTACGACTTAAAGTACTCCAAAAACACGGGGCACTTTTTGTTCTAGATCTTCGATCACTTCTGTGGCGGTAGCTTTCCGTATTGGGTTCAATATGGTAAACTTTGAGAAGTGGTCCAGACAAACGAAAATGCAGGTTGTGGTCTCCTAAAATCGGCATATTTTCGTTGGAAAGGTCTCAAAATTAACTGTTATGGCCCCACCTTTGAAAACTATAAGTCCTACTTTGTTCACACAAATCGTAATTTTTGACTTCAATTGGTACATCAGATTCGTACATCATTCCAGGCTAAAAATTACTTTCCTCTAAATCTGTAGTGGTTTGTGGATGTCCCCATGTCTTGCTGATGGTGAAAAATCAGCTGATGTTATTAAAAAGTGTCTGAGCTCTTTAGTTACCCACAATTTCCAAGTGTTACCATCGAGAATTTCGTCCCCGGCTCGAAAACCTGCCATGGGACAAATATGGTGAATCCAACTCAATATCCAAGATATCATTGCCTGCTACCAGTTCATTTATAAGCAAGTGTATCTGGTACGATATTTTGACTTCCAACAAGGGGGGCTTAATATGAAAATCATACCCTTGTAACTTGAGGTTCCATCTAGCTAACCTCCCAGATAAATCGTTTTGCAAAATAAGCCACCTCAAGCTAGAGTGATTCGTAATGAGGGCTAATAGTAAACCTTCAATATATGGTCTACATTTTTCTACAATTAGGTTGGCTGCATCGAATTCTGCTTCTGTGTAATTTTCTCTAATTTTCCTGAGCTTTATTTATCTTGGCTGACATAGAAGCTAGGGAGCTGTCATTTTCACCATCATATTTTTGAAATAATACTCCTTCTACGCCATCTCTAGACGCATCACATCGAGTCTAGAAGTGTCTCTTAAAATCTGGTGTACTTAATGCTAAGACAATAATAAGACATTATTTCAATTTTTCGAAAGAGTGTAATGTTTCATCCGGAAATGAGAATTATGTCATTCGATTTTTGGTGAGACGGTCATGTAACACTGCAACTATTGATGCATAATTTCAAATAAATCTACGGTACGAATCAGTCATGTGAAGGAACTTATCAAGCTGTTTTCAAAATTCTTCATTTCCCTTATTTTCTCTGGAGACGTTTTCAAACTTACATCACCCACTGAACACCTATATATTGGTTGTATCATCTGCAGACATTCAATTTCATTTACTGTTTTGACCCGATATTGCTTTAATCTGACATTTTTATGTTGGCGTTCTTTTAAGAATTTTATTGATCCATCTCCACAGCAATACTAGCGCCATTCTCTAATAATGCCATGATTTCTGCGATAGTCTTAGAAAATGGTCTGTGATCATCCTCACGTGTAATAATATTTAATACTATACACCTTCAAAACTGAATGTTCTCTGACGTTCCCTTAATTTTAATATCTTCTTAGTTTTTCTACTGACAATTCTTTGCTTCATAATTTGAGGGTGGCTAATCTTGGTTTGACATTCGACTTAATAATTTTAAATAGTCTTTGTTCTGACATTATTCTCATCATTCTGAATGTTAAATCATGGATTTTAGCATAATATTTATCAAATGTTTGAGCTGGTTGTTGTCTGCCTTCCATGGTTTCCCGAACTAATCCATAACCAAGTTAGCTGCTTTGCCCTGATCAAGAAATTCTTTCTTAAGAGCAAAATAATCAAATGATGAATCGCCGTCATGATCCTTTAACACTTGCCAATATCAATACGTTTATTAGCATTGCCAGTTATAGACAATGAATCTCAGTGGACAATTTCTCATATTTCATTTTGTTCCCTTAACTTCGCAATACGAAAAATAAAGCTCTCAACGGTGAGGCCCTTACCTGAGCTACCAAATGTGACATGCCATCGATTAAGATCTATATTTCTTCTGTAATTAGTTTCGTTAGTTGTTGTTGAAGCTTCAAGCTGTTGTTGTTGTGATCTAGACGGTACTTCGTTGATAACATGCTCTTGTTTCGAATCTTACGCGGCATGATTCGGTGTTGATTTTATTGCAGATGCATGCTGAGTATTATTAAATTCTACTGGCTAATTGGTTTGAGTTGATCTAATCTCAACCCTATGCTTTTCCCCTTGTGATTTACTAACTTGTGTGATGCAACGTAAAAGGACTTCATCATGTTTTTTCAAAATCTCCGCTATGTGTGCTATAGAATCGATAGCTACCGCATAAGAAAGTTGCTCTCCTTCATTATTATTGTTATTTACTACATTTTCAGTGGATTTGGTGTTGATGTTAGTTGGTGAATTCTCGTTGGACATTGCGAAAATTTAGATTATTTACGAAACTTCCAAACTGTTTTCTCGGTTAACAAGCGATTAAGCAAAAATACTTTCGCGACCTAACTGATAACTTTGAAAGATTTGGTCGTAACGTGTTTATAGCGACATATCAGATAAGCGAGTAAAATTACGTTCGCCGCTATCCTTCATCTAAAGTTTACATATTGTAATAATGGTTTTTAATGTTTTTGTAATAATGTTTTTAAATTTTTTTCTTTTTTTCCGATAAAAAAAAAGAAAGAAAGACAGGTTCTTGTAATAAAACGGCCCCGTGTTGGGCGCCACTTTATTGTAGTGTTTTTACTTAAAACCTCTTTTTTTTCTCACATAGAAAAAGGGTTAGTTAAAGGCCTAGCTCTTCATCAGTAGAGTGGTTGCCCTCTGCCCGCGATTCCGCATCACAACAAAAAACATCATCACATATTAGAACTAAATTAACAAAAGACAAAAAAAAGGAATCTTTCCCTTGCACCGTATGCTCATGTGGTGTGTCCGGTACATCATCTGTCGGTCTTTTCTTCGTCCGTCTGTATCTGTCTGGCGTCCCCCTACCTTTCCTCACGCGCTCACCCTCACCGCACGCCCGCTACTGCGGTAGCACTTTCACTCTACTCACTCATCACGGCTCATATACAACTCGAAAACAAGAAAAAGAAGGTAAATACCTGACATTTGTGTGAAGCAGCAGATCCAATCGCGCTTTCCTTCCTCTGCAGCTGCCCCGGGTCTTATCGCTCTTGGTCCAACCGAACAGGACCGCTGCGTCTCCTTATACTTCCTCCAATAAGCACCTTCTTCAGTGGTAGCCACGGTCAATGGCGTGGTCATAAACAATAATTTTATTAAATTTTTTTTTTTCTTAAACCGAGCTTTTCTTTTTTTTTGTTGTTTGCTTCAGAATTAATTCATTAACAAATTTTCTCAAACACCATGTATTTTCACGTTTTCGCACCTTGGGAATTGAACTAATTTCTTAGGGATCTTTCACTACTTCATTTCTGGGTCCACTTCACAGGCAATTTTACTAATGCCTTTGTTTTCGTTTTTACATAAGTACTCCTAACTAACCGTAGCAATAAAAACTGCAAATAGTTTATTTCGACTGTTTATCGATTTATTATAAAATTTGACAATTTTACAACGTAACTTGTTCACATCTCTTGACATCAGATGCTTAGAAAACATTTTTCATTTATTTACAAGAAAAAAAATTACTGTCTTTGCATTTATTCGTTATTCTTTTTTTTTTGCTTTTCTTCAGCTTTACTTTGTTTTTCATTAATGCTATAAGAGCCTCTGTATATATAGAACAAAAGGTTCACTTATTGCTGTTAGCGATACATAAGTATAGGTATATTTAACTTATTTATATGTCTATATATATATGTATTATTTATTTCTCTTATCCCGTACATAGGTAATTCGTTTGACGGCTGAATAATGGTACAAAGGCCATCTAACGTTTGAGCTACATACACACATCCACACATATCATTTTTTTCTCTTTTTTCTTTTTTTTTTCTATAAGGCTTTTCAACTGAAAGCGGTACTTTCGATCGATCGATCGCGAAACCAAACGCACCATGTTAAATTGCCAATCCTAACATTTACTGGTTTTCATTTGTTTATTTTTTTATTTAAACAAAAGAGGTAGGAAATCTTCAAGTTTTTCTTTCTTTTTGAAATTTTTCTTTAATACATGCCACCACTTTTTAACGTCACCTTAACGCGTTTCTTTAGCCTTCTGATCGTTGTTGTTTCGTTCACCCTTTGTAAATGGATTATCGGCACAAGAAGAAATCTAACTAACTCAGCCTTTGTGATTTAGGTGTTTTTCGGATTCAACTTTAGTTTCAATCTTTCTATTCCGTACACAAATATCTTAATGTTTCTGCTTTAATTGTGAATTCCGATTTTCTCGATTCCACCATAGACTTTTACCGCGTTTTACAAAAATATAATAATTTTCGGTTTGAAAAACTTCCATTTGTGTTGCCTTTAAGGTTTAGAAATGTAATATCATCAAAATTCGTGCAACACTTTCACTTCTTTTCATCGCAAATATTTGTGTATGTTTTACTAGCAGACTTTGATCACTTTTTTTTCAAAGTTAACAACTTAGCATTCATTACCACTCGACTCCTCTCCTGCAGGTCAAAAAACGGACACACTAAACTCAGACAAAACAATCAACACAAAACCTACTCTCTTTGCAAGATTTCTTCCTTTGCCTTCTTTTTTCTTCTTTTCTTTTGCTCTGGGTACCTAGCGGCTAGCCGCTATTCTTGCAAAAAAAGGGGGAAAAAAGGAACAAACCGCAAAATCGCGCGATTTTGCATAACGGGATGCCGTTACTGCTACATTTTCGGCAAAAACAGACCGACTGACACCCTACCCTAAATTTCATTAAAAGACGTATTTAGATGAAAAAATTGTGGTTTGCAAATGTATAAAAATTAATATTAAGTTTTGTGCTGGTTTCTTGAAAGGAAGTATAGAGGTGCGTGTAAATGTCTGAAATGTGTCCCCTCCTTGCCTATAAATCTACAACCAAAATGAAATATTCATCTCCGAATGGTCAACCTGATTATATTGTAAATTCATAACTTTAATAGAGTACTATAGAAAAAGTCATTAAGAAAAAATTAAAAATTGCTCAAGCACGAAACTTATTAGTAGACTATCCATTTTGTTGTTGTTTGATCAATCTGTACCACTACCCTTGATAAGAGAATCCCGACGACTTTATCCGTTGCCAGCAAAATTCTAACAATAAGTACCTCGGCAAGACCTTACACTTTTATCAGACTCTCGTCATTGACCGCTCTGCCCCACACTTCATGACACTCAACAATCTGACAACAATTTGCTTAAATGAAGCTAGCCCAGTTTAAAAGTAAACAAGGTACCTATTCATTTTAACAATGAACATAGCAAGTTTGACATTATAAATCAGAGAAAAATTATTATTTTTATTATGAAACAAGTATCATTTTTAAAATCATAGATATAGCAATCAAAGATAAAATATTACTCTCAACATTGAATTTATCCTCTTGCACTAATAATGTCGTAAGTGAGAATTTTATCAAGCAAGAGACTAAAAGAACGGAATCTGAACTATGTAAAATTCAAAGTCCATAATCATCAAACCAATAAAGAAAAGAAACGAAAAAAACTGCGCCACTTATGTGCGTTCTAACATTATTCAAAAGCATAGTATTGGTTACTAATGGAACGCCAATACTATAACAAAAATTTACATGGCTTGTTTGTTGTTCATTAAAAACATACGGCGTAAGCTGTAAGAATAACTAAAAATAAGAATAGCCTAATAGCATTTGTATTCTTCGGTTTCTCATTTCCGCCTGGATACTACACTAGAAAGAAGTATATTGCATTGAGATGTTTTAAGTGCGTATCAGAATAAAAATTTTAGTTTAACGTTGGGCACTGTTTTGTGTAATGCGCGATCAATTTATATTATCAAACCAATAAAAATAAATATTGTTTATTTAGGAAATGTTAGGCGCATCCTTGGACTTGATTCAGTTTATGTTGGGCCCCACTTTTTGTAATGAGCGACCAATTCGTATATATATGTAAATAAACAGAAATGTACGCACATAAACAAAAAAAAAAAGACTATATAAACATAGAAAATGAGTTATATCAACGGTGCTATGATCGTAATGTCGGTTAACTGTCGCATTGTTAATCTGTCTTATACTTTTGTATATATGTGGGTTTGTCCGTTAAGTGCATATACACACACACACACACACACACATATATATACACACACACACACACCTTGTGAACGCAGAACTGAAAGCAGCTAGAAGAAAGGTCATAGCCACTGTGGTGACGTCAATCATTATGTACGCGAGCCCAGTATGGTCGGGTGCATTGACTGTAAAGGCGGCACTCCGAAAATTGGCGGCGAAATATCGCCTCAGCGCCCTGAGGCAGATTTGCGCATTCCGAACGGTGTCGGAGGAGGCGGCGCTAGTGCTGGCTGGCAATCTGCCAGTCGACATCCTGGCCGATGACATGAGCCGCATCTACCAACGGCGTCGCGGCAACGATCTCTCCTCGCTAGTTATAAGAGGCGAGGAACGGATGGGTGGGAAAGAACGACCAAAGGAAGGTGGACGTTCGTTCTTATCCCTAACATAAGACGTTGGGTTGACAGACGGCATGGAGAAGTAAACTATTACTTAACCCAGCTTCTGACTGGCCATGGCTGTTTCCGGAAATATCTATACAGATTCGGGCACAACAGTTCGCCTAACTGCCCGGTATGCGAGGATATAGAGGAGGACGCAGAACACGTAATGTCCTACTGCAGCAGGTTCGAGAATGGGTGGCCTCAAGTGCCACCTAACGAGATAACAAGCGCAATGGTTGGCAGTGCAGCAGCCTGGAACGCCGTACACGCATTCGCCAGCAATACGCTCGTGGAGTTGCGACGATTGGAGAGACAACGGGTGGAGAGCAGAGGGAGTGGAAGCCGATAGTGCATTCCACTGAGGTCCCACCATCAGGAGCGTGCTAGCGACAACCAGCCCCCACGAAGTAATACCTAACGGTGGTCCCGCGGGGGAGAGTGGTAGACGAAGTGTGTGTGGGGGGTAGTTTTTAGTACGTATGCGCCAGGGATGGCGAATCGTGCATGCTGCTACTAAGACCCAGCAGTATCTTTCGAAGATTTTCTACCTCCAGCTCACAGAGCAAAACAAAAAAAAAAAAACACACCTTGTGATTTCGTAGCGCGGGGACGTGTTCGAAAGTGCTCCGTTTATATCATAGGTGATTCTTATCAGAAAATTATCCTAGAGTGGAATTCTTGTATCGGAAAGATAAGTAAACGATAATTAAAAGAATGATAGTGCTTTTGAGCGTCTTATTTAGTTATAAAGGCATTTAAAATAGAAAGTGAAAGGTCAGGTTTCGTTTTCTTTATTCTTTTTCTCCCCTTTTCTTCTCTGTGGGTTTGCCCGCTTTCGTGCTTATTTGGGGGTCGTTCAGTGTCACCCAGGTAAATAAAGAAGTTGAGCAAATCACGGGAGGACATTGCCATCTATTGCTGCTATAAAGCAACCCTGTGCATCTGCGAAAAGTTTTAAAATATTACGCAATAGCACAGACTTACTCCTTGTTTTTCAAGGAATAGCTTACTGTAGCATAGCTGAGGGCGACATTAATTTAACAAGCAGTATTGGTCAACCCTACACCGACCCAGGGCCTCAGAGGGGAAAAGACTAACAATAAAGTAAGTACAAAATTTGTAGAAAATACCGCCAACGGCAAAAACATACATTCAGAAACATACCCTGCGCACACAAGAAACGGACTTGCGTAAAAGGACGTCACAAACATACACATACACTAGTAGATGTACATAAATACATTAAAATAAACACACACGAACTTATACATAGATATATACATCCACACAAACAAACCTAAGAGGAATTCTCATGTACATACATTCATAACTACATATACAAGTAGACTAACATATATAACATTAATACGAAAATTATGCCCGCCAAAACCGGAAATAGAGGGACACCTCAAGTCGCACAAGGCGCCACGTGGGATAGTCCGGAAATGTTACCCGATCCGTTCAAAAGGAGTATTCGAATCTAACGCTCAGCTGAGAAAAACGCCGGGCAACATACGCAAATGAGAAGTCAGTTCTCCCCACCGATCCTTCAGGAGGAATCTTTGATGATAAGAGAAGGTGAAAACTCTTTTGTCGAGCTAGGAAAGAAAATTGGAGAACTCATCGAAATGATGGCCCTAACTCCTTCTGCTCCGGCTAGGCGTACCATTCATCAGCCGATGAGAGATTTGGTGGACATGCTAGCTGTGCTCCATAAAAAAGCTGCAAAAGAGTTAGGAAATAAAATGCCAAAAAAAGCGGTCAGAGATGGCACAACCCAGACCGAAAAAGGAGGCAGAGTAAACGCCACGAAAAGGCTCAGAGAGGAGGGATCCACGGATACTACTCCTGCGAAGAAAACTAAGCGGGCCGGTGATGGAATAAATACCAAAAAGGAGGAGCCAAAGCAATCAAAATGCGGAAATGAAGAGTGGACCGTGGTCCAAACAAAAAATAGAAAGGTCAAGCCAATCAAATTGGTGAATAGGCCGGATGCAATTGTAATCAAGCAAACGGGCACTATGTCATACAGCGATATGCTGAAAAAAGTTAAAAATTATGGAGAGCTGCAAAAAGTCGTCGAAAATGTGACGAGAATACGGAAGACACTGAAAGGAGAAATGCTGCTGGAGTTTACGCAAAGTGCGAAGGAAGAAAACTCAGCTTACCAGAAATTGGGGGAAAAAGCGCTAGGCCAGGAGGCTATTGCTAAACTAATGACCACGCAGACAAAGATCGAATTTAAGGACCTGGAGGAAGTTACCTCAGCGGATGACTTAATAGCTGCCATAAATACGAGCTTCAGTAGTCTAAATATCAAGAAGGAAGCAGTCACCTCAATCAGGAAGGCGTACGCCGGCACACAAAGCGCAACTCTATCGGTTCCAACAAAAACTGCTAAAGAGTTACTTGAAGTCGGGAAAATCAAAGTTGGCTGGGTAGTGAGCAGGATTAGAGAAAAATCCACAGATCTTAAATGTTTTAGATGCTTCGAGGTAGGCCAAATTGCTAGAAATTGCAAAGGAAAGACAGATAGAAGCAAGTTCTGTCTAAAATGCAGCGAAGAAGGGCACCGAGCAAGAGACTGCAATAAGAGCCCGTGCTGTGGGATTTGCAAGGAACAAGGCAAGCCTCATGACCACCCAATGGCCGGCAGAATTTGCCCGGTAAATTCACGCGGCGCTAACGACAATGGACAGCCATGAAATGTATGCAAATAAACGTAAATCACTGTCGTACTGCACAAGAGCTGCTAAAACAGAACGTCAGAGAAGATTCGATTGACATAGTAGCCGTAAGTGAGCCATACAAGGTAGGCTCCGGAAACAGTTGAGCAAAGGACAAGACTGGAACTACAGCCTTTTGGCAATGCAGCTTGCACCCGTCAACCATGAGATTCATCTCAGCAGGAGAGGGCTTCGTCTGTGTCAAATATAGAGAGGTTTACCTTTACAGCTGTTACTTCCAGCCAAGTATAAACCACGCGGAATTCGAAAAACGTATAGATGAGCTATGCACCGACGCAAGGGGAAAAACACCGGTAATTTTCGCCGTTGATTTTAATGCCTGGGCGACTGATTGGGGTAGCAAGTGGACGAATGCTAAAGGTAGAATAGTGCTTTAATCCCTAGCCTTATTGGATTTGACAATCCTAAACGAAGGTAATGAAAACACTTTTAACAGAGATGGCCGTGTCTCCGCGATCGATATTACCATGGCCATTAGTGCATTGGCCTCGCGTATACGATGGGATGTTAGCAACATATATACACACAGTGACCACGCAGCAATAATCTGGGAAATACAGCAGAGCATGCGGGCGAACAGGGTAAAACACCGTGGCAGGGGACCCAAGTGGAAACCAGAATCGCTAGATAAAGAACTCTTCGAGCTTACTTTGGAAGAAGCTGAACCCAGAAACTCAGCTCAGGCTGCCGTCGCGGAGGTTTTAGCACGGATTATAAAAGCCTGTGACGGTTCAATGATAAGACGTCGCTTCTGTAAGTCCAAGGAGCCAGTAAACTGGTGGACTGACGAGATAGCCGAACTAAGGACTCAATGTAACAGAGCGAGGCGTGTCTGCCAAAGGTCGAGAGGGACTAGTGCTTACCACAGACACCAAGAAGTGTTCAAACTCAGGATAAGGCTCTTAAAAAAAGCGATAATAGTCGGCAAAAAAAACTGTTTTCAGAAACTGATAAATGAGATTAACGAGGGCCCATGGGGGATGGCGTATAAACTGGTAATGAAGAAATTGAAGTATTCTGACCAACCAAGCTGTGCTGAATTTGTGGAAGAGATAATTGGTACACTGTTCCCACAGAAAGCCATGTTCGTGTATGTGCCACTGAGGGAGGAGAGGGACAATATAAATCTCACCGGGCCCGAGGAGATTGTGGCCATCGCAAAAGAAATAAATGCTAAGAAATCGCCTGGCCCTGATGGTATCCCAAATTACGCAAGCCATGTTGGCAAGGCCTGCTATGTTTGCGAGAACTTTCAACGTTTGTTTGAAAGAACAAATTTTCCCAGATAAGTGGAAACAACAGACGTTGGTGTTGCTGCCAAAGCCAAACAAGCCGTCGCATGTTGCAAATGCATACCGCTCTATTTGTCTATTAGATACGATAGGCAAGGAGTACGAAAAGATTATTCAAACTCGTTTAGAAGCATCACTGGAGAGATCTAAAGGGCTGTCGGACTTCCAATTCGGCTTCAGGAAAAAGAAAAGCCCAATGGATGTAATAAAAATGGTCACAAATACCGCAGCAGAAGCGATCAAAGGTAAATGTTGGATGGAAGGCAAGAAAAAGTATTGCCTAGTAACAGTATTAGATATAAAAAATGCATTCAACTCAGCAAACTGGTATTGCGTCATAGCTGCCCTACAGGAAAGAAGAATTCCACATTATTTAATTAATATAGTGGCTAGTTATTTTACCGGCAGGAAACTGAGATATGTTACAGATAACGGGTGCAGGGAGAGGCTGATCACTGGAGGGGTACCTCAGGGATCAGTCCTAGGCCCTACGCTGTGGAACGTAATGTACGACGATATCCTGAGATTACTTCTTCCAGAGGGAGCATCCATCGTGGGTTTTGCAGACGACATAGCGATAACTATCGTGGCGAAAACTCTAGAGGGAATTACCACTACTGCGAATAAAACCACTGACATGATCAAGAGGTGGCTGCGGTCAGTGGATTTAGAGCTGGCGGAAGAGAAAACAGAAGCGGTATTAATCTCTTCTAGGAAGAAAATTGAGAAAGTGCCTATCCAAGTCGGAGATACGAGAATACAGTCTCAAGAAGCAATAAAATACCTAGGAGTGATGATAGATTGCAGACTCTCGTTTAAATGCCATCTGCAATACACGGGCGAAAGGGCAGCGAAGGTAGCAAAGTCGTTGACGCACTTACTGACAAACTTGCGTGGCCCTAGGCAAGACCGTAGGAAGCTGATCGCAGATGTGGTAACGGCGACAATAATGTACGGCTCTTCTGTGTGGAACAAGGCTTTCGCTATCCCGTCATACACGAGAGACATACAAGCAGCATACAGGCTATGCGCTCTAAAGGTGTGCGCCGGATATCGGACGGTGTCGGAGTACGCGGCACTGGTTATCGCTGGTATGATGCCAATCGATCTGCGTGGTAAAGAAGGTCTGTATAGAGCCGAATTTCACAGACTGCCAGCTGAAGCGGCTAAGCAGCGAGTAAAACAGCGTCTGTTGGAAGAGTGGCAGGAGCGCTGGAGCAGAGCGAGTGAGGGTAAGTGGAGGCATCGACTCATACCAGACTTACGGCCCTGGGTGAATAGGCAACATGGTGAGGTCGACTTTTATTTGAGCCAGGTATTTAGCGGCCATGGTTGCTTTTGGTCCTATCTGAATAGATTTAAAATAGAGCAGGACCCATTATGTAGTTTTTGTAAGTGCATCGAAGACGCTGAACATGTTTTCTTTGTCTGTCCGAAATACTATAACGAACGACAGAGACTACAGACGGAAATTGGAGTGTTACCTCTCCCCGACAATCTTGTGACAAATATGTTGCATGACCTCAAAATATAGAAGGCGGTAGAAATGTTCGCCGCAAACATTATGCGTAAACAAAGACACGAAGAGCGTCATCGTAGGCTTTTAAGTAGTGCCTAAACGGCTACCCTCCCTGTGAAGGTTTACCTAAACAGATCAAGCGAGAGGAAAATAGAACATTTTTTTGAGAGAAGAGAGCAAGAAATAATGATTGAGTTTTCGGTGGTTGTTTTTTGTTTTTGAGAATAGAAGGTTTTGTGCAGTGAACAGTGCGGGAGTGTTGATATCTTGTCTAGGAGTTTTAATTAAAAAGTAAAAGCATATGAAAGTTTTTTTATGTTACCTAAATGGATAAAAATAAAGGAGCACGAGGAATACTGTATCATATGTACAAGAATGCATACACAAAAAAAATAACAAAAACTGTAAATTTTTCTATTTATTTAAACTGAAACTAAATGATACTAAAACTGCAAGAGGATTTAATCGAGAATGTTAGTAAATAAAATATAATTTTTGTAAGTAAAGTAAATCCATTTTGACTTGAGGTCTACGCAATCATCGCCATAGTTTTAGTTCAGCGAGATTCCATTTAAAAGCGCTAATGAAAAACCAAAAGGAGATGAATGAACAAAAAAAAGAAATAGATAAGAAATTTTTTTAAAAATGGCTTTTCATATTGGATTCATTAAAGTGGAAAAGTAAGAGGGGACATTTTTTTTGTTTGTGTGCAAAGAAGGTAAAATAGCGCTCAAAGCTTACAAGTTTGAAAAATAATGTCTAATAATAAGGGAAAAAGAAATTATTAGCTAGAACTGTACAAAAAACCAAATATAACAACAAAAGTAACCCTTCTAGAGAAAAAAAGAAAGAATGGATTCGGCAAAAGTAAGAGAAAAGAAAAATACCGAAGAAGAAAGTAATACGGTAAAGAACAATTAAGCTAATGTACCGACAAAAAAAACGTAGGAGGTGGAGTTGCGGAAGTCACCGAGTGCGCTTGTTTTTTTTCAATTGTTTTAATTGTCTGTTTTTTTTTTGAAAAAAAAAGAAGGAAATATTTAGTTATTCGAAAAATTAAATTAAAGAAAAGAAAAAGCCATGAAAGAATATTTGGCCGTCCATTAAAGTGATACGGTTTGATGAGAACATAAAGAAACCCAGAAAAGAGAAGGCAGAACGTAAACGAAAATGAAGAAAGAATTTATGATTTGATCTAAAAATACAAGTTTTGTTATGAATCAGAATAAGCCAATTGAAAATTAAAAGGATTGATTAGTAAATAACCCGAATGAAAAAGTGGGCAATGTCTAATTAGGGAAAAGCTTTAGAAAAAAAAAAAAACATTAATTGCTTTGTGTAATTCGGTCTATGCGTTAATGTACAAAGTATTAATTCCCTATAGCGAATGCAATCACAGAAATAGCAAGTAATGTGAATTTAGCTTGTTTGCAAGGAATGTAAAAGAAAAAAGAAACTGAAAACCAAATTAATGTAAATAAGGCCAAAGTCTGTAAAAATATTTGAAGTATTGCATTAGATAAAATACTGGGACTTATATATTTAAATACGATAAAGAAAAGGCTACGAGAAAAAAGGGAAAGAACTTGCTCAATATTAAGCAAGGTATAAAAATTTCATCAATGTCAAAGAACTGTTAATTTTGGTGTACATATATATATATACTCATATATTGGAAACGGTACATAACGGAAAGCTGAAATATTTGAAAAGATAATCCGCAGGCATATCGAGAAAGAAGTGTAAGAAAAGAAAGCCCAAAAAGCAGAAACAACAATAATATTAATAATTACAAAATCCTGAAAAAGAATTTCTTGCTTTCAACAAACGCACTGTTTTATGAAGTAAAGCGAAGATTTTATCTTCGTATAGATATATATATAATAATGATAGTATTACGAGTGAAAGATTGCTTGCAAAACTGTAAAAATTTGTACCCCTATGAAGGTTAATCTAGAAAGAAGCAGATCGAAGTTGTTTCCTTCTGCTTATGTACAATTTATAACTTGGAGTACAACGAAACCTAGTAAAACTATTGAAACTAGCCCAAAATAAGTAAATAAGGTGTTTGTTAAAGCTTTTTTTTAAGAAGAAAAGGAACACAAAAAGTGTTATTATTCAAAACATCCTGGAAAAAGGGCAAGTAGCTAAGCCCCTGTTAATGACTTAAAAGTTTGTACTGCGCTAAAATCGCTTGCCTTGGTGTTTGGTGGTTTGGGTTTATCCTCGATTGAATACCAACAGCATTGGAAGGAAAGAATCGAATAATTTTACAGTTGCGGCAATTCACAGGGAGCTAAATGGTCAAAAGAGTAAGTTCTTCGCTACTTGCAGAAATCATCAAGCTGTCACCAACTCAAATGCTGCGTACAACAGTCAGGTATTAAGTTGGTTAATTAAAAAGCCTTTGCACAAAGAAAAAACAAAAAAATCTCTTATGTATGAGTAAGGAAAATAAAGATGAGTGATTAAGTAAGACTGTCCTCCATACTACGGAGTATGGAAGGGTGCGTGCGAACGACGGACAACAGACCTTACAGACTGACTTACTTAGGAAATTCTGCTACAATATCCGATTTTATTATAAACATTATAAAATCACAAAAAAAAATTAATATAATCTCACGTTACAAGTTTCAGTAGATCCTTTTTCAATTCAGTTATTAGCCATTTTTGTTATTTTATTCATTTACATACATTTTCTTTTTACAAAAAAAATAAATTTTAAACAAAAAAAAGAACACCCAACTACTACTAAGATTGCTATTTCTGTCTGAAATATGCTTTATATATATTACAAATTACGTTAAAAATCTACTTTAAAGTTTAAAAGTACTTTAAAAATTAACTAAAACATACAGCGAAACATACCAATGATGTGAGTTAAAATTTAATCAAGAGAGAAGTGATAAAAATTTGTCTTAAAGTACAACATAAAATTTTGTTTTGAATTTAAAACATACACTAAACTTAAAAAGAAATGATATTGATTAAAAATTAATCAAAGAAAACAAAAAATGCTCACATTTAAAGCATGCTGCTTGCCAATTGCTGACTGCTCAAATGTAAAGAATAATGACCATATCTTTATTATTAGAATTAAAAATATTAGACAAAGTTTAATGTAAAATAATTCCAATCAACGATTAATTGGGTATGAAAAATTAATGAAAGGAAACAAAAAGATTTGCCAGCTGCTTGATTTTACAACTTGAAAATAACCAAATGAATTTTCAAAATTTGTTCACCATTAATAAAATATATTTACAACGTTCATTGCAATCTATCACTAATTTAAAGCAAATACACAGTACATGGTGTCCAGACATTTTTTGTTTGTTGCTGCAGATGATGACGTTGACATCGGAAATGATAAAGTTAATAATGAAGTTGATGACGTAACCAACACTGGAACTGAGTAGCCTTCTCAGCAAAGATTATCCATACACATTTATGGTTCCGTTATACCTCTGGTATAATGTTAATTTATTTGCAATTATATGTATTCTTCTATAGGCACGTATATATATATATATACATTATTCATTTCGTTTTATATATATATTTTACTCTGTTTTTATATTTTATTTATTTCTCACTATATAAGATATTAGCACACATGTCGCATCATTTTTTTAAAACATGCTGTCGTCATTCTTGTGCAAAATTTTAATAGAGTTTAAAGGTTAATAAAGTTTTATAAACTGTTGCTTTATCATATATTACGATAGATTTATTTGTCGCGGCTTTCTTTTTATTTTGTTTTTTAAGTTCTGACATTTTTCAAATGTTCTCAGTGTTGTCTTTACTTTGTCCGAGGCCTTATTGCTCTTCTTATTTCTTTATACTTTTTTTTGATTAATAAACCATTTCTTCGATATAAAAAGTTCTTAATGCTATATATCTCTGCTTCACTGTCCTTTCCTTTTCAATAGATCAAGGCTTCACCAAAAATTTAATATGGTGTCAACTACAATTATAAAACTTATCCGCCTGAGTAGCCGAGTAGGGAAGAGTCTCGACTATCAAGTCAATGGTCGTGGGTTCAGATCTCTAGTTCGGTAGAGTTTTTAATGAAGCCGAAAGCCTTAGAATGCTAGTGCGTTTAGTCTTTAAACTTTAGTCATGGAATTGATTCTCTGGCTAGATTTATAATAACAATAATAAAAATAAAACTTATCACACGTTTTCCTTTTTTTTTCTTTTTATATTTAAAATCTTTGACTTTCTTGAAACTTTTATGAAGAAACTCAACTCAACTCTAAGATTTAAATAGACATTTTTTTAGACATTTCCGAAATAGTTCCGAATTTTTAGTAAAATATTTTAAGTTTTTTCAAGTCGAAAGTTTTCTAAGCACTATTAGTCTATTAACAAACGAAATTAACAACCCGACCTTCTGCAGTTGATATCTGCAATTGAAACAAAGATTACAAAAAGAAAAAAAATTAAACCAAAGTTACAACCTTCAACTTCTCATTAGCTTTATCTAGTTCTTTCATTACATTTAGATTCGTTTTGCTCAGATTTCTCTTGCAAGACTTGGTTCTGCAACGTTGAATCTTTAATTCTGTTGTATGACTTGATTTGGTAGTGTTTTTGTTTGCTTTTTTGGCCGCTATTTCTGTGATCTTGTTTTCTGCTTCCACGTTTGTTGTTGTCCCATATTAGTTTTGTTCGCTCTCTTCTTCAATTTTTGTTGTTTCCTTTGCCTAGAAACGTGCTCTCCTTTTCCTTATTTTTCCATATCTTTAGTAAACACAGCATTTGCTTGACTGTGTTGACTGTAGTTATTCAAAAACGTCGTCAGAAAAATATCTTTCAAAATCATTTCGTTTAATTGTCAATAATCAATACATAATTTACGTGCTTATATAACAATTGACGTACAAAGAAATTATATACGGTCGTGACCATATCTTTTATATCCATTATCGTTCTCCTAAAAAAAAAAAATTAAAGGACCAAATTTTCATGCTCTATAGTGTTCAGTGAGTGCTGTTGATTTTTTCTATTTTCAAAACAAAGGGTTTTGTCGCATAGACGTTGAAGGGGTATCCCTTGAAAAGCTTAGATCACTTCCAATTTCTTTTGCAAATATGTAGGCGATACCTTCATTTTTGCTAACGAAAATATATTTACCACAAATACTACACAGTTGGACAAACGGACAGATGGGTGTTGACGTAGGCACTTTTGCCCATTTTTATCCAGATACTAGAATATCGCCCATCGAGTAGACGTTCAAATTTTTGTAGATTTATGTGGCTTAGTTTATGAATAATGAGCAAATAACCGACTTTTATTTCTTTTAAAAAACAAAGGCATTCTTACTTTACGTAATACTGTAGGCGTTTCACTCGATCGATTTGCTCCATATTCTTGATCAAAATCAAATTCTAAAGCGACTTGAGTATGTCCGTCTGTCCGGTTACCTGTCTGTAATGTCTGTTGAAAACTTTCGACTGGTCGCAAAAATTAAGGTATGAACTTCATATGTCGCAGAAACATGGGAAGCTCTTGCACGTAGTTTGATATTGAAACGCCTCCAGCACTGCTCAGGCCACCTCTATTTTTTAAAAGAAAACCAAATGGTTTTTTGGTTTTTATTCATAAACTATAACACATAAACGTACAAAGATTTGATCGTCTATCAACGGGCGATGTTCTAGTAGTTCTAAAAAAATGGAAAGAATCGCAGCTTTTGTTAGGAAACTAAGCTAAGCGATTTGTGACTTTCTTCCATACTTCCATCGAAAATCCTATCAAATCAGGTTAGTACCCCATCAACAATGACAAGCTGATTGGTAACAACACAAACAACAGATAACAGAAGGAACTTAAAAACTATCATTGTACCATGCAAATTATAAATATATTCATCGGACTAAGCAGACGCAGAGCAAAATGTTTCGCTCCAACAATCATCACACCAGATTAAGAAAATCCAATCTAAGACAGGCTAAAAGAAAGGTTACAGCAATTAGCTCGCATTAGAAAATAAGTGGCAGACTTTTATCACACTTTATATTTATACCGTCGGAGTTTGTTACCATGAGTCACATCTAATCCTACTCAAATATTCTTAGGCTTTGCTTGGCATTAATCAAATACCTCTTCTCCCCCAAAAAGTACATAAATGGGCGCAACGACACTACAAATGATTGCTAGAATTCCGACGACATGAATAGAAGGCGACTTCTAACAGCTTGATCTACCATATGCAACAGAGATTGATGTTTTAGGTTATGTTCACACATGTTCGCGACCGAACTTGTACTTTTCTTACCGTTGCGTCCACTTATGAAGATTTGTTAAAGGTCACTATGTAAATTAGTCGTAATTAATGCCGCCATTAGAACAATTCATTGTGTCACAGATGGTTTAATTAATAATATATTTCACTGATAGCATATTCTCATACAATTGACCGCACCGCTAATATATTGTCAAAATGGAACATTCAAATATATTCTCGAATTTTAGAATTGTAAGCAAAAATGACGATTCAATTTTTCATTATTCGACGTGTACTTTCCGTATAATATCCTTACAGTTACGTTCCTCAGGGGTATATATTCTACTCGAATCTCTCTGCTTAGCCTTCCTCAAAGTGAGCCGCAAATATATTTTTCACTTATTAATTAGAATATTCTCTTGATTTCGGCGACAGCGGCAAGGGCACCACCATGGAACTTTTAATGACTAATCCCACAGTCTACTCTATGGACATTAAATCACAAGCTTCCCAGATGCCTAAAATATCCAAGCTCATCAAGGCATTCACAAACTTAGACGTGGAGAGACATAACAAGACAAACGCAGGCAGAATTGAGTGAGAAACTCAATCTCCATTAAGCACTCGCTTAGTGTAGTGTACTGAGTTCGGTTGTTGTTTGACTCTGACTGAATATTATTATTATTATTATTTTAATTTTAGACTGATGAAATGAATTCTTAGACTAAAAAAAAGACATTGAGCACTAGCAACACAGGCTATCGGCTCTAATTTAAATAAATGGATATTAGATAGTGAACTTAGTAGTATTAAAAAAGTAATATATTGAATTGATATTCTGTTCTGAAGCTGATTGTAGAATGTTCAAAGGGTTAATCGTTCCAAATGCAATACTTCTAGCCGAGGAAAAGTTGAGGCAATCGCAGAGAATGTGCTTTATAGTAAGAGTTTGTCCACAACAGCAGATTGGGGGAGAAGACTTCTTCAGGATCCATTGGTGAGTTGCAATTGTATGACCAAGGCGAATTCTCGAGAATGTTTGGATCTTGGTTTTCTCAACGTTTGTTGGATATAAAGGTGGAGTTAATTGAGGGTTAATAAAAGAGTAATGTTGATGATGGTGTTGTAAATTTCCTTCTGTAATTTTCTCTTTAACTTTTCTTCCAATGTATCTTTGAAGATCCAACTTTTCCATGACATCATCCATAATTAGAGGAGCAGAAGCAGCATACTTTGCCGCTAAATCCGCCTGCTCATTTCCCAGTAAACCGATGTGACTTGGTACCCATAACATTTTAATTTTTCCGTCGGGTGTAGTAATTATATTCCTTAATTTGTTGATGGTGCTCCATCTCGAAGTCGAAGGATTCCGAACAGCTTGTAATACAGACAAACTGTCGGTAACAATAACGGTTTTGAGTTTGTTTTTATGGGCAAGGTTGGCAGCGTGAAGGATAGCTCTGGCTTCCGTTGTGAAAGTTGAAGTACTTTCGTGAAATATGTGGTTGAGAAGAACCCGTCCTGTAGCATCTACCACCGCACAAGCAGGAGGCAGACCAGGAGATTTTGAGCCGTCTGTGTACAAAAGATTCCAACCAGTACTGTCCAATACTTGGGTTTTTTCAGCTATTAGATTCCTGAAGACGTAATTTGGAGTATCTTCTTTCTTGTGCATAGACAGTGAGATGTCAAAAGGGCAGTCTTTCAAAATCCAGGGAGGTTTAACACCAAAAGAGCGG